>NC_050100.1:119365804-119679920 GCF_902167145.1 Zea mays | reverse complement strand
TTGATTTGTACTTTGTCCACCATTTTACACTTAGACACTTGTGTTGGACACTAAACCACCAAAATACTTAGAAATGGCCCAAGGGCACATTTCCCTTTCAATCTCCCCCTTTTTGGTGATTTATGCCAACACAACATAAAGCAAGTAGAACAAGTACAAAATCACTTCAAATAAAAACTCAAATTGTTTTGATTCAAATTTGACATATATGGATCATTCTATGCCACCACTTGGTTTGTTTTTGCAAATCAAACTCAAATTCCTATCTCTAAGTCAAATCCACTTGTAGAGACATAAAGAGAGGTTTTCCAAAGAAATTTGATCAAGGATTTCAAAAACTCCCCCTTTTTCCCATAATCAACACTTCTCCCCACAAGAGGCCAACTTTCGACACAGGAGACAATAAAAGAGTTTTGACAAACCAAAAGCTCTAATCTACTAGATTTTCAAAATTTCTCAAGTGGTAGTTGATCCATCTATCACTTTGGCCTTTATTTTCTCCCCCTTTGGCATCAAGCACCAAAACAGGATCAATCTTGGCCCTTTAACCCCATTGCCTCACTAAAATCTTCAAATGAGAACACAAAGGCAATAAGAGTATAAAGATGAACTTGAAAAGTTAGTGTTTTCAATCGGAGTGCAGTGGAAGTCTTGCATGGTCCAAGTCCACCTTTTCCCTTTCAATTCTCCTTGGAGACTAAAACAACCAAACTCAAGTACATGGTTAGTCTCAAAGGGTCAAGTTGTAGCACAGCTCCCCCTAAATATGTGCATCACTTGCAACACGGACTTGTGAGGTCCAGGGAGTGTTTGTACAACTTGAGCACCACAATAAGCAACAGAATGCAGAATGAACATGATCAAAGGCATAAACACATGTATGCTACAATTCAATCCAAGTTCCGCGAATCTAGGACATTTAGCTCACTACGCAGCCTGCAAAAGGTCTTTTCATCTAATGGCTTAGTGAAGATATCGGCTAGCTGGTTCTCGGTGCTAACATGAAACACTTCGATATCTCCCTTTTGCTGGTGATCTCTCAAAAAGTGATGCCGGATGTCAATGTGCTTTGTGCGGCTGTGCTCAACAGGATTTTCCGCTATTCGGATAGCACTCTCATTATCACATAGGAGTGGGACTTTGCTCAGATTGTAGCCAAAGTCCCGGAGGGTTTGCCTCATCCAAAGTAGTTGCGCGCAACACTGTCCTGCGGCAACGTACTCGGCCTCAACGGTGGATAGGGCAACGGAAGTTTGTTTCTTAGAATTCCATGACACCGGGGACCTTCCTAAGAATTGGCACGTCCCCGATGTACTCTTCCTATCAACCTTACATCCAGCATAGTCGGAATCTGAGTACCCAATCAAGTCAAAGTTAGACCCCTTTGGATACCAGATCCCGAAGCAAGGCGTAGCGACTAAATATCGAAGAATTCACTTCACAGCCACTAAATGACACTCCTTAGGATCAGATTGAAATCTAGCACACATGCATACGCTAAGCATAATATCCGGTCTACTAGCACACAAATAAAGCAAAGAACCTATCATGGACCGGTATGCTTTTTGATCAACGGACTTACCTCCTTTGTTGAGGTCGGTGTGTCCGTCAGTTCCCATCGGCGTCTTTGCGGGCTTGGCGTCCTTCATCCCAAACCGCTTTAGCAAGTCTTGCGTGTACTTCGTTTGGGAGATGAAAGTGTCGTCCTTGAGTTGCTTCACTTGGAACCCAAGGAAGTAGTTCAACTCGCCCACCATCGACATCTTGAATTTCTGCGTCATCACCCTGCTAAATTCTTCACAAGACTTTTGATTAGTAGAACCAAATATTATGTCATCGACATAAATTTGGCATACGAAAAGATCACCATCGCAAGTCTTAGTAAAAAGAGTTGGATCGGCTTTCCCGACCTTGAAAGCATTAGCAATTAAAAAGTCTCTAAGGCATTCATACCATGCTCTTGGGGCTTGCTTAAGTCCATAGAGCGCCTTAGAGAGCTTACACACGTGGTCGGGGTACCGTTCATCCTCGAAGCCAGGGGGTTGCTCCACGTACACCTCCTCCTTGATTGGCCCGTTGAGGAAAGCGCTCTTCACATCCATTTGGTACAACCTGAAAGAATGGTGAGCGACATATGCTAGCAAGATACGAATTGATTCTAGCCTAGCCACAGGAGCAAAAGTCTCCTCAAAGTCCAAACCTGCGACTTGGGCATAACCTTTTGCCACAAGTCGAGCCTTGTTCCTTGTCACCACCCCGTGCTCGTCCTGTTTGTTGTGGAACACCCACTTGGTTCCCACAACATTTTGCTTGGGATGAGGCACCAGCGTCCAAACTTCATTGCGCTTGAAGTTGTTGAGTTCCTCCTGCATGGCCAACACCCAGTCCGGATCTAGCAAGGCCTCTTCTACCCTGAAAGGCTCAATAGAAGAGACAAAAGAGTAATGCTCACAAAAATTAACTAATCTTGAACGAGTAGTTACTCCCTTGCTAATATCACCCAATATTTGGTCGACGGGATGATCCCTTTGGATCGTTGCTCGAACTTGGGTTGGAGGTGCCTGAGGTGCTTCTTCCTCTTCAACTTTATCATCCTGTGCTCCCCCTTGATCATGCGCCTCCACTTGAGGTACCTGTTCGTCATCTTGAGTTGGGGGATGCACCATAGTTGAGGAAGACGGTTGATCTTGCTCCAATTGTTCCTGAGGCCGTACATCTCCAATCGCCATGGTGTGTATCACGGCCGTTGGAACGTCTTCTACATCATCAAGATCAACAACTTGCTCTCTTGGAGAGCCATTAGTCTCATCAAATACAACGTCGCTAGAGACTTCAACCAAACCCGATGATTTGTTGAAGACCCTATACGCCTTTTGTATTTGAATCATAACCTAATAAAAACCCTTCTACGGCTTTGGGAGCAAATTTGGAATTCCTACCCTTCTTCACTAGAATGTAGCATTTACTCCCAAATACACAAAAGTACGATACATTGGGTTTGTTACCAGTCAGCAGCTCATATGAAGTCTTCTTGAGGAGGCGGTGAAGGTAGACCCTGTTGATGGCGTGGCAAGCCGTGTTCACGGCTTCCGACCAAAAGCACTCAGGGGTCTTGAACTCTCCAAGAATAGTCCTCGCCATATCTATGAGTGTCCTGTTCTTCCTCTCTACCACACCATTTTGCTGATGTGTGTAGGGAGCGGAGAACTCGTGCTTGATCCCCTCCTCCTCAAGGAACTCCTCCACTTGAAGATTCTTGAATTCGGACCCATTGTCGCTTCTTATCTTCTTCACCTTGAGCTCAAACTCATTTTGAGCTCTCCTTAGGAAGCGCTTGAGGGTCCCTTGGGTTTCAGACTTATCCTGCAAAAAGAACACCCAAGTGAAGCGGGAAAAGTCATCAACAATAACTAGACCATACTTCCTCCTATGCTCAGATAGGCGACGGGTCTGAAGAGGTCCATATGCAGCAGCTCCAGAGGTCTTGAAGTGGTCATCACATTCTTGCTGTGATGTAATCCTCCCACTTGTTTACCTGCTTAACAAGCTGCACAAGGTCTATCTTTTTCGAATTGCACGTTAGTCAAACCTATCACGTGTTCTCCCTTTAGAAGCTTGTGAAGGTTCTTCATCCCCACATGTGCTAAGCGGCGATGCCACATCCAGCCCATGCAAGTCTTAGCCATTAAGCATGCATCTAGACCGGCCTCTTCTTTTGCAAAATCAACTAAGTAAAGTTTGCCGTCTAGTACACCCTTAAAAGCTAGTGAACCATCACTTCTTCTAAAGATAGACACATCTACATTTGTAAATAAACAATTATATCCCATATTACATAATTGACTAACAGATAGTAAATTATATCCAAGACTCTCAACTAAAAACACATTAGAGATAGAATGCTCATTTGATATTGCAATCTTGCCTAAACCTTTCACCTTGCCTTGGTTCCCATCACCGAAAATGATTGAATCTTGGGGATCCTTATTCTTGACGTAGGAGGTGAACATCTTCTTCTCCCCCGTCATATGGTTTGTGCATCCGCTGTCGATAATCTAGCTTGAACCCCCGGATGCATAAACCTGCAAGGCAAATTTAGGCTTGGGTCTTAGGTACCCAACTCTTGTTGGGTCCTACAAGGTTAGTCACAATTTCCTTAGGGACCCAAATGCAAGTTTTATCACCCTTGCATTTTGCCCCTAATTTCCTAGCAACTATCTTCCTATCCTTTCTACAAATAGCAAAGGAAGCATTCAAAGCATGATAAATTGTAGTGGGACCATTCATAACTTTCCTAGGAGCATGAACAAAATTCTTTCTAGGCACATGATGAATATTTTTCCTAGGCATATCTCTACAATGCATATAGGAAGAACTAGAAGCACACATAGCATAAGAATCATAGGCATGTGAATCAAAAGCATTACAACTCCTATGAGACTGTCTTCTATTATTGTACATAAAAGCATGGTTCTTTTTAGTACTACTTGCCAAAGGGGCCTTCCCTTTCTCCTTGGCGGAGATGGGAGCCTTATGGCTTGTTAAGTCCTTGGCTTCCCTCTTGAAGCCAAGTCCATCCTTAATTGAGGGGTGTCTACCAATCGTGTAGGCATCCCTTGCAAATTTTAGCTTATCGAAATCACTTTTGCTAGTCTTAAGTTGGGCATTAAGACTAGCTACTTCATCATTTAATCTCGAAATTGAAACTAGGTGTCCATTACAGGCATCAATATCAAAATCCTTACACCTAGTGCAAATCATAACATGTTCTACACAAGAATTAGATTTATTTGCTACTTCTAATTTAGCATTTAAATCATTGTTAACACTTTGTAAAGTAGAAATGGTTTCATGACACGTAGATAGTTCATAAGAAAGCATTTCATTTCTTTTAACTTCTAAAGCATAAGATTTTTGTGCTTCTACAAATTTGTCATGTTCTTCATACAACAAATCTTCTTGTTTTTCTAGAAGCCTATTCTTATCATTCAAGGCATCAATTAATTCATTAATTTTATCTACCTTGGTTCTATCTAGGCCCTTAAATAGACATGAATAATCTATTTCATCCTCATCACTAGATTCGTCCTCACTTGAAGAAGCATAAGTAGAGTCTCGAGTACATACCTTCTTCTCCCTTGCCATAAGGCATGTGTGACGCTCGTTGGGGAAGAGGGATGACTTGTTGAAGGCGGTGGCGGCGAGTCCTTCATTGTCGGAGTCGAAGGAGGAGCAATCCGAATCCCACTCCTTTCCTAGATGTGCCTCGCCCTTTGCCTTCTTATAGTTCTTCTTTTTCTCCCTCTTGTTCCCTTGATCCTGATCACTATCATTGTCGGGACAGTTAGCAATAAAATGACCAAGCTTACCGCAGTTGAAGCATGAGCGCTTCCCCTTGGCTTTGGTCTTGCTTGGCTGTCCCTTGCGACCTTTAAGCGCCGTCTTGAATCTCTTGATGATGAGGGCCATCTCTTCATCATTAAGTCCGGCCGCCTCAATTTGTGCCACCTTGCTAGGTAGCGCCTCCTTGCTTCTTGTTGCCTTGAGAGCAAGGGGTTGAGGCTCGTTGATTGGACCATTCAATGCGTCATCCACGTACCTCGCCTCCTTGATCATCATTCGCCTACTAACGAATTTTCCAAGGACTTCTTTGGGCGATATTTTGGTGTACCTGGGATTCTCACGAATATTATTCACCAAATGAGGATCAAGAACGGTAAAGGACCTTAGCATCAGTCGGACGACGTCGTGGTCCGTCCATCGCGTGCTTCCGTAGCTCCTTATTTTGTTGATAAGGGTCTTGAGCCGGTTGTATGTTTGAGTTGGCTCCTCGCCTCTTATCATCGCGAACCGTCCAAGCTCGCCCTCCACCAACTCCATTTTGGTGAGCAAGGTGACGTCGTTCCCCTCATGAGAAATCTTGAGGGTGTCCCATATTTGCTTGGCGTTATCCAAGCCGCTCACTTTGTGGTATTCATCCCTGCACAAAGAAGCTAGAAGAACAGTAGTAGCTTGTGCATTCTTATGTATTTGCTCATTAATGAACACAGGACTATCCGAACTATCAAAGTGCATTCCACTCTCTACAATCTCCCATATACTAGGATGGAGAGAGAATAGGTGACTATGCATTTTGTGGCTCCAAAATCCGTAGTCCTCCCCATCAAAGTGTGGAGGCTTGCCAAGTGGAATGGAGAGCAAATGTGAATTTGAACTTTGCGGAATACGAGAGTAGTCAAAAGAAAAGTTCAAATTAACCGGTTTCCTTCTCTCGTAGTCGTTGTGGTCGTCGTCCTTTTGGGAAGAAGTAGACTCATCGCTGTCGTCGTAGTAGACGATCTCCTTGATGCGCCTCGTCTTCTTCTTCTTTCCTTCTTTCCGTCTATGGCCCGAGCCGGAGTCGGTAGGCTTGTCGTCCTTCGGCTCGTTGACGAAGGATTCCTTCTCTTTGTCGTTGATCACGATTCCCTTCCCCTTAGGATCCATCTCTTCGGGCGGTTAGTCCCTTTGTGAAGAGAACGGCTCCGATACCAAATGAGAGCACCTAGAGGGGGGGGGTGAATAGGTGATCCTGTTGAACTTGAAAACTTAAGCCACAAAACTTGGTTAATCATTAGCACAATAATTGCCAAGTGGCTAGAGAGGAATTCTCAACAAAACACAATAACCAACAAGGATCAATCACAGAGATGGCACGGTGGTTATCCCGTGGTTCGGCCAAGACCAACGCTTGCCTACTCCACGTTGTGGCGTCCCAACGGACGAGGGTTGCAATCAACCCCTCTCAAGCGGTCCAAAGACCCACTTGAATACCACGGTGTTTTGCTTACTTTTTCTCAATCCCATTTGCGAGGAATCTCCACAACTTGGAGCCTCTCGCCCTTACACTTGAAATTCACAAAGAACACGGAACAAGGGAGGGATTAGCAACGCACACAAGACACAAGAATCAGAGTGTCAACACGCACACAAGTCGCAACAAGAGCTCGCAACACAACTCAATGAGTTCACAACTCCACTAGAGCTCTATATGCTATCACAATGAAACGAATGCGCGAAATCGATGTCTTGGTGCTTAGAAATGTTGTAGGAATGCTTGGTGTGCTCCTCCATGCGCCTAGGGGTCCCTTTTATAGCCCCAAGGCAGCTAGGAGCCGTTGAGAGCAATCAAGGAAGGCTGATCTTGCCTTCTGTCGACTGGTGCACCGGACAGTCCGGTGCACACCGGACACTGTCCGGTGCCCGATTTCCTTCCATAAATGGCGCAGTCGACCGTTGACAGCCTGAGAGCCGTTGGCGCACCGGACATGTCCGGTGCACACCGGACAGTCCGGTGCCTCCTACTAGCCGTTGGCCCGGCCACTTGTCCTGCGCAGATCGCGCGGCCGACCGTTGGCCCTACTGACTGTTGGCTCACCGGACAGTCCGGTGCACACAGAACAGTCCGGTGAATTATAGCCGTACGTCGATGATGAATTCCCGAGAGCGACGAGTTCGCCTGTGAACGGCCCACCGGACAGTCCGGTGAATTATAGCCGTACACTGCCGTCGAAGTCCCGAGAGCAGCCACTTTGCTCGAGTCAACCTGGCGCACCGGACACTGTCCGGTGCACCACCGGACAGTCCGGTGCTCCAGACTGAGCAAAGTCTTGGCTGCTCGAGCCAAGGCATTTCCAGTTGGTCTTTTCCTGTTTCCAGCACTTAGACTCAATACATTAGTCTCTAAAACAATGTACTAAGTCTGAGAAACATACCTTTATCCTTGATTTGTACTTTGTCCACCATTTTACACTTAGACACTTGTGTTGGACACTAAACCACCAAAATACTTAGAAATGGCCCAAGGGCACATTTCCCTTTCACTTTTACTTTCGGCGGAATCAGCGCTTATTTTTCGCTGTAGGTTCAGAAAACTTACTCTGCGCTCCCTTGGGAACGACTTTTTACTGTTTCGAACAATTTGCACTGTGTCCGTTAGAACAAAATTTTTTGATAATACAAAAGGTCCTTCATGCCACCATAAATTCGTATGCTTTGGCAACTCAAGCCTATGGAAAAGACATATTTTTATTATGGTAAAAGACGAAAGTGTTACAAGAAATTGAAAAACGATAAAAGACACTTAAGCTTCCCATAATTGTTCCTTATTAACAAAAAAGTAATACTGAATGTAAAAATGCGAAAAAACTGCTGTTGAGGTAGGATATTTATCAATAGAGGTGCTTCGACTCTGGCATAGTGCTATTGACTGTGCGAGCTTCGGACTCCTCTCTGAAGTCCCTCTGAAGGTGATTGTGTTGACTCCCTTCTGGCTGCTGTCCTCGCTGCGTCGGCGGTGGCGGTGGAGGCTGTTGCCAAGATGCTTGGGGTTGGAATATAAGGCGAATGATACGAAGCAGTATGCATGACCTGCTTCGGCTGACTTTGTTGCGCTGCTGCTTCTGCTATCTCCTTCTGCTTCTGGATGTTAACATGGCACATCCTGGTGCAGGGTGATTGCCTACATATTCTGGAATATAAGGCAAATGATACGAAGCAGTATGCATGACCTGCTTCGGCTGACTTTGTTGCGCTGCTGCTTCTGCTATCTCCTTCTGCTTCTGGATGTTAACATGGCACATCCTGGTGGTATGGCCCTTGTCTTCACCACAGAATAGGCAGTAAATTTTTCTTGGCTGATCTCCAAACCTTCCCCCGAAGCCCCTGGCGCCTCTGCCCCTTGGCGCTGACGGCCGAAAAGAATTTTGCTGCTGCCCCGAAGCTTGTGAAGACTATTGTGGCCTTTGCTGCTGGCTCCCTCGATCATCATTTTGAGTAGAGTTATGAATTGACCTAACATGCCTCGGGTGAAATCTTCCTCCGAAGCCCTTGGTCATCTCAGAGAACCTGAATGCTTCCTCCCTTCTTTGGCGGAAATCATTGTCAGCTAAAATATACTCGTCCATCTTCTGGAGCAGCTTCTCCAAAGTTTGTGGTGGCTTCCTGGCAAAGTATTGCGCTGAAGGTCCCGGCCGAAGCCCCTTAATCATGGCCTCAATGACAATTTCATTGGGCACTGTTGGCGCCTGTGCCCTTAGACGCAGAAACCTTCGGACATACGCCTGAAGGTACTCTTCATGGTCCTGGGTACACTGGAAGAGAGCCTGAGCGGTGACTGGCTTTGTCTGAAATCCTTGGAAGCTGGTTATCAACATATCCTTCAGCTTCTGCCAAGAGGTGATTGTCCCTGGCCGGAGAGAGGAATACCAGGTCTGAGTGACACTCTTGACGGCCATGACAAAAGACTTTGCCATGACTGCAGTATTGCCACCATACGAAGATATGGTTGCTTCATAGCTCATCAAAAATTGCTTCGGGTCAATATGACCGTCGTACATGGGGAGCTGAGGTGGCTTGTAAGACTGGGGCCATGGTGTAGCCTGCAATTCTGTTGAGAGAGGAGAAGCATCATCGAAAGCAAAATTTCCATGATGGAAATCTTCATACCAGTCGTCCTCATTGTAAAAGCCTCCTTGATGAAGCTCTCTGCGCGGAGGCCTTTGGTTCTGATCATCTTGAACAAGATGACGAACCTCTTCCGAAGCTTCATCTATCTGTCTCTGAAGATCAGCTAGACGAGCCATCTTCTCCTTTTTTTCGTTGCACCTGCTGCTGAAGGATCTCCAGATTTTGAATCTCCTGATCCAAGTCGTCCTCCGGAGGCGTTGGACTAACGGCCTTCCTCTTCTAGCTTCGGGCCTCCCTAAGGGAAGGGACGTCCTGATTGGGGTCCAGCGGCTGCAGAGTGGCAGCCCCTGTTGCTGAAGCTTTTTTCGGCGGCATGACGAAGATGATGCTTGCCAAAGGTATTCAAAGCTCAAGAAATGGAAGTGAGTTCACTGGAGGTGGGCGCCAATGTTGGGGACTTGTTCTCAAATGCTTCGAATCAAGAACAAGACAACATAAAATGTTAAATATCAAAGCCCTTCGTCCTCCGAATCATTATTTCCGTTCGGATATAATGAATCTAGGACGAAGGTCATAAAGAACATACCCTCATGATCATGATAAAGAAATGGAGAATATTCATGCAAAGTACAAAGAGTAACATAATTTAGGTAAATATAATTATCAACTTATTTTCATTTATATTACTTGTGTAAATAATAATAAATTATAGATGTACCTTCGGCTTGAAGGAATGAGAATACAGGTGTGACGCAAAAGTAAATGCCCAGTCAGCGTGAACAGTACGGGAATACTGTTCACTTATTTATAGGCACGGGTCGCAGCCCATGCAAAATTACATTAATGCCCTTTACATTTATCAATAACTCTATAGTAATTCTTCGAGGTCTAATTTGGCTTTTCATCTTTAAGTCGGTTTCCTCTTTCTGCCGTTATGCCGAAGCTCTTCTGCACGTAGCTTCGTGATCGTCTTATCTTTCGTCGTGATCGCCGTCCCAATCAAGCTTCGTCTTAACCATGTTCTTGTATACTTGCAATCTGACTTCGAAGGTACATGTTCACATATTTCTTTTGGAAAACATAGTCAAATTACGTTTTTGAGGACCTTCGGAAGCCGAAGGCCCCCAACAGTGACCAAGTCTTCAAGTCCTAGAAGTAACGGCGATCCGAATCGATTAATACCCAGCTAGAGATCTCTAACCACACGACATATGTAGCACTTAACCCTTGCATATGTCAAGTCGCACCCGAGTTTCTCAAGACCAGAATGGATTCATGACAACCGAGAGCACAGATACTCCACCGTCCAGCCTCTTACCATAGAGGGTACATGCTACTCTCGCCATCTCTCAACTCCCATTGCGTGGTAGCCTTTTTGGTATTGGTCCGACCGAGGCAAAGCTTACCGATGATAAGGCATGTGTCCAGTTAAAAGGTCCTCGATCATCAATCCTACATCGGATCAGTCCTTAAACGACTTAGATGGAGACACTACACCTACACTTCCTTCTCGTGCAAGTCACCCGCCTGATCTCGTCTTTATTATTAAAACCCCAAAGTTTGGTACCTAACATAGGTACGCTTTTCAGATGTTGAACCCATCATGGCCATGATGGATTCACCATCATAATTCTTTCTTTGTAAAAATTCCCATCCAATATGAAGCATCACCTTTTATTTCAAAATAAAACATTTTGTTTTCTAAAGCAAGGCTAAGCATCTGAAAACTTGTTTGAATAAATCAGGTAACAAGGAATGGTAATCAATTTTCCAAGGGAGGGAATGCATCAATTGTTTAGCACACAACTCCAATCACCTAATGCATCAAACAAGGTGATAAAGTTTTTAAAACAACAAGGAAAGGGATAATGCACCGGGGCTTGCCTATGATAACACAAGTTAGTGTTTGTTAGACGATGTCCGCTTGACGACTATCTCTCGTCTTGACACTGGTTCAGTCTGTCAGTTTTTCCAGTTCACCGGCCGACATCGTCTTGTGGTCTGCTTTGGTCCATGTCCTTTGCTTCGTACGATTCTTAGCAAGCGTACCTAATGAGATGCATCATGCATATGAAAGGATATAAGCAGGAATAGCACAAGCCTAAATAATGCTACATGATAGCGAATTAAACACCTAGTGACAAGGCGTTGTACCATTTCATAAGGAAACACTAGTTATCAACATATGACTAAGCACAATTATCACACTTTTCTAGCTTAACCGCATCTAATTCAAACATCAAGTGATAATAAACTAAGCACAAGTCCTATGTCAACCTTAGCTAGCACCCAATATCAAATGACTCGTCAAATTTTGATTCACTATTTTTTTGAATACCAACAATTCAGAATAAGAATAAAAACATATTAATTATCTTTGTAAACCACTTACATCCTAAATATTTAAAACACTAAAGAACAATGTCCACTAAGTAGTTTTTAGATTGCAACTGAATTGGACCACACGATGTTGTTCGCCTCCAGTTAATTTGGACAATAGTAAACAAGATTACGATAAACATTTATTCATGCATAATAATCTAACTGGTCAATATCCAAGTACGATATTTACCGATCACAAACATAGATTACACTAACTACTAGCACACGACATCGACTTCATTAAATAATTAAAATTGGTACAAACACATTGAAAGATCATGCTAGCTAGCTGATTACTAATATTAAACTTATCCATGACGCCATCAACTAGATCATACATCGCATCCATGTCTAGCACTATACTTTGCATAATTATGCATCTAAAATCTAAACCTCATCATACACATATGATACAACTATTTTAGAATCACAAACATCACAACACACGTATGCTAAATCAAGAAAATCATCGCGTCCAACAATTCTATTTGATCCATCAACCCAATCAACTAATAAAAATAGTGAATCAGCTTACCTAAATCCAACTTGGAATTTGTAGAAATGACAATGATCACATGTTCAAGAAGTTTGTCGAATATTTGACGAGCACAACGCAACAATTGCTTCTTCACCCAACTCCTAGGATTTCATGATGACGCACGGAACGACGACGAGTTGGATACTTTCAGGGTCGATCACGACAAGGAGTTCTGAAGATCGACGTGAGTAGCACACAATTGGAAAACAGATCATCAGAGTCGACGAGCACGTCGTGGACACAACGTGGGTCCACGATGAGGTCCATGACGAGCGTTGCTTTCGGACTTCACTTTCTTCTTCAACCATAGCTCCATCCTCACTCCCAAAGACACGCAGGCGAGGCAACCACAAAAGAAACTTGACGATGATGGCAGACACAAATGTAGACATGATGGTAGGGCGTCGAGCAATGCACAGGAATCATGACAAAGTCGACTGCGAGCTGGATGATGACGCGGTAATGAGTGGCGCGCGCATAGAGAGGCACAAGAGCTAGTGATGCCGGACGGCTAGAGCAGAGTGGGTCTAAGGGCCTGGCGGGGCACACAGCGTAATGATGCCGACCACCAGAGTAGACCACAGCGAGCACGACATCCGGGGCACGACCGAGTGGCGCACATCACGCTAGAGCAGAGACGTTGAGCCGGACGAGCGCTAGGGATAAGCGGCGGTGATGAGCTCGGTAAGGCAGAAGGGCTGAGCGAAGGCATCCGCAACCGCACACAGGGAAGCCAACAAGCTCCACGAATCAGTGGCAGCCCGGCGCGACGGGGAGAGAGCTGTGCACGACTAGAGCTTATCGAGCACGATGACAAACAGCTCCACGGCGGGGGTTCCAGTGGCATGGCTCGAGCACAGGCAAAGACCAACGCAGGGAGACACAGGACTCGCGGCCACGACAACAACAGCAAGGCCGACGAGCACCAGAGCAGGATGGGGACGCACGGCCTGGTCGGATCCTGGGCACGATCGAGTTGAAGAGGAGGCGAGCAGGGAGAAGCGAGCTTGAGGAGGGCGCCGCCATGGGGAACAAGTAGGAGACAGAGGTGCTGCGGCGACGTTGAAGCCAAGGGTGCGGCCACCAGAAGCGGAGCTCAGCGCGGCATTGGGGCAAACGCCTAGATGGCCAGCGTAGAAGCTAGCGGCGTCCGATGGCTAGACAAAACGAGTGTGCCATGGAAAATGGGCAGAGAAGGAGCGTCGTGTGGAGGAGAGGGGCACCGGCCTCTGGCCTGAGAATGAGTGTGAGGGTAGAGATGTCGGCTGGGGCGCCATGGGAGGGAGCAAAGGAAGAGCGCCGGGAGGAGATGAAGCCTCCAGGCTTCAGTCGGCTGGGAGATGAGGGCAGAGGTGGTGGGCTCAGCACCAGGGGCGGCGACAAAGGAAAATATCAGAGAGAGAGCGGTCGGATAAGAGAGATAAGGAGAAGATATTTTCCACTTTGATCTTTTCTTCTTTCTTTCTTAAAGAATATTGGTTCTAGGATTAGAGTTTGGGTGAGATATAAAAGGACCGGACCAAAACACTATCAGGATACGATACTTGAGACGCTATTAATTTAGTTGAACTCGAATAAACATTTATCTATTATCCGAACCCATTTGATTTCTCTGCCATTGATAAACTGCTGGAAAACGAAATTGTTGGTCACTTGTTCTCAAATGTTGTGAATCAAGAATAAAGCAACACAATTGTTAAAGATTAAGGACCTTCGTCTTCCGAAGCATTATCTCCATATGGGTATAATACTCATAAGACGAATGTCAAGAGAGACATACCTTCATTATTTAATACGCGAATAGGAATGCAAAAGGATAAAGATGATAACTGCATCTCATTAATTCATTTATATTTGTATTACATAAAACATAAATGAATATTTAACAGTATTAATATTATATTGATACCTTTGGCTTGCTCGAAGGTGTGAATGCGAGAGAGTGATTACAATCCAGCGTGAACAGTACGGTGTTACTGTTCATCTATTTATAGGCACGGGACGCAGCCCGGGTAAAATTACATCCTTGCCCTTTGGACATTTGTCTATAAGCAACTTAAACTAACAAGGTCTATCTAGTCTTTTCCTTCTTTGCTTGATCTGAGTCGAAGCTACTGAGCTTCGGTGTTCTGTGTTGCTGCTTCCTCCCGAGATCTTTGTCTTGGTGTCACACCCGTTTTTTGAAGGTAAGCCGAATGCGAACCATGTACGTGCTAGGATCAGAACTCACGTACACAGCGATTACATAATTGGACATCATCACACAATGCTTGAATTAAATAGCGGAAAGGTACTTATTTACATCAAGATGTCTGAGACATCCACAGAGTCTATTACATAAACATAGTGTTTAACATTAAATTAAAGTGTGGAGTAATGAAACGTAGAAGATAAGCCTACACAGGCAGCTGACTGGGGATTTGCCACTAAAGTAAACTAGAACTCGACGTAGTCCTGGAACTCCTCAAAGTCCTCCATGTTACCAGCTTCACCTCCTGAGCATTGAGAACAGTGGGGACAACCTGGGTGGGGTGGTTTGTAAAGCAAGGGTGAGTACACATCAACGTACTCAGCAAATGTCTCGTTTGGCTAAAGTGGACTAGCTGTATGTGGAGTTAAGTTTAAGCAGTTGCTTTTAGTTGGTCAAATTTTATTACTATAAGTATAGCCAAATTTTAGTAATAACCCAGTTATTACCCAGAGGCACTCCCTCCAAGAGAAAATACCAGAGATCAGAATTATAATCACCATTGTTAATCATCATCATAAAAGTAACCAAAGTTCTTCTAATTGAAGAGGATCCCAAGGCTGCTCATAACCGTGAGCATGGCTGATATACCAATTTCTAACACTTTGCAGAGGTTGCACACTTTACCCACAAGCTGTGATTCACATTCTGCCCGGGGTTCTAGCCTCCCCATTGATCACTACCAAGGTGACCTAGCAGGGTTTCACTACGTAGCAGAGGTCATAGTCGCCCGTTAGGTTTCTCCAGTTTGATAAACACAGTACATCTCCCCAGAGGAAGGGTGACTAACAAAACCAAATCAAAGAACCTCTGCAACCAGCCTCGGCAGAGAAAGTACTGTGCCCGGACCCCATTGACGGCCCTACGGCGAAGACAACTACTCCTCTGGTTCCTCTAATTAATCAGCTAAGGGCGTCCCATTCCACCCTCATGGTTGCATTGTTATCCCGGGTTGTCACTCCCCAAACAGGTCCTTACGGAGAGGTACTCAGGAAACAGCCTGAGCCCCCTAAAAGAATCACAAGAACCTCATCGGGATAACATCATCGTATCATAAAAGATCACATCATGTTCATTGATTAAGTTTAAGCAATAGCATAAGTTAACCATGATTAACCCAAAAAGGTAAACAAGGGTAAGGTAAATACAGACTAGTCAATCCTTAAGTTTCAATAATGTAATGCGGGACAGTGAATTATAAAGTAAAGTAGGACATGATAGGTCTGAGGACACTTGCCTTCACCAGGTTGTTGCTCAGAGGGATCTTCAGCAACACACTCAGGAACCACGAGCTGCTCATTGTATAAGTAAAGCAAGCATACATTCAATACATTTGGAAAGTAAAAAAAATGAACACCGCATCAGACATGAACAAGCATTGGCACACAACCCAAAAAGGTACAGTATTAAGTATAGGAGAATGAGATCAAGTTATAAAATGGACTAATCCTAATTTGGGATTAATTACTCTCTAAGTGTTGGAACATAGCTCAAAAAGGTTAAGTAATAATTATACTAAGAAAAGATTAAATTATAAGATGAACTACTCTCATTTAGGAATTTGATTATCCTTTAAATGTTATCCATATTTACATACCTAATTCTATTTATTTCATTAAGACCTAAAGGTTAAACCGACAATGAATTCATGTACTGCATATCACTAATCTTACAAGATTAAATATACTTTAACTCCTAGGGCTTTCATTTTATTTATTTTATTAAATAAATAAACTAACAAAAACATTAATCCTATAATCTAAGTGTAAAATTAAGGTATACAGATTACAATTGGTCATATTTTATTTGAACAGAGAATAATCTTGTGAACATTTTGCAATTTGAACCACTAAATTTGGAGTTCATATGAAAAAGATATGAAATAAACAAAATTTGAAGTTTCAAATATAAAATTAGGGCTAAATCTGTAATTAAATAAAAGTCCAGGGGGCTAATTAAAACAAACTACGGACCTATGCGCTAAAACAGAGGACGGCGGGTTGATTTCCTAAAACCAGGGGGTTCTTAAGCAAAACAACCACGCAAAGGGGTATCGGGCTCCCTCAACCGTTGGATCAGAAACGGAAGGCTGAGATTATATCGCGCAGACGCGGCGCGCAGGCACAACTGACAAGCAGGGCCAGGGCGTCAGCGGGCCAGGGCGGGCTGACCGGCTGGGCCCAGTGGCAGACACGTGGGTGAGGGGGAAGAGAGAGAGGCAGCTGGATCTGGATCGGAGGGCTGCGATCAGATCCGCTCTGGGTTAAGTCTAAACCATCCGATCTCTGATGAATGGCCAAGATCTAACGGCCAGGGGCTGACTTGGGCGCGGTGGCGCCGCTCTGTCCCACGGCGAGAGTTCGCCGGAGACAAGCAGACCGACCACGGCGGGGCACTAGAGGCTCGGGGACTAACCTAGGCGCAATCAGGGAGGTCTGGCGAACTCGGCCATGGCCTACACGCTGGCTCAGGGGCACGCGAGGGCGCAGACCATAGCGGAGCGGGCTAACGGCGACGCTGGATTGCTCCGGCGAGCAATCACGCGAGCTATAGAGCAATGATAACCAAATTAAGGGCACAGGCAGGTTGCTTACCTCGAGCAGAAGCGCTGGCGTCGCGAAACGACGGCGAAGGTGTAGGGGCTCGACAGGGCGACGGTGGCGGACTCCGGCTACGCAAGAAAATGCTCCGGTGAGCATGGACCGGACGAGACAGAGAGGGAGAGAGCACACAGAAGGGTGTCCCGAGTAGCTGACGGCAAGGCGAAGCTCACCGTGGCACTGGACGGGGCACGGGCGCAACGGTGGCCACTGAACAGGCGGTGGGCATCGGCGGGCAGTGGTGGAGCTCGGTTCGCGCGGGCAGAGCGAGAGAGAGGGCGAGGGAGCTGGGTAGAGGGCGCAAATGAGAGAGGGGAGGTGGGAGAGCAGGGCGCGGGGGCTTGGACGCGGTCGTGGGCGCGTCCACGGCGGGGAGATCGTGGGCAGAAGGTTAGAGACAGCTGACAGGTGGGGACGGTGAGGCAGAGAGAGAGGGCACGGGGAAAAAGAACGGCGTTGACAGATCTAGCCCACGGGGCAGAAAGAGAGAGGGAGAGGGCGCGCTCAGGCTTGCGCCGACAGGCGGGACCCACCTGTCAGACACAGGGGACGCGCGGGCGCGGGCGCGCGTGCGCATGGCTAGGCTAAATGGGCCGACTTGGGCTGAATTGGCCTTTTCTATTTTCCTGGAATTTCTATTGCCTTTTCTATTTATTTTCTCTAGGGTTTTCAATTCAAATTCAAATCAAGTTTCAAATTCAAACCAAATAAAATGTGTGCAACAATTCAAAGAATATTTAGGCTCGATATGATGCAACATTGCATGACTCATATGTTTTGGGTAAAATAAAATAAATAATCCCTCACTAATGCATCTAATTCTAATTAAAAGAGAAAGAGAAAGAGAAAACTAGAGAGAGAGAGAGAGAAACTAGAGTGAGATAGAGAAGAGTAACACCTGAATTTGGATGATCATAAGAAAGAAATTTTATACTCCCAAATTCAGGGTGTTACAGACCTATCCCCCTTAAAAGAATCTCGCCCTCGAGATTCAAGGCTGGCTAGCAAAGAGTTCGGGGTACTTGGCTCTTAGATCATCTTCTCTTTCCCAAGTTGCTTCTTCTTCTGAGTGATGGCCCCATTTGACTTTGCACATCCTGATGGTGTTCCTCCGGGTGACCCGATCTGCTGTCTCCAGAATTTGCGTTGGCTTCTCAATATAAGTCAGATCCTCTTGGACTTCTAGGTCTTCCGTTGGCAACTGCTCTTCTAGCACTCTCAAGCATTTCTTCAACTGCGACATGTGAAACACACTTATACACTATGTGTGAAGCATAATTCAACGAACATATTAAGTGCATTGACCTGACTCCTGACATAGAGGAAGCAATGACTACTTCGGCATGTCGTCACTTCCCTATACAAGCCAAATCAATTTCTAACCACATCGACCAAACCTTCTTATCGAGAAATACCTAAACTTTTCTGTTTCGAATACAACCATATCATAACATGAATTCGAAACACTTGATTGAACTTAACGCATCCACCAAAATAATACACTTCGGCACACATGTCCGACATTACACAAAATTATGATGAAGCGCCACTGATACTTTGCTCTAAACTATCATGACACAACCATTTAATCTCTAATTGGTAGTAAGGTATAATTCAAACATTCCAAGGGATATGCATGGCTTGCTTACTTTTAATCCTTCACTAACTTTTCTTATAATTATATAATGGGTATTATTTTAGCACCATATGAGACTATTTAATTTGGGGCTGGAACTTTTATGAGGCATAGGTAATAACAAATCATGACCAATGTATAAATTTCACATGCCCATGTTTTATATTTTATTAATTACAAAAATAACAAATTGTTAATGCGATAGAGCATGTGAGAGCAAGTTAAATCTAAAATTAATTATTTTCTGTGGATGCATGACCATATTAAGTTTTTTAGGCTACTATAATATCATGGAAGGACAGTGGAACACCATTTTTCATTTTTACATCTATATATTATTTGTAAATCATTTAAAACTACTTAATGTACATTAAACAAGTTAAATCACTAACTTAATCATAGATGCACCACAATTCATGCAATATTTACCTATCACCAAGCATCACACAAGGGGTATACCGCAAAAATTTCAATCTATTTGGAGCAATAGAGCTACAAATCCAAAAATAACAAGCTAATAATTCATCTTTTTCCTATATAACATGATTTAATTAACACACCAATAAAACAGTGAACAACATATGTGTTTTATATTTTTCTTAGCTATAGTATGACACCATCTAACTCGCAAAACAAGTCTCATCATTTTTGGATTTTTAAAATTAAAACTATGGAGAGAAGCTAGTTCATTTATTTTCTAAACCAGTTTTAAATACGAATTTTTACCGCAGAAATGTTCCACTAAAACATGCCAACTTATAGATCCAAACGTTAGAAGATTTCATAAGTAAGCAAACAAAACAAATTTCACGATTTTAGGGGTTACCAAACTCAAGATATTAATTTTTTAACACAACACAAAAATCTGCAATTTTGTGCACCTTTAGACTTGACCTTGGGCCCACTCGTCATAGGCACATAGGAGGTCTTCTTCCTCCTTGGGCTTCCTGGACGCACAAAAAAAATCAAGCACCAAGGAGCCTATGCGGTATGGGGCAAGGAGGAGGCTCCTGCGCTTGGGTCCAAGGGGCAGCGCCATGGGGAAAAAGAAGGCAGTTGGAGCTTGGACTTGAGCCATGGAGGTGGGATCCGGCTAGGGGGAAGCCATGCCGACACCATAGGAAGGGGGCTAGCGGTTTGAGGAGGAGAGCACGCCATGTAGAAGGCTACTGGGGCTGCTGCGTTTGGAAAAAAGGAAGGGAGTCTGGCGAGTTGGAGCAAGAGAGGAGGCTTAACGCTGTATAAATAGAGGGGGCGGCTTCAGCCATTGGTGGGCGTGGGAGATGTGCTGCAGAGCTTGCATTCCTTAGAGGCGAAGCAATGAACAGGTGGAAGGTGCTAACATAGCTACTTTGGGCGGATGTTTTTGTCTTTTTCCCTTTGGATTCGGATCTTGGTCACTGTAGGAGATATTTTCTTTGATCTACACTCTACAAATCATATATAGAGATTGAGGTGGTTCGGGCACTAGTTAGAGAGTTATAGACCCACAAAAATTGGTTTGTCAGTGGCTTAGAAAACAATGGAAACTTGTGAAAACTGAGTGTCAAAATATGTTAAACAGAATCGGATGAATGCCATATTTTAACATGTTGTGACTCTATTAGTTATCAACAACTTTTATATTTGGGGAAACTTGAGTTGTTCAACAAAAATTTGGGAATGCGAGATGTCAACCCGAACGACACTGATTCCAGACTTAGAAGGATTCAAATCCTGAAATCAGAGGGCACTGTTTGAGATACTTAGAAATAGAATCAAGGCCAGTTGTAATTATAAAATATGTTGAATAACATGGGTTCTACAACTTTTATTAAAGGTCAAACCTCGTATCTTGAATATAAATTGAAGTTTCACTTTGGTCAAAGTAGTATCATTATAAGGCTTCAAACTAGATTTTTAAGGCAATTGGGGTATTTTCTCGACATTTTCATGGCAAGGACCCTTAATAACTTTTGTTGTAGAGTTTATATAGAGTTGATTGAGCAATATAACAAGCTTTGTTTGAATTTCAAAATTTGCATTTGTTCAAACGAGCAGTTTTAAGCAAGCATAGGATTTATCTTCTCATGTGAGCATTTGGTTCAACTTCGAGAAATCTTTAGAATACACATGACAGATAGAGATGAATTATGATATAGATAAAACAAGTTGATTTGCATAAGAATTAATTAGAGGTTGACACAATAGAGATTCCGCTGGAGAATGCGGATTCGGATCACATATTTGGACATAGACCAAATATCAAGAAATCGGATTCAGATATTGATCGGATAATAACTGTCGAGAATTTGGATAAATGAACTTTATACGAGGATTGTTAAGACAAGATTGATGTTTGAATTTACATTTGCTTCAAGAAACAAAAGTTTTAATAGGCTCCAAATTTGGCTGTTCTTGAGATCGAATTATTCCAAACTCGATGAAACTCTCATGAGTGACTTGATAAATGGAGATAAATGTGATCAAGAAATAGAAATTTCCACTAACGATCTGAGCTAGGGACAAATCTCATGACATAACACGAAATAAACACTGGGGTGTCACAAGTAACACCTAGGGTGTTACAACCTGGAACTGCTCCTACATCTAAAAGGCCATACAGAATGTCAGTGGAAGAATTAAAAGAACTTAAGAAACAACTAACAGAGTTACAGGAGGCAGGGTACATTCATCCAAGTTCCTCACCTTGGGGAGTACCAGTTTTTGTTTGTACAGAAGAAGGATGGTTCACAAAGGATGTGTGTTGATTATAGATCACTTAATGATGTTACAATCAATAATAAGTATCCTTTACCTCGTATTGAAGATTTATTTGACTAGATGAGAGGTGCCAGGGTATTCTCTAAAATTGATCTCAGATCTGGATATCATCAAATGAAGATTATGCCATCTGATATTCCCAAGATGGCTTTCTCTACCCGATATGGTCTATATGAGTTCATGGTCATGTCATTTGGCTTAACTAATGCACCAGCCTGCTTCATGAATCTGATGAACAAGGTGTTCATGGAGTATCTTGATAGGTTTGTTGTGGTATTCATCGGCGACATTCTAATTTATTCCAAGAATGATAGTGATCATGAGGAACATCTGCGATGGTACTACAGAAGCTGAGGGATAATTAACTATATGATAAGTTTAGCAAGTGTGAGTTCTGGCTTGATGACATACCATTACTTGGGCATATCATCTCCAATGGTGGAATCTCAGTGGATCCGGTTAAAGTAAGGGAGATAGTAGGTTGGAAAATACCAAGTTCAGTCACGGAAGTCTGGAGTTTTCTGGGACTCACGGGTTATTACCGGCGTTTTATTAAAGGATTCTCCAAGATAGCGAAGCCTATGACCCCACTATTGGAAAAAGGGAAAGAGTTTAAGTGGACTTATGAATGCCAAGGTAGTTTCAATCAACTAAGGTTTAAGTTGATGTCACCCCTAGTGTTGATTATGCCAGATCTGTAGAAGGGATTTGACATATACTGTGATGCATGACGCGAGGGCTTAGGATGTGTTCTTATGCAAGAAGGACATGTCATTGCCTACGCGTCTCGCCAGTTGCGGAAACATGAGATGAATTACCCCACTCATGACTTAGAACAGGTAGTCGTAGTGCACACTCTCAAGATTTGGAGGCATTATATAATGGGAACCTAGTGCCAAGCCTATAGTGATCATAAGTGCTTAAAGTATATCTCCACTCAGAAAGATCTCAACCTTAGGCAACACCGTTGGTTGGAGCTCATCATAGATTATGACTTGGAGACCCACTATCATCCGGGCAAGGCAAATCTGGATGCGAATGCCTTCAGTCGGAAAGAACATGTTCATGCAGCTATAGTCACCCAATTACCCGATGAGTTAGTAGAATACTTTGAAAGGCTCAACTTGGGGATAGTTGCCCATGCTGAAGGGAGCACTATAGAAGTGGAACCTACCTTAGAGCAAGAAATACGCAAGGGTCAGATCAGAGATGCTAAGATTCAAGAAATCAAAGATTTGTTGGCAGAAGGTAGAGGTCCAGAGTTCATGGAGGATGAGTAAGGCACAATATGGTTCAAGAATAGGATATGTGTTCCTGAGATTGACAGCCTCCGCGAAACCATTTTGAAGGAAGCCCATGACTCTCATTACTCTATTCATCCTGGTAGCACTAAAATGTATCAAGATCTGAAGCAGAAGTACTAGTGGTATGGGCTAAAAAGAGATGTAGCCTCACATGTGGCGGTTTGTGATGTTTGCCAGAGGGTAAAATCTGAACATTAGAGACCAGTTGGATTACTCCATCCGCTAAAGATACCCGAGTGGAAGTGGGAAGAAATTGGTATGCTTCATCGTTGGTTTACCCCTCACTTCTGTAGGTTAAGACTCTATTTGGGTGATCGTGGACAGACTAACCAAAGTAGCTCACTTCATCCCTATGAGAACTACTTACACGGGTGCCAAGCTAGCTGAGTTGTATATGGCACAAATAGTTTGCCTGCACAGGGTACCTAAGTAGATCGTGTCTGACCGAGGATCCCAGTTCACATCTCGGTTATGGCACAAGTTACATGAGAGCCTAGACACGAAGTTGAATTTCAGCTCGGCCTATCATCCTCAAACTGATGGCCAGACTGAGAGAACTAATTAAGTACTTGAAGATATGTTGAGAGCTTGTGCTCTTAAGCATGGTGGTAGTTGGGACAAGAGTCTACCCTATGCAAAGTTCTCTTACAACAATAGTTATCAGGCCAGTCTCAAGATGTCTCCATTTGAAGCTTTATACGGCAAAAAGTGTAGAACCCCTCTGTATTAGGATCAGACTAGTGAAAGATAGTTCTTTAGGCCTGAAATTATTCAAGAGGCAGAATAACAAGTTCAAATGATTAGGGGAACTTGAGGATAGCGCAGACTCGGCAGAAGAACTATGATGATAATCAAAGAAGACCACTGGAGTTTGAAGATGGTGATCACGTATACTTAAAGGTGTCACCAAATCATGGAATGAGAAGGTTTAAAGTTAAAGGCAAGTTATCCCCTTGCTTCATTGGACCTTTCAAAATCCTTAAGCGAGTTGGGGAGATGGCCTACCAGCTTGAGCTACCAGATCATCTATCTGATGTGCATGATGTATTCCACGTATCTCAACTCAAGAAGTGTCTCCGTGTCCCGGATGAATAGTTGCCAATGGAAGAACTTAGTGTGCAAGGAGATCTAACCTACACTAAACATCCCATAAAGATCCTTGACACTTTGACTCGTGTTACAAGAAATAAAGTGATAAAAATGTGCAAAGTGCAATGGAGTCATCATGGTGAAGACGAAGCTACTTGGGAGAAATAAGAAGAACTACGAATAGAATTTCCCCACCTCTTCCCTAGTTCATCCTAATCTCGAGGTCGATATTATTTTTAAGGGGGGTAGGATTTGTAATACCCAAATCAGTGGATTTATAAAATGTATAAGAATTGGGAATTATAAAAGATTTATTGGATTACTTGTGTTGTTTTCCTCATTTTTGCATATTCAAATCATGGGGTCACCTTGATTACTAACAACTATATTAAATAAAGGGCATAGTGCATCATGTTGGAGTTTATTTATTTGTGCATTTAATGATAATAATAATAGTAATAAAAATTTATTAATATTAAAATTGGGATTAAACCTAATTTGAAATCTAGCATTTGGAAATGAAATAGAAAAGAAAAGAGGAGAAAAGGAAAACCCTATATACAATGTAAAGAAAAATATATAAATAAATATACCTTTTCATACTGGCATTTTTTTATTTGTACATTTAATCTAAGTACAAAATTCACAAAAGAAGTTTGGATTCAAATTTGAGATTCAAAAATAAAAAGAAAAGAAAACAGAAAAAGAAGAGAATAAAATTCGGAAACGCCGCAAGGGCCAAAATGCCCACTTCCGGCCCACTCTACACCTCGCGCCGAACGGCCCATAGCTCGCACGAGCGGTCGCCCTGACATCCGGGGCCCACACGTCAGCCGCATGCACCCTGCGCCGTGGACTCCGTCCCGACCACTGACCGGTGGGCTCCACTCGCTAGGCGCATTCACCGTCACTGTTGCAAGGGACCCACATGATAGTCCGCCTTCTTCGCCATGGCCATTGTATCGTGCCCAGCTCCATAACCACCGACCGCGACGGCTACCCTCCCTCCTCTACGATATGTGGGCTCGTACTATGTATAAATCCCGTCGAGCAGTGGCCCTGTGACCCTATAGGCGCCTAGGGCGGACTCACCACCGTGATAAAAGAGGGAGCCGTGGGAGTGTGGGTCGCCGCTGTCGCGTTGCCTCCCTTCGTCGCTCTGGGCAGTCGGCTGGTCATCGCGGATGCTCGGGTGGTCATCGTTGGAGCATCGGGGCACCACAATTACGATAATTGATCGTCGGAGTTCTTACTTCGACTCCGATCCGCAGTGCGCCGTGGGTGGCCTCATTCGGTTCCCGTCTCCGGTGAGTAAACCCTACACCATGTTCACTTGTCCCCTGCGATTGTGTAGCACCCAGCAGACTTGAGTTTAGGGCGCTAAATTACCGAATCCATGAGTCTGGTGACAGCGTTCGTCGCGGGATAGTGTGCGCCACCGTGCTTCTCCATAGGAGGTAGGGGAAGGGCCCTGGGTCATTAATCTAATGATCGACGATCGAGATTAGTTTACCAGGGGCAGCACCTCGGCCGTTAGATGGATTCTGTGTGGTGGAGATTGATTGGACCGTAATGAATCACGGGTGGCGGTTTCAGGCTGTCCGATCTAATTGGAGGGTGGGAGTGGAAGCACGCCTTCATTAAATCTCAACCGTAGATCGTGGATCGAGTGGATAACATTCCGTACTGATTCGTTCTAAAAGGAATCTGATCATGGCGCGCGGTTTCTAATTGGATGAATGATATCATCCCATACCCCGTCACCCGGTGCTTTAGCATAAGAGGCCCTGAGTTTCAGAGAAATCAACCCACCATCCGTGCCGTGTGTAAAGTATTTACATCCGTGCCCTGGAAATTCATAAAACAACCCCTGAACTCTGTGATATTAGTGGCCACGTTCCTAAACTAGATAAAATAGGATAATTTCATATAGAAAATAGTTTTTAGTATAAAAGTAATTCTAGAAACTTATTTAATTCATAACTAATTCATCTTAATTTCTTTTTGATCCATTCTAGTAGCA
Organism: Zea mays; assembly: GCF_902167145.1. Classification (NCBI taxonomy): domain Eukaryota; kingdom Viridiplantae; phylum Streptophyta; class Magnoliopsida; order Poales; family Poaceae; genus Zea; species Zea mays. The sequence goes on along the minus strand of NC_050100.1, from coordinate 119,653,890 downwards.
ATAATTTTGTTTTAATATTGTTTATCACCTGGTAACTCTGTTTTATCATGAAATATAGATTAAAATTATTCATTTGATTTATTCTATATCAACCACTAAAAACTTCGGAAAATCATAACTCTTTAACTGTAACTCCAAATTTAGTGACTCTTGAACCTACGATCTCGTTACGATGTGTAGAATATTATCATGCATTATATTCCTCTATATGGTGTGATGTTAATTTCTCCTATACCATGTTTGTTTGTATTGCTTCGAGTAGACGAGCAAGAGACCAAGGACCCTGGTACCCAGCAGGTGGATAATACTGAACATGAGCTCATTGAAGGAAAGTTGTGCCCTTGACCACTTTTATTTAATGTTCTCTATAATCACTATGGCATGTTTAGGCTTAATTTTGATGGGACCCGATAGGTCACCCTTGTCGGCTTTACCTTATGCCTTGATCACCATTGAACTTTTGGGTAGTTCTGCTATTGCTATATGTGGTTTTGGGTATTGAGATAAATTTGACACATGATCATTCTTTATTATTAATGTTGATTATTTATTGCTCATGATAAGATTACTTTGTTAATTGGAACATGGAGAACAACCCAGGAAAACAGTGCTACCACAAGGGTGGAATGGGACACCCTTGGCCACGTAATTAGGAAAGCTAGGGAGAGATTACCTTACCTGAAAGGGGCAAGCGGGGAGGCGTCGCTGCAGAGTATAGGGAGGTTCTCGGGTCGGACTACCTGGCTTTCCGGACGGGGGATTCCTATGCTTCCTTCTTCTTGAATCCGTAGCGGGTTTTCTCAAACTAGTAGAACTTTAGAAAGGCCTCGTAGTGATACCCTGCCTCGTCTCCTCAGTAGAGATGAATGGGACTTCTAGACCCCTTAGCAAATGGGTAGCATGGTTGTGGGTAAAGATGCACAACCTCTGCAGAGTGTAAAAATGGTATATCAGCCGTGCTCACGGTCATGAGTGCCTCGGACACTCACATGATTAATTTATGGAAGTAAATTTAATTTGTCATTTGCATCGCATTGTGGTTTTATTATTAATTTTGATCTACTATTACTTTGGGTTGGTATACACTTACATTTAGTAACTGCTAATAAAATTTGACCAACTTATTAAAAGCAATGCTCAGCTTCAACCATTATTTATTGATCAGCCTTACACATCACATGAGCTCCCACCTTTGGTGAGTTCATGCACATTATTCCCCACAACTTGTTGAGCTATGATCTTTTGTGAGCTCACCCTTGCGATATATAAACCCCCCACAGGTGAAGAGCAGGTAGTCCAGGAGGAGGTCTACAATGAAGAGAACAAGCTTATCTAGGTGGCGTCTCCCAGTCAGCTTGATGGTGCCAAGGAATAATTATTAGCTCGCTTTATTGTTATCATTTATTTTTGCCAAACACTTTCGCTATGTAGTAATATTTGTGACATTTATCTCTATACATTTGGTCATTATATGTGTTGTTCTTCTTTGGCACACATATGAGACGCACCCGGCTTTATCACTTAAATCTGGGTGTTACATTGGCTGACCAAGCAAAAAAATCCTTATTGTCATACATAAATTTTAGCAGAATTTTCTCTTATTCATCAGACAATTTAGATCCCAACAACACCTTCTGCTCGGCTATGTCTTCGCACAGAAGCATAGACATTGGTTGATCTGCTGAAGCATCTTTGTCTCTTTTAGGCTTATACTCTTGATGAGCTTTAGCTTCATCTATGTTATGGATGGCCTTTGAATCTATCCAGTTCCCTTCGACCCTTCTAGCAGCCTCTTGACTTCCATGCACAGCGATAGGACCTGGTCAGATGGTATCTTCATGCAAAGATATGCTGGATGGTGTATTGCTTCGAAGGATAGTCCATATCGACAATGTCAAATACAACTTGTTCTGTCCTTGTGTTGTGAACATAACCGAAGGTGATTGGCATTGTTATCTTTCCAATTGCCACTATTTGCCTTCCTCCGAAGCTACAAAAGGGGTGTGTTGCATCATGTATTTTGTCATCCTTCTCTTGCATCTGCCTGAAGGCTTTTGCAAAGATGATATTTGCTGCACGGCCAGTGTCTACAAGGACATTGTGAACCAGGAATCCTTTGATAACACAAGATATGACCATTGCATCATTATGGGGGTAGTCTTTGAGCTGAAGGCCTACCTGAGGGAATGTGATTGGTACATGAGACCACTTGGATTTGATGAAGGGTCCTTGCATTCCAACATGTTGTACCCTTCTCTGTGCTTCCTTCTTTTGCTTCTTATTGGCTGGTTCAGAACTTGAGCCGCCTGTGATTGGAAGCACCAGCTTCGTAGCCGAAGGTGTCATGACTTGGTCACCTTGTGGAGCCATTATCGTGGTCGTGGAAGTGAGTTCACCGGAGATGGGTGCCAATGTTGGTCACTTGTTCTCAAATGTCGTGAATCAAGAACAAGGCAACACAATTGTTAAAGATTAAGGACCTTCGTCCTCCGAAGCATTATCTCCTGTTGGATATAATGAGCTTCAAACGAAGGTCATGAAGGACACACCGTCATTATTCATGAAAATAAGAGTACATAGAGATGATATATGTAGTCCATTCATTCATATATATGTATTTCATGATATACACGTGAACATTAACAAAATTTATATTACATTGATACCTTCGGCTTGTTTGAAGGTGTTGATGCGAGAGCAATTACAATCTAGCGTGAACAGTACGGGGGTACTGTTCACCTATTTATAAGCACGGGACGCAGCGCGGGTGAAAATACATTTGTGACCTCAATTTGTATACACAATCGTAACATAAGTCATTAGGGATTAACTGGTCTTTTCCTCTTCAGTTCAGCATCATGCTTGACCTTCGTCGCCTTTTTAAGCCAAAGCTATCGTCCTTCGGTGGTAGCTTCAGTATTCGTCATTATAGCTCTCAGATATTATCTTCGTCTCGAGGACCTTCAGCAGAGAGGATCCTCAACATCACTTTGCCAGTGATTCCTTTGTCTTGAGAACCTTCGACGGAGAAGAAGACCCCCAATAGGTACACCAAAGCTTCGGGGAAATAACTCACGAAGGAACAAATTGCTGAAGTACATCATTATGCCAAAGATCTAAAGTATCCTTGAGGCTCTTTAGTATATGGGGGCAGTGATGAAGATGATTATCTATATTGCCTCCTTGACAACAAAGAAATTGATGTTTGTCGAGAAATCATGGATAACATGGGTTATCCGAAGCTAGAGCTCAGATTATCTGCAATGCCAAAGGATCAACTTGCGAACTGCCAAGCTTACAACAACTTGAAGGTTTCCATATTTTATTTTTCCTTTTTAAACTTCCAACCTAGCAGAATGTTTTTCTTTAATTCTTATTATTCATTTATTATTATTATTTTTTTGTTAGGAACTCATTCTTAGCAAAGCTTTAAAGGCACAGAAGGATGCTGAAGATGAAAGTACTTGTATAGCTTTCAGAAATTTGAGATCCGAAGTAATCGACATTCAACACCAAGCTATTAAAAAGGATAAAATTCTTCTTTCTCTAATTGAAAAGGTGAAAAAGAGTCAAACTAATTTGGCTGCATTCTCTGAGGCGGACCAAAAAAATTTCAAAGCTTGAAAAAGAGAAAGAAGCTGACGCAAAACACATAGCGGACATGGATTATGCTTTATCTTCTCAAGTGGAGCTCCACAATTCTGAAGTGTTAAGACTAGAAAGGAAGCTTGATGAAGTTAACGAGAATTTTGAAGTTGAAAAAGAGAAACGTGAAATATATGACAATGAGCGGATCTGAGTTCAGAGAAATATTGATGAGCTTCGTTAGTCGAAGGAATAATGTTTTAATGTTTGCATGCAATGTTGCAATAAGTAGAAAAGCACATTTGCTAAAGTTGGCACGTTCTTAGCTGAACAAATTTTTATTCGTGGTGGTCCCAAAGGTATGGTTAGATGGATTGAAGGTGAAGCTGAAGCCTTTGACGAAGTCCTCATTGGCAGAGGGGATTTTTGTGCCTCTATGGGTGCCCGAGGGGTCGTGTCGTTGCTTGAAAAGCTGGATGTGAACACACGAAGGCTGTAATTCAGCCAAAATTTTCAGTTTCAGCGGATGACATCAAGGAACCTTCAGTTGAAGCTATCGCCCTCAGTGGGAAATTTTACTCTGAAGTCTAGATGAACGGTGGAAGCGGGATAGCAAACGAAGCTATCAGACAAAATGAAGAAGAGACCCATCGTGCTTCAAAAGAGGCAAGGAGAGTTGAAGAAGCTGCAGAGCGAGAAAGGCGTATAGGTATATGTTCCTTTTACGCTATGGCTTCGTAATTGTTTTAGCTTCGTATTTAACAAAACTACATTTTTTGTAGCGGAACTTTCTCCCCCTCGGAACCGTATGATCCTGACGCTGATCCAGCACTTTGGGGAATCCTTGATGAATTCAAGGTGGTCAATGCAGCAATAGATGAAGCTGTTAATACTTTGTTAAACGAAGCTGCTGAAAAAGTTTTGAAAGAAGAAGATTGAACTATTGTAAAAACTTTGAATTTTGTATGTAGAAAATATGTAAATACATTATAAAGCATCTTGCTTTATGTAAAGACAATTGTATGTTGTGTTCAGTTGCATCGTGTACTATATTTCTTTATGCCGCGTGAAATAATAGTACGTACTGTTTTTTAGCAAAAGGCGAAAAAACACCTTCCCTTCTTTACAAGCTTCGTAAAGAAAATCCCCTTCTTATCTAAAGGTCTTGAAATGTTGTAAAATGCCTATCGCTGAAGCCAAAGTATTGTCCCTTTCTGCATGGTGTTGATGACAATGATGGTAGTATATTTTTCTTTTATTTCTACCCCTGCTTTTAATCCATAATCTCTCAAGAATCCCAAATCTAGGTTCGTAGCTAAGCACATCTACAGATGAGGGAACCATTCCCCTTCTTTTCTCTTCATGGATGATGCAACATGATGTATGATTATATGATGCCAAATGATGCAAAAGATGCTTGGACAAGAATGATGATGTAAAACATATTATAATAAGACTCTGCATCCCCTTAGGAATGACTTTAGAGTCTCTGCACATTTACTAGGGGGTATTTTAGCTCTGCATCCTCTTAGGAACGACTTTGGAGCTTTGTCACCTTTATTAGGTGGCATTTTAGCTCTGCATCCCCTTAGGAACGACTTTGGAGCTTCTTCACCTTTAGTAGGTGGTATTTAAGCTCTACATCCCCTTAGGAACGACTTTGGAGCTTCTTCACCTTTACTAGGTGACATTTTAGCTCTGCATCCCCTTAGGGACAACTTTGGAGCTTCTTTGGCTTTTTTGTTACACTCGATGGTGTAACCTCAGATTTATTACAAAGCACCGAAGGTTGCACCTTCTCAAATTGTTTTAAGACAAGGGAGTAAAGCAAAAGAACAAAGATTACAATAAATATGTATTAGGTTCTTGATCCAGCCCCTCTGTTGCTTTAGTAAATATGACTGGATTCTGGAACAATGTGTTAATTGTTCGAACTGCAGACTCTTCTCTTGCATCACGCTGCTGCTGAACTTGACATTGCCCCTGAGGCTGTTGATTATGAGATGAAGTTGGTACTGATGCAGGTGGCTGGGGTAGAAACCACCTAGCTATAGAGTGACTTGCTGAAGCAACCGAAGTTGTAGGTTGTGAAAATGGCTGTTGGTTACACACATACTCTGGGATGTATTGAGAGTAGCATGAAGTAGTGTGAAGAACTTGCTTTGGGTGGTTCTAGCGTGCTTCAGCCTCAACTATTTCCTTCTGTTTTTGTATCGTTACTTGACATGTTCTTGTTGTATGTCCCTTGACCTCTCCGCAAAATAGGCAGAACGATCTTCTTGGTTGGGAGTTGTATCTCCCTCCGTAGCTTCGTCCTCCTCTACCTCTTGGGGCTGGCGGTCTGAAGGAGTTCTGTTGCGTCCCTGTTGACTGGGAGCTGCGCTGTTGCCTTTGATTGTAATTGCTTTTCTCTTTGCTTTCACTAGGGTTGTGAATTGTTCTGACATGCCTTGGATGAAGCCTTCCCCCAAAGCCCCTGGTCATCTCAGATTACCTGTAGGCTTCCTCCCTTCTTTGTCGAAAATCATTGTCAGCTCTGATACACTCATCCATTTTTTGGAGAAGCTTCTCCACGGTTTGAGAAGGTTTCCTGGCAAAATATTATGCCATTGGACCTGGGTGAAGTCCCTTGATCATTGCTTCAATGACGATTTCATTTGGCATCGTTGGTGCCTAGGCTCTGATGCGCAAGAACCTTTGGACATATGCCTGCAAATATTCTTCATGATCCTGTGTGCACTGGAACAAAGCTTGAGCACATACTGGCTTCGTCTGAAATCCTTGAAAGCTAGTGTTGGGGGCCTTCTCCTTTCAAAGGTCCTCAAAAACATATTGAACCATTTGCTTTCAGCATAAGCTATTACAGGAACCTTCGTCTTTAGGATACAAGCCTCTTCGTCACGACGAACGCACACAAGATGAAGACAAATCTAAAGGGGATAAGAGTAAACGCCGAAGCTATCACCAGATGGATAGCTTTGGCTCACAATGAAGATGGAGTATAATGATGATGCTGACCGAAAGAGGAAAAGACTACTTAGTCCTTAATAACTTGCATTATGATCATATATGAATATTGGGGACATAAATGTACTTTTACCTGGGATGCGTCCCGTGTCTATAAATAGATGAACAATAGCACCGTACTGCTGACGCTAAACTGTAATCACTCTCTCGCGTCTTCACCTTCGAGCAAGCCGAAGGTATCAATGTAATATTAATTCTGTTGATGTTCATACATGTTTTATAGAATGCGAATATGAAGGAATTAATGAGATGTAATTTCTATATTTTCCCTTTCTCATTCATGTTCACATATTAAACGATGGAGGCCTGTCCTTCATGACCTTTATCTGATGATCATTATACCCATGGGCAGATAACGCATCTGAAGACGAAGGTCTCTAATAATTCACAATTGTGTTGCCTTGTTCTTGATTTACATCATTTGGGAACAAGTGACCAACATTGGCGCCCACTGCCTATGAACTCAAACGACCACCTTCGGCAAACATTAACCTTCGTCATGCCGCCGAAGAAGACAACAGCGCCAGGGGCTGCCCTACAGCCACTAGACACAAATCAGGAGACACTCTCACTGCGAGAAGCTAGGAACCAGAAGAGAAAGGCTACCAGCCCAACACCTCAGGAGGAGTTGGACTAGGAGATCAGGGATTTGGAGGCTATTCACTAGCAAGTGCAAAGGAAGAGAGAAAAGATGCTTCGGCTAGCCGACCTTCAGAGGAAGATCGATGAAGTTGTTGAAGAAATGCGTCACATTACACAGGATGACCAAGGCCGAAGGCCCCAACACAGGGAGCTTCATCAAGAAAACCCAATCAATGATGATGAATGGTATGATGATTTTCATCATGGTAACTTTGCTTTTGATGATGCTTCTCCTCTACTTGTAGAGTTGCAGGCTACCCCGTGGCCACCATCTTACAAGCCACCTCAGCTCCTCATGTATGATGGGCACTCAGATCCGAAGCAGTTTCTAATGAGCTACGAAGCAACTATATCCTCATATGGGGGCAACACCGCTGTCATGGCGATGTCCTTTGTCATGGCAGTCAGAAGTGTGGCTCAAACATGGTATTATTCTCTTCGGCCGGGGACAATCACGTCATGGCAGAAGCTGAAGGATATGCTAGTCACCAGCTTTTAGGGTTTCCAGACGAAGCCAGTCACTGCTCAAGCTCTGTTCCAATGTACGCAGGACCATGAGGAGTACTTGCAGGCATACGTCCGAAGGTTCTTGCGAATTAGAGCTCAGGCGCCTACAGTGCCTAATGAGATCGTCATTGAAGCCATGATCAAAGGCCTTCGACCAGGACCCACGACACAATATTTTGCAAGGAAGCCACCACAGACCTTGGAGAAGCTACTCCAGAAAATGGACGAGTACATCAGAGCTGACAATGACTTTCGGCACAAAAGGGAAGAAGCCTACAGATACTCCGAGATGACCAGGGGCTTCGGAGGAAGACTCCACCCTAGGCATGTCAGGACGATTCATAACCCCCAGCTCAAGCGACGACACGGTAAATCATACTCAAGGGCATCAACATAGCTCCCAATCATCAGGGGCACAACAAAGTTCCTTCAAGCCACCAGCTTCAAGAGGCAGAGGGGGAGAAGCTTCGGAGGAAGATATGGTAATCAGCCCAGGAGACTGTTCTGCCTATTCTGTGGGGAAGATAAGGGACACATGACAAGGATGTGTCAAGTCATGATTCAAAAGTAGAAGGAAATCACTAAAGCTGAAGCACGGCAGAACCCGTCGAAGCAGGTCTTGCATACTACTTCATGCTATTCTCCATATATCCTGGAGTATGTGGGCAATCAACAGCCTACGACTTCCGTTGCTTTGGCGAGTCACTCCCAATCCTCCTGGGCTCAGTTGCCACCATCGCCACCACTGGCGCCTACCCTGATCCATAACCAACAGCCAGAAGGGCATCGTCAGGCTCAGTAGTAGCGCGACACTCGGGAGGAATCCGAAATTCGCACAATCAACAACATTGTGCCCAAGTCAAGGCATATCTACTGAGTGTCTTAATCCAATGTATATTTACCCTTTTTGCCTTTATATTTTTCCTTTTCAAAACACAATACAAGGAGGTTTAACCTTCAGCTTGATGTAATAAGTCTGTGGTTACACCATTGAGTGTAACAAAAAAGTATCACAAAGGTCCAAAGTCGTTCCTAAGGGGATGCAAAGCTAAGTTACCACCTAAGTGAAAGGTGAAAAAGCTCCAAAGTCATTACTAAGGGGATGTAGAGCTAAGATACCACCTAAGTGAAAGGTGAAGAAGCTCCAAAGTCGTTCCTAAGGGGATGCAGAGCTTAAATGCCACCTAAGTCAAAGGTGAAGAAGCTCCAAAGTCGTTCCTAAGGGGATGCAGAGCTTAGCTCCAAAGTTGTTCCTAAGGGAATGCAGAGCTAAAATACCACCTAAGAAAAAGGTGAAGAGACTCCGAAGTTGTTTCTAAGGGGATGCAGAGTCTTATCATTTATGTTTCGCGCGCTAACATCATCTGCATCATGCCATCGCATCATATTCCATCATGACATCACATCATACTTCATTTCGCATCAACAAAAGTAGTGGAAAAATGGGAATTTCTCCTTTAGCTTCAGCAAAAGATTTATGAAAGAGTATTAAAGGTGCACGGTTCATGCTTGAAACTACTGCCACGTGAAATTTATGCTTTCGACAATACTATTCCTACACAATAATTACACCAAGAATCAAGCATCATATAGCAGCTTCGGCAAAGAAGGGGGATTTCTTTCTGAAGCGTGAAAAGAAGGGAAGGTGTTTTTCGCCGTAGGCTCAAAAAACAGTATGTACGAAGGTTCCACGCTTCATAAAGAATTGTATTGCATCAATATACATACAAATTGTTTACAATTGTTTCTTACAAAACTAAGAATCATTTCCCAGGGCATTTAACTACCAAGAATACAAAGATTTTAGTCCTCCTTGAGGACTTTATCGGCAGCTTCGTTCAGAAGCCTGTCGACAGCTTCGTCAATAACGTCATTTGCAATTTTGATAATCTCCAGCGCCTCTTTGACGAATGGGTCGGCTTCTGGATCGTATGGCTCTGGAGGGGGAGATAGTTAAGCTGCATCGTAGCATGTGTTTGTTAGTTCTGAAGCTAAAATAGATTACGAAGCTAGACCATAATAGATGTACCTATAAGCCTAGCGCGCTCAGCAACTTCTTCAGCTCTTTTAGCTTCTTCTTGAGCGTCGTGAGATATCCTTTCTCATTTTTCTTAATAGCTTCATTAGCTATCTCACGGCCGCCCTTCATCCATACCTCAGAGTAAAATTTCCCACCTAATGCAGAAGCTTCGGTTGAAGGGTTTTTAATGTCGTCGGCTGAGAAAACAAATTCTGGCTGAGCAACAGCTTTAGCATGTGTTGGTCCTTGTTCTCGAATACTATACATCAAAAACAAAGCAACAGAATTATTAACGATTAGAGACCTTCGTCCTTCGAAGCATTATCTCCCTTGGGATATAATGATCCTCACACGAAGGTCATGAAGGGCGTACCTTCATCATTTTAGTGAGCGAATGTAAATAAAGACACACAAAAGACAAAAGAATATGAATAATCATTACAAATCATTAGATTATTCATATTCTCATTCTATAAACGTGAATAAATATCAATGATATTTATATTACATTAATACCTTCGTCTTAGCAGAAGGTGAAAATGTAAGAGTGACGCGAGAGCGATTACCATCTAGCGTGAACAGTACAGGGGTACTGTTCATCTATTTATAGGCACGCGACGCAGCCCGGACAAAATTACATTTATGTCCCTGTTAACTAATTATAATCACAATGCAAACTATTAAGGACTATATTGTCTTTTCCTCTTTAAGTCGGTAACGTCCTTCGCCTTTATCACAATACCAAGCCGAAGCACTTTCGGCCGTAGCTTCAGCTTTTGTTCGCATCATCTTCGGCTTACATCTTCATGTTACACCTTCCTTTGTACTGTGTTGCCGAAGGTGTTCTTGCCTTGAGGACCTTCGGCGGAGGAGAAGACCCCCAACAGCATGATCACAGCCGACCTTTTCTAGAATTGATACGACCCCGCGGGCGCCGGCGAAGACACAAAAATTCCCCCTATCACTAAGAATTTCTTCAAAAGCTTCGGCCTCACCACTGATCCACTAGATAACTCTATTGGGGTCGCCGCGGATGAATTTCTGCTCGGAGAAGGCTCCAACTTTGAAGAAACTGTTCTTTAAATTTTTAGCACACTCCATGGATATCTCATAGCATTTTTCTTTGCCCGCGCGAAGCTCATCAACATTCTTTTGTGCTCTTGATCTTTCAATTTCGCATATCTCATGCTTTACCACTTCAACATAAAAAATTTAGTTGCTTCGACAACTTTCCTTTTCAGCTCTTGTACTTCGGCTTTGTGAGCTTCTGCTTGAGCAGACATCTTGGCTTCACTAGACTTTAGCCTTTCGACCAGAGATAGCAAAATCTTATCTTTTGCGAGAGCTTCATTCCTCAAAGTTATAACCTCCGATCGAAGATTACTAAGTGCCATTTGGCAACTCTCGTCTTTGGCATCCTTTTGGGCCTTCAAAGCTTTACTCAGGATTAGACCCTACAAAATAAAACAAAAAAGTAAACAACAAATGTAAGAACTACTGAAAATAGTTTGGAAAGTACTAAAACATGAAGCCAAAATTTGCAAACCTTCAAGCTATTGAAAGCAAGGATATTCACAAGTTGATCCTTTGACATAGTAGATAAACCGAGCTCGAGCTTCGGAAATCCCATGTTGTTCATCATCTCGCGGCAGACGTTGATTTCCTTATTATCAGGAAGGCAATAGAGGAAGTCCTCTTCGTCATCCCCTCCGTATACCAAGGACCCTCGGGGGTACTTTAGGTCCCTGGCATAATGCTCTACTTCAGCAATCTGCTCTGAAGACAGCTGCTTTCCCAAAGCATGTCGAATGATGAATTCCAGCTCTTTATGAGGTGCTTTGGAGGCAGGATGTTTAGATCCCTCGGGAGCACTCTCTTTCGCCAGTTCTATTGGCCCAGCTTCGGTAGGAGCGATGGCCGCGCTCGTAGCAACACCTTCTTTTCGCTAGAAGCTTCGGCAGAAGCAGGAGCTGACATCTTCGCAGATTCCAAAACAACGTCTAATACACTAGCCATTCTCCTTTTTCTTGGGGTCGTTGCAGAAACACTTGATGGCTTCGACAGTTCTGTTGTAGTTGCTGGGCTCAGTACCTTCAGCTGTTCTGCTGCCTTCTCTGATTTTGGCTCTTCGGTCAGATCTGTACAAGTTTCGATTGGCATGATAGGACCTGATTCTATGGCAGAAGGGACTGTTTCTGCACCTTCAATAAGCTTTGGCACAACGGACATCTCAACGCGTCTCGGTCTACGTGTCAAGACCTTCACTTTCTTCGCCTTCGACGCACTAGAGGATGCCAAAGCAACAATTTTCCTTTTTCTCCCTTGTTTCCGAACAGGAAAACAGTAATCAGGGTAGACAAACCCGATAACATCAAAAACCCTATTTAGCCTCTTTTTCCCTCGAGCGCTGAAGGCGACCGTCATAGCTTTGTCTTTAGCCTTCGAGTAGGCTCCAAGTAGCTCACCACTAGTTGCCTCTATAGCATCTAGCCAGTCATCATTTGGTTCATCAAATTGGCTTCTGTATCGGAAGGAATACTTGAGATAGACCAAGCCACCTTGACTAGAGCCAGTGGCAATCTCCTTCAGCATTTCCCATCCACTTGAAAGAGGCCATACTCTGTAAGCAATGTGCTCTTGAACCAAGTCTCTTGTGCCAATATAGGTGCACACTATGTTGAAAGCCGCCTGACATGCTTGCACATCATTCCCAACTGCAATGGGTGGCCTCCTAATGCCGAAGCGAGACCATATAGGCCGTTGAATAATCCCTTTCACATCCTCCCTCTAACTCAGGTCATTCTTCACGTAAAACCACTCCTGCATCCAAGAGCTTGGTCACCTTTTCCGCAACATGGGCACATGGTAACTTGCCTCAGATTGAGGCACGAATCTGTAACAACCAAAATTATTGTGATACTATTCTTTTCTAGTCGCCTTCGTCTGATAAGACAACTCATGAATATTGCAAAAGCATCTTGCATCTGGATCCAGTCCTTGGCTCCTCATGGCCTAGATAAAACCCCCACTCTAATAAGAGCTTCTGGGGCAATCTGATGAAGCTATATCTCAAATGTTTTCAAAACATCGACTAGCATCTTATGAAGCGGGAAACGAAGCCCAGCCTTCATGAAGCTGCTGATGACTACCACTTCATTGCTTTTTGGTAGGGGAACGGTGTCCTCTCCTCCAACCCTCACTACAGATACATCATGAAAGTATTTCCCCTTCGTCGATTCAATCTGACCTTGCTTGATGGTGGATTTCCCGAAAACAACATGGCTCGGCCTCCATGGCTGGTCTTCGACATCTTCATTTCCACTCTCTACATCAAAACTCTCACTATCGCTGGAGTTCTCAAACAACCCAGCCAGCATCTCGTTGGTGATTTTCTCTATGTTGGTCTTCTCCATAGCTTCGTAAAACCCAGCCAGTGCAGGGTCAGTGATCTTCTTCTCCTCATCCATTCAGACGATGGTTGGGCAGATGCCGAAGCTCAAAAGTCAATCGAGCTCGAGAAAGCAAAGAAAGTTAAAATAGCACATATAGTACAAACAGAAAGATAGCACAAAAAATACTCACGACACAGGTTTCTATAAATACACTTAGAGCCCCACGGCTCGATGGGCCCCACGGGTCAGAATGATTCACTATTCTAGCGAAGGGAAGGTGTTTTTTCGGACCTTCGGCTAAAAGCCTTCATTCTCGTCACAGTCTGAATTTGTTACAATAAAACAAATTAATATTGCGAGGGGCTACTGTTGGGGGCCTTCTCCTTCCGAAGGTCCTCAAAAACATAATTAACCATTTGCTTTCAACATAAGCTATTACCGGAAGCTTCGTCTTTAGGATATAAGCCTCTTCCTCACAACGAAGGCACACAAGATGAAGACAGATCTAAAGGGGATAAGAGTAAACGCCGAAGCTATCACCAGATGGACAGCTTGGGCTCACAACGGAGATGGAGTATAATGATAATGCTGACCGAAAGAGGAAAAGACTACTTAGTCCTTAATAACTTGTATTATGATCATATATGAATATTAGGGACATAAATGTACTTTTACCTGGGTTGCGTCCCGTGTATATAAATAGATGAATAGTAGCACCGTACTGCTGACGCTGAACTGTAATCACTCTCTCGCGTCTTCACCTTCGAGCAAGCCGAAGGTATCAATGTAATATTAATTCTGTTGATGTTCATACATGTTTTATAGAATGCGAATATGAAGGAATTAATGAGATGTAATTTCTATCTTTGCCCTTTCGCATTCATGTTCACATATTAAACAATGGAGGCTTGTCCTTCATGACCTTCGTCTCATGATCATTATACCCATGGGGAGATAATGCTTCGGAAGATGAAGGTCCCTAATAATTCACAGTTGTGTTGCCTTGTTCTTGATTCACAGCATTTGGTAACAAGTGACCAACAACTAGTGACCAACATGTCTTTTAGTTTCTGCCATGATGTAATTATTCCTAGCCTGAGAGAGGAATACCAGGTTTGAGCAACACCGCCATGATGAAGGATTTTGCCATGACAGCCGTGTTGCCACCATAAGATGATATGGTCGCTTCGTAGCTCCTTAGAAATTGCTTCAGATCTGAGTGGCCATCGTACATGGGTAGCTAGGGTGGCTTGTACGAAGGTGGCCATGGGACAACCTGCAGCTCAAAAGCTGAAGGACAAGCATCATCAAAAGCTATGCTTTCATGATGAAAATCATCGTACCACACATCATCATGGTTGGGGCCCTCCTGACGAAGGTCTCTTTGTTGTGGTCTATGTCCTTGATCAGTATCTTGGGTGATATGTCGCATCTCCTCGGCTGCTTCGTCAATCTTCTTTTGTAGCTCAGCCAGCCGAAGCATTTTCTCCCTTCTCTTTTCCACCTATTGATGTATGGCTTCTAGGTTCCTGATCTTTAGATCTAGCTCTTCATCTTGTGGAGTTGGGCTAGTGGCCTTCCTCTTTTGGCTTTGGGCCTCCCTTAGAAGGACTCCGTCTTGATTGGTGTCCAGGGGAGCAAGGACAGCCCCTAGCGCTGTTGTCTTTTTCGACGGCATGATGAAGGTGGTCGTAGAGTTTACTGGAGGTGGGCGCCAATGTTGGTCACTCGTTCTCGATTGCTATACACAATCAAAAACAAGGCAACACAGTATTAAAAAGACATACAACCTTCGTCACGAAGAAGTCATCCCTTCAGGATAATCCCTTCGTAGACGAAGGTTAATTGTTAGGTGAGTAAATCATAGTTTACTAGAATGAATAAATGAATATGCAAGGGGTATAAAAGAGTTTAAATATGATAGCTCAATTGAGATATATCAATAACGTATTACCCTTCTATAAATTAACTTTATAACTGTACCTCCGGTTCTTCAGAGAGAATTACAATGAAGGTGTTGTAGAGAGAGAATTACACAGTGATTATCAAGTCCACCCAAAAGGTACTTTATGCAGGGCACTGTTCATCTATTTATAGGGAATCGTCTAGCTTCATACGAAATGACACTTATGCCCTCAAGAATTACACATAAGATTTACAAATGTTATGGGGATAACATTGTCTTCTGCCTTCAGTATTCATGGTAACACCTTCTCCTTGCACCACCTTCCCATTGTTATTATGACGAAGCTACCTTCGTTACTCTTCCATCGTTCTACATTAAAGATGATGTGATTCCGAAGCTCCTGCAATGCCTGACAAATATGCTGATGACCAATGGTTAGTCGGTGTTTTTGAGGACCTTCAGAAGACGAAGGCCCCCAACAAGTGTGATCTGTGTTTCATTTGTTGCTCTTGTTGCTTGGTTTTCTTAATCGTGCTTTCTTCATCTCCTTCTAAACTCTCAAGTGACTTGTAAAGCTAGCAAGAGACACCTAAGTGTGTGGTGATCCTTACGGGGTCTAAGTGACCCTCGAGATTAAGAAGAAGCACTCAACTGGTCTAAGTGATCGTTTGAGAGAGGAAAAGGGTTGAAAGAGACACAGCCTACGTGGTCTCCTCAACGGGGAGTAGGTTCTTTGGAACTGAACCTCGGGAAACAAATTGTTGTGTTCATATGTGTTGATCATTACCTTATGATTTGATTCTTCCTCTCCCCTCTCTCTAAGTTCTCTTGCTTACAATCATTTTAAGTTTGCTCCCAAAGTCATCTGCATTAATTAAGAAACTTATAGCAAGAAGAACTCTCTTCCACACTCCGATCTCGTTATTACTTATTTCTAATCCTAGCCCCGGGTGAAGTTCGTGTTTAAAGTTTATAATTTTCGGGTTTCGCCTATTCACGCCCATCTAGGCGACTTTTAGTCACGCCTCTGGAGGAAAATTGACTGCAGAGCAAATTGCTGTGGTGCAGAATTTTGCTGAAGAATTGAAGTACCCATCAGGCCCACTTGTTTATGGTGGCAAAGACGAAGATGACTATCTCTATTGCCTTCTGGATAGTAGAGAAATTGATGTATGCCAGGAAATGATGGATAATATGGGTTATCCTAAGCTAGAGTGTGGTTGTGGACTACCTGGCTTACAATAGTCTAAAGGTTAGATTTTGGTCTTTTGTCTTCTTTTTTTGGATAGAAAGTTTTTATGGTGTGGTTCTGGATTAACCTTCATAATATGTAGGGTCTAGAATAGCCTTTGGCAACCTACCGTTTGAGGTTATTGAACTTCGGCACAAGGTTGAAGAGAAGAAATAAATGTTAAATACTTTGGCGAATGGCTTGATTGTGGACCACTATGAATTTCATAAAATCTCTGAGGAGAAAAATAATAAAATTACGAATCTTGAAGCAGATAATACCCTAAGCATGAAATGTATTACAGAGCTCGAGGCTCAAATAAAAGAACAATTCGAATCGCATAGAGCAGAAATGGATCTGCTGAGAGAGAAACTTGAAGAGACAAAGGAGAATTTTGAATTGTAGAATTGCAAGCTTGATTGCCGAAAATTAGTGAGATCACCTGCAAAAAACTGTTGATGGGCTTCGGCAATCTAAAGAGAAATGCTTCTCCACTACAACCCAGTGTTGCGAAAAATGAAGAATATGTTCACCACTATAGGGGCCTTCTCTAGGGAGAAAGTATTTGCGCAAGGTGACACCTTTGGGGCGGTTAAGTGGATCAAAGGAGAAGTGGAAGCCGTCGACGAAGTCCTATCTACTCGCGGTGATTATTGTGCAAGCAAAGGGGCTCGCGAAATAGCATCTCTGCTCAAAAAAGCTGGTTGTGAACATGTGAGGGCTGCTATTCAGCCTGAATTCAAATTGTCCATCCATAACATCAAAGTTCCTTTAGCCGAAGCCTCAAAAGTTGGAAGAAAATTCTATACAAACGCTTGGCTTGGTGGCGACAAGAGGTTAGCAGATGAAGTTGGTAGAGAAAAATGTGGAAAATGTTTCTTTTTAACATTTAGATTTTACCTTTGTTTTATGAAGTTTAGTACTTATATATGGTGCTTCTCCTGCAGATTCATAAGGCTGCTAAAATGGCTAGAGAGAAAAAAGAAGCTTTAAGGTTAAAAGAACTTGTAGATAATGAAGGACCAGTGAGGCGACTAGAGCACGAGTGGATGGGAGCTACCAAAATTCTCTTGTGAGAAGAGCACCGTGACTTGATTCCCAATTTAACCCAAAACCTCAAGGGACTCACAAAGCATTAGATCACTATGTGATTCAAACTAGTGTCGGTGGAATACACCAAAAACCTGGAAGAAGATGAATCCATCTATCTGCCAAAAAATAGAGACAGAAACACAGAACAGAGGGCACGACAGTGTCGGGCTCAAGACCAGCTGTGTTAGGCACAGAAAACGAGGCAAAATTGCCTCAAACTTTGCAGACGGATTGAGCAGAGTGAAAGATGACTGTTCGTGATGTATGAATGTGAGCAACACAAAAAAGTCGTGTGCAGATAAGAAATCCCATTTTGGTTGGGGTTTTCTAGAACGAGTTCAAATTGAGTTTTTCTCAAATCACAAGCAAAGTCTGCAACAACTAGGTGCATGTAGTGATCCAAGAAGTGTAACTCTCCACCAAACCAAATCCTCACATAAGAACTCGATGGTTCTTCACAAGATCACAAAGAAAGGGAAGGGAAGAACACAAGAACAAAGTGACTCAAAGTTTCAACAAGAATGAAAACTGAGATTGAGAGCAAACCAAAGTTGTGGGTAGTACCGACCACCCTTCCCCAGAGCCAAAGAGAACAAAACTAGGAGTTCTAAATAAGTGTCTAATGAAACAAAGCCAAAGAGATGGCTGAACCATCAGCCCTAACACTATTTATAGAGGGTTATTCCTATTTTCTAAAGTACCCCTATTTACATAGAGCATATCCACTTAAACGGGGCAAAGTGGACCAACTCCTAAGTTTTTGATCCGATGGCCACGCTCTCCATACGAAGTTGCTTTGCCTTAACGCACCCTTCATTGTGATGCCACGCGCCGGCACTCGGTTTTTGGTGTATTCAATCGACGCTAGTTTGAATCACACAGTGATCTGGTGCTTCGTGAGTCCCTAGAGGTTTTGGGTTAAATTGGGAATCAAGTCATGGTTCTGTTCTCGCAAGAGAATTATGGTGGCTCACATTCACCCCTCTTTGGTTGCCTCACCGGTCCTTTAGAGCACACATCCACCCTGCCAAGCGAGGTCTAGCCACGCCACACCTACACTAGCTCTATGCTTCAGGCTCTGTTGCCCGTCGCCATGGCCCACTAGGCGGCCATGGCCCGACCATCTCTCCTCCTTATTACGACGAGGCCGAGCCGAGCCAGCACCTCCCCTTTTCCCAAGCCGCTTGCACACCCGAGCTCCTTGCTAGTAGTCGCCCACGCCACCCCTATGCTAGCTCTATGCTTCGAGCTCCATCGCTCGTCGCCATGGGCCACCGGGCAACAGTGCCCTGGCCGCTTCTCCTCCATGTTACAACGAGGCCGAGCCGAGCTTCGCGCCTCCTCTTCGCTCAAGTTGCCTGCATGCCCGAGGTCCTCCCTTGCAGCCGATAGGCCGAGTAGAGCAGAGCTCCGCCTCTACACCTCCACCCTGTCCGCCCGCCCACCCCGAGTAGAGGATCGAGGTCAAGCTCCTCTGTTGCTGATGGCAGACCGAGCCCCTCCCCATGGGCTATCGCACCGAGCTCCTCCCCACAGATCTGCCCCTAGTAGAGCTCCACAGTTTGCCCGACACTCGCACATCGCGAGCTCCGTCGACACGCCGACGCTCAGCTTCACCCTTGTGTGATCTGAAATTCCAAATACATCTTGTCATCTTGACGGTTGTGAACTTGTGGGTGCGAGTTTTCATCTTGAATACATCGTCAGTTTACATTTGATAGTTATGAATGTGAGTAATTTGAATATATCCGACATTTGCGCAACATCTAGATTCACGCCAACGCTAACTCCAGGATAGTTGTGGATGTGAGAAACCTGAATATATCCAGCCTAGCCTCTGCGCAACATCCTAGGTTAGTTCACGCCTACACCAAGCTCCACAGCTCTACAGATTGTGTCGAGCAAATAAAACAAACAAGCATGGATGGAATAAGGTATTATGCCACATTCATCATTTATTTTGTAGCTATAAGTTGTTTTAAATTGTGTTATGATTTTTTCGTCGTTGTGTTAGCAATATCGGACTTAATTTTGACGCGTCCTACTCCGCCACTATAGGGGTGGTAGCCCTTGCTGAAAAGGCAAGACCGGCAAATATCCCAAACTACATCTGTTTTCTCTTGTTAGCCACTTGCTCATTCTCCATCCTGTAATTTCAAGTATGTGCTGTAGAACTTCTCACATGGTCTTCCAATTAGGGATGAAAGTGGTAATCCGAACTGTTAGAATAAATTTAATATTTTAAAATAAATATATATAAAATTTGATGTTGATCTTTTCTTATGTTATCAAGCACATTAGTACAAATATGAATAAAATATTATATAAGTTGTTTTATGTATTATTTGCTCTCTACAACACAAAAAGTTGAAAAAATTACCGAATTTGTTTTCGAATCCATACCGAAGTTTATATCTATTATTTGAGAAAATATAGGATGAATTTGATGTTTACCTTTTATGAATCTTAACAAGCTGGATGTTAAAAATAAGAATACAAATTTGTATTATATATTCTATATCCTATTTATTCGCAATCAAACAAAAAACTGATTACCGAATAAATACCGTTTCCAACCGTTTTCATCCCTACTTCCAATGGCATTTATGTTTGTGATGCAATGAAATTTTCAAATCAAAAGAAAACAAATAGTGTGTGTAGTCCTACTCCTGCAGTATGTAGCGAGCAATACGTGTTCATCAACAAACGGTACTAGTGATAGTAGTATTATTTGGGTATAGCATCTGTTCAAACCTCGCGGTCCCCACAATGTGCGCAGCTCTGCATGCGGCCATCAACTAGCTACGAGTGTTTACTATAGTTAACTTGCTAAAGTAAGTAGCAACTTTACTTTTTCTCTATCTCTGATAGCGATTTTGTATTGGAAACCTCCAACTTTTTCCAACCAGCCAAACTTCTTTTATTAGTCCTTGTCTCCTACCGTTCTCTGTTAGAATCTTTATTTTTTATTAGTTTACTCGTACAATCCATCTACTTTATTTTTTGAACTTACTCGTACTTCTAGTTTAGGACATGATTGGTTCTAGAGACTAACCTTTAGTTCTTGTATTTTAATATTTTTTAGTCTCTAATTTATTAAACACATGAACTAAAAGAAGGATTAAACCATTTAAGTCACCAGTCCCTTAAAAGGTGACTAAAAAAGACTAAAGAGTTAATTTTACAGTCTCTATCTCTTCTTTATTTTGCTGTGGTTGATTGAAGGGCAATATGTTTTTTTAGGTGTTTTAATGATTGCTGATCACTTTTAGTCTCCAGAACCAAATTAAAGTTTAGTGCCAAGGGTAAATAAACCAAAGAGGCTCTTTACTGTTTCAGAGAAAAACATCTTATGAGGAGTGGATACGAAGTTCTATCAATTATAAAATATTCAAATAGAAATTTCTATTTTCCCAAAATATTCAAATAGAAATTTCGTTTAGAAAAATCCTAGAGTTGATTAACGCAATAATCATGGTGATTTTGCAATTGCTACTCTTTCATAGCGGCACAAACTGCTCGAACTGCCATTTTTACCATTGCCTTATTGACTTATTTCAGGAACTTGCTTCATAACGGACGCGATCCGGCTCTCCCTGCCATCGCTCATGAACATTTTAAGATATTTTGGAAGCATGTTATAAAAACTATAAATCTAAAATATATTTAACAATACTATTTTAGTAATCATAAATAAATTTAATCTTTTTCACTTAAGAATTTTTTTACTAAAAACAAGTTTATAAATTGATTTATTCAGAGCAAGGAGTACAATCTTCACTAGAAACAACGAGCTGAATTATAATAGACAACACAAGTGGCACGCCTGATGCTCTGCCATTTGATTACTGGACTACAGCCAATGAAGGAGCTGGGGCCAACTCATTCAAGCAATTTCAACGGCGATATTTTTAACCAACTCAGAGATCTATTTTAATATTTTGCTTACGTGGGAGAGAGAATAGAAGGAAAAAAGAAGGAATTTTTCGGTTAGACTAACATGAAGCTGTTATTTGGGATCCATTGTGTGTGTGTTGGAAAAAATGATTTGGGTTCTACGATGAAATATTTAGAGTTTGATTAATATATAAAGAGATCATCTTATATTTGGAATATTATTTCTTTAATCTTATAAAGCACAAGTTTTCGTAGTTTCCACGGTCTTCGTTTTTTAAAAAAATGTCCTTATACTTTATTTCTAACTTGTCGTCCAAACATCTGTTTCCCGATCATACGTCACGTTCGAAGCTCGTAGATCTATTTTTCTGTCCACATCTCACCTAACAACCCCTAACTACAACCACAAGTGATTCCTTCCTCCTCTCTGTTGCCGACGTATATTAATCCTCATCTTTTCATCTTGTTTCCTTGTGTCTGCTTTCCTCAACTAGATTTTTTCACATCACCATAGATGACCTAGAGGACTTTGAGCAGGGCATCCTGCTGGCTTCTGACCTACCAAATGTCGTCGCCATAGCGTAGATCTATTTTTCCCTCCTACATATTATCTAATAACCAGATAACATAAGTCTTATTTTTTTACATGTAACAAAAGTAGGAGGCACCGCCACCACGATACTGTTGGCGAAGAATTTGTGAGCTAATAAGATCAATGGTAGTATATGTATTATTTTTATGTTGTTTTTACGTGTTAATAATTTATCAAAATTTATGTGCCGTAGTAACACATGACTATTATACTAGTAAGTGATAAAATATGAGCTTTTGTAGCTGAAGCCTCGAAAATGCCCTCGGTCTCAAGAGGGCCCTCGACTTTGACCCCTCAATCAAGTGGAAAAGTGGTAAGCCCTGTTGTCTTCTGCATTATGATTCTGTTCCGTCCGGCTTCACGAGTGTAAAAAGCGATTTTATAGATTCTAATTTTATTTAGATTTATTGTAGCAGCTCCACGGTAAATCTAGGATTTGATAAAATGTTAAACGTATCTCCACCTCCCTCTTTATCTCACTCAGGGTTCACCCTTATCGTTTTTACTATTCCGATTTTTATTTTGACCAAAAAAGTTTGACGTTTGTATTTTTGAATTTGGAACCCAAATGACGTAGAAACCAAAATAGGGTGTTTCCTATGATGCGAGAAGAGTCAAAAGCGGATGTATAATACATTTGGCTACAGAATCTGCAGTGTCAAAAGCGGAACGGGAAATGCATCCCAAATGCGAGAGGGAACGAGAAATTTAGCGATTTCTGGCCCTTCTAGCTCGAGAAATGAATCTCTAATCTGATCGAAGTGACTAAGGTTGGACGCGGCTGGCTTGGGAGCATATTAGCCGCTGCACGGGCTGACGACCATGGGCAGGATAGAGAAGGTGTGTGCGGCGGAGCACGGGGTCATATATCAAAAAAAAAAGTTGTTGGATGGGATTGATCTCGATGATATAATCGATGATTTTGTATCACAAAATGTTAGAAGATATTTTTAATTATATCATATAACAAGTAAGTGTTTTTTGCTATATTTTATATATGTTATCTTATAAACTTTAAAACAGTGCATAATAATTTTTATACGTCAAATATTCGG
Source organism: Zea mays (assembly GCF_902167145.1). Lineage (NCBI taxonomy): Eukaryota > Viridiplantae > Streptophyta > Magnoliopsida > Poales > Poaceae > Zea > Zea mays. The sequence continues at coordinate 119,630,944 of NC_050100.1, read as the reverse complement.
TAATATATGTATAATTATATATATTTGTGCGTGGATGGGGCCTCTATATCGAATTTCGTACTGGGCCCCTGAAAAATCAGAAACGGCCCTGGATATATAGAATCGCCAAGCCATCTAACCTCTCTTGAGTTAGTTCATAAAAAATTTAATTTTAAAAAGCTTCTCTCTACCGAAGCAACCATCATATGTATAATTTATAATACTCTCTCTATATCAAAATAAAATTTGTTTTCCTTCTTTAGTGGATTTATCATAATCAATATAAACATAAAAATGAAAAGCTAAACCAAATACTATTTTAAAACGGATGGAGTATTCGATAAGTAATTGAGACATTAGTTTAACAATATAAACGAGACTAGTCGATAACTCGATAGCGCACCGTTTTTTTTGCGTATTTGTGCCTAGAATAGATAGGTTTAACAAAAAAATGCTAGCGTCTAGTGCTAGGGGGCCCGGTGCGGCCGCACTCACCGCACCCCCTTAGGGCCGGCCCTGACGGGTGGATGCGCCATTTTGATGGATCATATAGTTGGAATTGGAAACATTTGCAAAAAATAATGTTAGTGAATCTAGAAATGGTGGAGTTCAACCAAACATGCACTTGTTATGAGTCTTATCTGCTATTATAAAAGTTTATAGTTGTCTGCAAGCTATTAGATAGTGTATAATAATTCACTTATATGGTTATTTAAAACATTGTTTTGCACTGTTTTGTATTATAGGCTGCACTGTTTGCAGGATAGAGTTTGAATATAAGTATGGAGATGAGTATGCAGCTGAAAATAGCTCAGCCTTTTCATTTGTCTTTAATTTGTATCGACTTCTACTTCTATGGTGTTTTGTTTTTATAAATTGCAGTTGCGGCAGTCTGAACAACAGAATTTATATATGAAGTGAACAACTTGAGCCTTACAAAATTAAGTGGTTACAAGTGTCGTCGATCCAAAACTTTTGACCCGATGCCTAAACTAACTTTATAATGAACATAAGTGCCAGAGGGTGATCCCATTGAGGCTTCTGGCAGTTAAGGCTTTTAAAATCGTGTTGCAGAAATCTGGTTTGCTGCTGTGTTGTGTATTGGATCAGTGGAACCGTGTGGGTTCTCTATACCTTAAATATTTATATTAAAGAAATATTTTGCTACAATTTTTTATATATACACATTTACTATACTTTTAATTGTCTTATACATATTTTTATTTGTAAACTATTGTTTAAAGTATAAAAATAAAAATAAACAGAAAAGAGAGTATCCCTTTAGATATAGAGAAGCACAATTTTCTTATATTGATTCTCACCTTCTAAACTTTAGTGACTAGAATTTAATCACTTTTAGTCTCTAAACTATCTAACAGTATGACTAAATGAGGCCTCTCAAATAGAAATTATAGAGACTAAAGTTTAGTCCCTAAACTTTACGAGGAGGGTGACTAAATAAACCAAACACCCGTTAATCCACTAATCTTTCACCAAGAACCTTAAAATGATATTGTAGTACGCCTATATACAAGTTGTTAAGAATTTTTGCAAGAAAATAGCCGCTCAAATTCATGTTGGTCTGCAGTGGCGAATCCAGGAATGGATCAAAGGAGGGGCTATTAAGCTAGCCAATTGTGACGCTAGTGGTCTGACGATAAACGACTGTTACCTTGTGATGGGTAGCGTGTCCAATTGGCTATTGACGCCTACCGATTTAGAACCTAGGCATGAGTGTCTGTCGACCATAGTCATGCCATGGAATAGATGGAAAGCAACCACGAGTCAGACATCAATGTGTCAATGACTAACGGATAGCGTGTATGTCAGATATCGAATGACTAGGGTTAGGATGTAAACTAGGACGAGGCTGCTGTCATAGTGCACGTGTGTTGGATAAGGACATTTAGGGCCTATTTGGAAGCATCCGGTTTCTAAGAAACTGGTTTATGGAAATTGAGGTGGTTCCAAACATACCAGCTTATGCCTCAGTTTACAGAAATTAAATTCCCAGTTTCTTAAAAAACAAGAAGTTGGCCTCTCCTATCTAAAGATACAAACCAGTTTCTTAAAAACTGGATTGCTTCCAAACAGGACCTAAACCTTCTGTTGTCTTTACGGATGAAACTAAATCAGTAGTCACTAACAACAGAATCATTAACATGGCATTTTATGTGACATCCTCGTAAAAACAGCAAAAAAAATATTGTCATGTCAGATGCGAATATAAGTGATGTGTGGTGGCTTACAGAGTGCGACATTTGAGTTAGTCTAAAGATTTACTAGTACCTTTAACACACGGCGCCGAGCGGGGCTGTAGCCCCGGCAGCCCCCCTGTGAATCCACCCCATTGGTCTGTACTGCGTCTCCGTACAAGATACACTTCCTACATATAGGATGTCTCTAACTATTTCTTTTGTACAACTCCCTCTATACACTATTACTTAGTTATTTATCATTTTTTGATATTTTCAAAAATCATACAATATTTATACTAATATACTACACATTATTCTCATGTTACATAGCTTAACAGGTTTAATTTGCAAAAAAAATAATGTATAGGGGGAGTTCATCTTTCCCTCCATATGGGGGAGTTTAAGGGGAACCATTAGAAGACAATTTCCCCCAAAAGGTCCCTGATCTAGGGTGGGGGAAAGGTTAGGGTGAACCATTGGAATCGGCTTAAGCTCATGCTGTCATTCGCCAACACACTTGCACAATTAGCCATGCCCAGTCCCTCGAGCCTTGCCCTATTTACCTCGCTCTGCGTGAGCGTGCTAGCTTGGCTCGTGCGTCGTCTCATGCTTTTGCCTTGTTGCGCTACACATCGCCTGGCAAGTACACAATCTCAATCACGTCGTGTGATCCACCTAAGACACTAGCCATAATTGCCTATCTTGGATATGTTGTCAGTTAAAGAGCCCGAGTTTGATCCTATCTCCTTCTTTCCCTTAACAAATCTACACCATGGTCGGAAGCGCAAACTTTTTTCTGGTCGTGGTCCTCGGTCATAAAGGCACTATATTAATTGAGGCAAAGGCTCTGGTACTAAGGTCAAAGGCTTGCTGCCTTCCACAAATCTAGTCACCACATTATCAAGTGTAACACCTTGATTTTGGATATAAAATTTCTTTGTAATTATCACCCAAAATCATGTGTTACTCTTCTTTTTCTCACTCTAGGCTTTCTCTCTCTATATATTCTTTCTCTCTATTTCCTTTTGGTTAGAAATAGCTTAAACTAGTGGAGGTTAATTATTTATTTTATTTTTTTACCAAAACCTTATGGGTCATGACATGTTGCATCATGCTGAGCTTAAAATATTCTTTTAGGTGTTGCACAAGTTTGAATTTGAAACCTAGTTTGAAATTGGATTTGAAAACCCTATAGAAAAAGAAATAGAAAAGGAATTAGTAAATCTAGAGAAAAAGAAAAAGGGAAAGCAGCCCAGTCGGCCCACTAAGCCTAGCCAGGTCGCGCGCTTGCGCCACCTGACAGGCGGACCCCGCCTGTCAGTGGCAATTCTCCCTCGCGCGCCCTCCCTCTCTCGCTCGCTGCCCAGTGGGGCCGATCTGTCGGCGCCAGTTTCCTTCGCCGGCGCGCTCCCTCTCTCTCTCTCTCTCATTCTCTCGGGCCCGGATCGCCAATCGCCAAGTCGTTGCCCCGCGCGTCCCCATTTCTCTCTCTGCGTCGTGGGCCTGCCTTGTCAGTTCCGCCTTCCCCGCTCTCGCCGTGGACCGGCGAGTGCGCACTCGCGCACGTCGCCGGGTTTCTCGGCCACGATGCCCGCCCACGCGCCCATCTCCCTTCTTAGAGCCCCGCCCGTGCCCCGCGCACACCCCTCGCCTCATTTCGCTCAGCTTCACCCTCTCTCGCGCTCTGCCCTCGTCGCCAGACGCCGCCGGAGACCCACGCCCGCGTTCCCGACCATCTAGCTCGCCGGAGACGGCGCCAAGCCTCCCCGAGCTCCGCCTCGAGGTGAGACACCCGTCCCCGTGCCCAATTTCCCCTGTTGCGCCCTGTGTTCGGCCAATTTCACCTTGGCCGGTACTCGGCCGCGGCGGTCCGCCGTGCTCGCACGGTGACCAGCCGATTTAGCCCGGTCTAGTTCCCGGAGTAGGTCCCTGTGTCACCCCTTCCTCTGCTGAAGCTAGCCTAGACCTTAGCGCGCCTTAAGTCCCCTCCCCGTGGCCGGAATGGCTAACCGGATTTACTCCGGCCCGCCCGAGGCTTTCTTACCGCCGTTCTCCCCTCTCTGCCCGTGGATTCATGGCCCCTTCCCCGCCATTGAGTTCGCTGTTGCGCCCTCTTCCTCTCTGCCCAACTCCGGCGACCCCGAACCCCCTAGCTCACGCCTGCCTCAACTCCGGCGACCTCACCGCCGCGGAGAGGAGCAGCGCCGCCCGCAGCCGTTCACCCCTCCGACCGATCCTGATCGCACGACCCGGACGGCGGGTACAGCTTCGCGCACGTGCGTCCTGCGCCCTTGGCCTGCCTCTGATCCCCTCCGTCCGATCCTGATCGCACGGCCCGGACCACGGGTACTGCTTCGCGCACGCGCGCCCTGTGCCCTTGGCCTGCCTGCCAGCGCCCAAGTCCCCTTGCGCCGGGCCAGCTCGGTCAGTGCGCCCCCCCTCAGTCGCTGACGCCCCTGGCCCGCCTGTCAATGCTCGCCCACCCCCGCACGCGCCCTCGACCGCAGATCTAATCTCGGTCGTTGGTTTTAAATTTGACGGTTAGATTCACACGATACCCCTTCACGCGGTTTTTTTCTTAAAGAGACCCTCGGTTTATTGGAAATCAACCCGCTGTCCCTGGTTTTCGCGCGCAGGCCCCTATAATCTTGCAGATTTAGCCTTGCACTTTTAAATACTCACATAATTGGCCCTAATTTCATATTTTGAATTCCCAAACTTGTTTATTTCATAACTTTTATATATGAACTCCAAATTTAGTGATTCAAATTGCAAAATGTTCATAGAATTATTCCTTGTTTAAATAAAATGGTTTCACTTACTGTCTGCAAACTCTAATTTTTAGGATTGAATATGAACTAATGTAGGTGTATGTTTTATTTATTTAATAAATAAATAAAGGAGAAGCTTAGAGATTTAAACCTGTTTAAGCTTGTGAAATTAATGATATGTATTGCATGAGTTCATCTCTGTTCTAAATTATAGGTCACAATAAAATAAATTGATCTATGATTATGTACTTGTAAATAACACTTAGGGAAATAATAATCTATTTTCAAATAAAGTTAATGTATGCCATAGTTTATGTTATACTTTGAATTCATTATCCCTCATGTAGTATTATGTCTTTTTAAGATGTGTTCCAATGTTTGTACATGTTTGGTGTGATGTTCATTTGTACTTTCCAAATGTATTGAATGCATGCTCGCTTTATTTAGATAACGAGTAGTCCGAGGTTCCTGAGTGTGTTGTTGGAGACCTCCCTGAGCAGCAATCTGGTGAAGGCAAGTGTCCTCTGACCTATTATGTCCTATATACCTTATGATTCAATGTCTCGCATTACTTTGTGAAACCTAAGGATTGACTAGTCTGTATTCACTTATCCTTGTTTACCTTCTGGGTTATCATGGTTAGCATGTTGCTACTGCCTTAACTTAATCAATGAACATGATGTGAACATTTATGATACGATACTGTTATCCTGATTATGTGGATGATTCTATGATACCTTAGGGGGCTCAGGCTTTTTTTTCTGAGTACCTCTTCGTAAGAACCTATTCGTGGAGTGACCACCCAGGATAACAGTACAACCATGAGGGTGGAATGGGACGCCCTTAGCTGATTAATTAGATGAACCTAGGGTGTAGTTGGCTTTACTGGAGGGCCGTCAATGGGGGCCGGGGCGTAGTGCTCGCTCTGCTAAGGTTGGGGTGCAGAGGTTCTTTCGATTTGGTTTTGTTAGTCACTCACCTTGGGGAGGTGTATTGCGTTTGTACGACTGGCGAAACCTAACGAGCAGCTATGCACCAGGGGAGTCTTTGTAAAGGCTACGTAGTCTATCCCTAGCCATTCACCTTGGTAGTGAAGATCGGGTCTGTACAACCCAGGCTGGAAAGGGATCACGACTTGTGGGTAAAGTGTACAACCTCTGCAGGGTGTTAAAAACTGTTATATCAGTCGAGCTCACGGTTAAGAGCAGCCTTGGGATCCTCTTTGATTAGAAGAACTTTGGATACTTTTATGTTGATGATTAACAATGATGTTATAAAATCTGATCTCTGGTATTTCCTCTTTTAAGGAGGTACTTCTGGGTAATAACTGGGTTATTTACTAAAACTTGGCTCTACTACTAATAATAAATACTTGACCAACTAAAAGCAACTGCTTAACCTCAACTCCATATACAGCTAGTCCACTTTAGCCAAACGGGACATTTGCTGAGTACGTTGATGTGTACTCACCCTTGCTTTACACATGTAACGCCCTGAATTTGGGGGTAGAATTTTTTCTTCTTTTCTCTCACCAAATTCGGGCGTTACTCTCTTTTCTCTTTCCCCGTTTGCTCCCTCTTCCCAATTTCAAACCAGTATAGTGACAAGTGTTCGTGTCATGTATAAACCAAAACCTAAGTGTCATGGGTGTTGCATCATGCCGAGCACATTTCTTTGTCTGATGTTGAGTGTTCGTCTCGTTCCGTTCCGGATTTCGGTTCGCGATTTAATTCCGTTTAGTGGTCGCGCACGTCGTGGGTTTTTGATCCGCGAAGTGGTTCGGCCCAGCCCAGCTTAGTCTAGCCCAGCTCAGCCGGCCTGGCCCGCCCCGGCCTGCGCGCCCCTGGCGCCCAACCCCCCCCCCCATGCGCCCCCACCTCTCCTCTCTCTCTCATTTGGATCTCCCGCGCAACAACTTCCCTCTCCCTCTCCCACCTCTCTCTCCCTGTGGTGCCCTAGGGTTTGGAGACGGCGATCACCGGATTTTGGACCCCGAGGTGAGCTCCCCTCCCCTCCCCTTCTCTTCTCTCTCTCCCTCTCCCTCCCCCTTCTTCTCCCCACGCGCGCCCCCTTCTTCCCCTGCTCGCGCGCGCCCCATGCTCGCCCCTGCTCGCCGGCGGCGCGGCGCCCCCGCCCCTGCCCGGCCGCGGCGGCCCTCGCCCGCCCCTTCCCCCAGCCGCGGCGGCCCTCCCCGCCCCTTCCCCGCCCGCGGCGGCGGCGCCCGCCCTCCCCCGGCCCCCGGCGGCCTCCCCCTCCCCTCCCCCGACCCCGGCGACCTCGCCCGCCCCCCGCCTGTCCCCCGGCCCCGCGGCGGCGATCCCGCCCGCCCCTGCTCGCCGGTTCGCGTCCCCGGCGTGGCCCCCGGCCCCGGCGCGGCCCCGGCCGACTCGGCCGCTCCTGGCCGGCTCAACCGCCCCTGGGCCGGTTCAACCGCCCTTCCCCCCCGTTCGGCCGCCCGTTCCCGTCCTAGCCTCGCCCGACCGTGTCCCCGTTCGCCCGCGCTCGCGGTGATTATTCGATAGTTAAAGTGCTGCGTCGCGTGCTTCGCCGCGCGACAGTTTGTCTAATTTCAGATTCTATCTGTGTGTTGCGTCGTGCGCTTCGTCGCGCGACGATCCATTTTTTGTCTCAGGTTGTTTAAGGTGTAACGCCGCGTGTGCATTCACGCGACGTTCCACTTTGGACTCAGTTTAGTCGACGTATGCCGTCGTGCGCTTCGTCGCGCGATGTTTAACGTCTCCTCATAACTAAGGCGAAGTGCCTCATTGCGTGCTCGGTCGCGCGACGAGTCGCTAGCTTTTAATTCGTTTTAGAGTGCTTTGTCGCGCGTCTCGCCGCGCGACCATTCTTTTTATTTATCTCCACCTGCTTATAATAATTAGACATGAAACATGACTTTACTTTACGCTGAACATAGTGTCTACATTAAATTTCCTTCCATTAAGCGAGTGGTTAATTTGTAATCATGTAACGTGATCGTTTCTCGACTGTCTTTTCCTCTTTCTCTCTTAATCGTACTCGCGAGCCCGCGTGGAACGTCTGTTTACTTATTGCATTCTATTGTATGGTGTACTGTTCTTTTGTATTAAATATGTGGATGTATGTATGTTTGCGCTCGCATAGAGAACGATCCGGTTGAAGAGCCCGAGGAACTCGCAGGAGAAGCCCCTGAGCAGCAGTCGGTTGGTGGAGGCAAGTGTCCTTTGACCTATCTCTGTCCTATTCATTCTTTAATTCACCTCCCGCATTACACCTTTATACCTAAGGATTGACTAGCTTTTGTTATCCATGTCCTTGTTTACCTATTTGGGTTGGATTATTATTGCTTAGCTTTATGCTATTGCTCAACTCTAATCAATGAACATGATGAGATTATCTATGATACGCTGTTTTCCCTTCTCTTATTATGATGTTGTACTTGTGGCTTTAAGGGGGCTCGAGCGGTTTCTCGAGTGCCTCTCCGTAAGGACCTGTTCTATGGATGACCGCCCGGGAAAACAGTGCAACCATGAGGGTATAATGGGGTGCCCTTAGCTGAATAATTAGAGGATCCGGGATGTAGTTCACTTAGCCGTCGTGCCGTCAATGGGGCTCGGTGTATGCGGCTCGCTCTGCCAAGGTTGATTTGTCCCTTGGGGAGGAGTGCGGTACATTTAGGAAACCTAACGGGTGGCTACAGCCCCGGGGAATCTTTGTAAAGGCTACGTAGTGAAACCCTGCCTATTCACCTTGGTAGTGTTTAAGGGTTTGATCGGCCCGAGGCAAGAGGGAATCACGGCTTGTGGGTAAAGTGCACAACCTCTGCAGAGTGTTATGAAACTGATATATCAGCCGTGCTCACGGTTATGAGCGGCCAAGGGAGCTCCAGTGATTAGTGGTACTTGATCAGAGACATTATGGTACATGTGGTTATGAGATCGATGGTTCTGGTTATGACTATGGTGCTGGTAAGTGGTATTCTTTCCATTTGGAAAGGGTATATCGGGCTAATAACTTGGGTTAATGCTAAAACTTGGCTTTCTCTACTAGTAAATAATAATCTGACCAACTAAAAGCAACTGCTTGACTTATCCCCACATAAAGCTAGTCCACTACAGCCAAACAGGATACTTGCTGAGTATGTTGATGTGTACTCACCCTTGCTCTACACACCAAACCCCCCCCTAGGTTGTCAGCATTGCAACCACTGCTCAGGAGAAGATGAAGCTGTAGAAGGAGACTTCCAGGAGTTCCAAGACTACGACGAGTTCTAGGCGTGGGTTAGCGGCAACCCCCAGTCGGGTGCCTGTGAAGGCCGCGTTTATCTATGTTTCTTTTCCGCACTTTGATTTATTGTAAGAACTATATGGACGTCTCAGACGTATGATGTAAGCTACTATTATTCCCTTTTAATACTATTTTGAGCACTGTGTGATGAAGTCCATATTATGTAACTGCTGTGTACGTGAATAACTGATCCTGGCACGTACATGGTTCACATTCGGTTTGCCTTCTAAAACCGGGTGTGACATAAGTGGTATCAAAGCCGTGCTGACTGTAGGACCGCTAACCTAGAGTAGAATGGTCGTTCTAAGGACTATAGACCTCTGTCCTTTCCTTGACTTTGATATCCCTTCAAAAGTTGGTCATACCGACCAAACCTATGTTCTACTATATACTATACCTTGCTGAAAATCATGTTTTACCCTAATCCTTCATTTATTTATGGTTCATTACTTGCTGGTCATATTGATTCTGTTCTCACCCTTTTGCTTGCGATGTCTTTTGTAGATGGCTCGTCTTAGACACACTGCACGAAAGTCCGTCATCCCTTTCTTGGAGAGACTGCACCACCGCCTGCATGAGGAGCAGGAACGTCGACGACAGGAGCAGGAGCAGCAGGGCTCTTCCTTCTCGCTCCAACAGGAGATAGAGTCTGTGAGGAGCTGCTCCCCTGTGCTTCCCCTGGAGGCGCCCCCTGCACCACCACAGGGCGCCCCAGCCCCTGGAGTAGCTGCTGGAGGAGACCCAGATGACGGAGGTGGCGACGACAGCTCGAGCCACGACACCGACTTCTCTGCTAACCATGAGCTAGAAGGATGGTTTGCTCGACCCATCACTCGCGACGCTGCTCGCGGGTGTCACTTCCACGATGCGCTCGATACCCTGCTACGTCGGGCACTTAACCGGCATACTTGGTCCATTGAGTATCGCTGTGTGGTCTACCAGCGCTGTCGCGGGATCTACCCGGACCGCTGGGAGGCAACCTGCTTGGTGCGCCGTCCGGAGAACAGTCTCCAGGGTGCAGAGGCCTGCTCAGAGCACTATTCTATCTCTGAACGGGACTCAGCTGAGGCAGCCATGCAAGATGCTGCACGGCGTGCGCTTTCGCACTACTGCTCGGTTTTCGGTGGGGTAGCTGACGGTCTTGACCTGAAATATTACCCCCGCCGTTCATCTGGCAGCACAGGAGGCGTGATTGTCTCACCTGTCGGTGAGGGCAATCCTAGGTTGAGCAGCACAGTCAACCTAGCCGCCGTGCTAAACACGGAGCTGGACCATGCATTGGACGAGCTGAGTAGGGCTCGTGCTGAGATCGCCCAGCTGCGGGCTGAGCGCGCGGAACGTCGTCACCTGGAGGATGGTTCCCCCGCTCCCGTCGGGACTCAGCACCTGTACCGCTCACCTCGGCGTGGATCCCAGTCTTATGGCAATCCCGACTGCAAGACCAAGATAACTCTAGAACCATAGATCGTTAGAGTTGGATCTTGTAATTAATACAAAATATATATACATAGAAGCTTCAGCCTTAGCGTTAGTCTCGGTCTTAGTTAGTCTTAGTTAGACAGGGTAGTTTGCTATATCCTGTGCATTTATGTTTGTCATGATGAACTATGTTTGGTTTGGATCTTTGTAATGATTGTCACCAGAGTGTGGGTATCCCCTGCATTTTGGTTTACCTATTATGTTAATAAAGCTAGTTATATAGTTGGGAAACCTTTTATTCCACTTTCCTCTTTACCTGAGAAGCTGTGTGGTCTGTGTTGGAGATCAGTGAAGATGCTCATCTGTTCAGTGCTGTTGAAGAATCCTCTACTCTTTTCTTATGCTGCAAGATTTGCCAGATCAGTTCTGATGTGTAGTTGCATTCTGCAGATGTCAGAGAACAGGCGCAGAGGAGGAAGGCGTGCTCAGCAGGAGCGAGCCGCTCCGCAGGATGAGGTGCCCCAGCAGCAGCACCTGCCACCCCCGCCCCCGATGTCGATCGAGCAGATGTTTCTGATGCAGACTCAAGCAGTTCAAGCTATCGGTCAGACTTTGGCCGCCATTCAGCAGCAGCAGCAACAGCAGCAGGCCCCACCTCAGCCTCAGCCTCAGATGCCTAGAGACAAGCGTGCTGAATTCATGAGAGGTCATCCACCAACATTCGCTCATTCTTCTGACCCCATGGATGCTGAAGACTGGCTGCGCACTATGGAGCGCGAGTTGCATACCGCTCAGTGCGATGACAGGGAGAAAGTCTTGTATGGTTCCCGTCTGTTGAGAGGAGCAGCCCAGTCATGGTGGGAGTCTTACCTCGCCACCCATGCCCACCCTGACGCCATCACCTGGGAAGAGTTCAGAGGAAGCTTTCGTCAGTACCATGTTCCTGCAGGTCTGATGACAGTGAAGAAAGAGGAGTTCCTGGCTCTCAAGCAAGGGCCGTTGTCTGTCAGTGAATACCGAGACAGATTTCTGCAATTGTCTCGCTATGCTCCTGAAGATGTTAACACCGACGCCAAGCGACAGTACCGTTTCCTGAGAGGCCTGGTTGACCCTCTGCAGTACCAACTGATGAATCACACCTTTCCGACATTTCAGCACCTGATTGACAGAGCAATCATGACAGAGAGAAAGTGTAAGGAGATGGAGGATCGTAAGCGCAAGATCAGTGGACCCCAGCCTGGAAGCAGCAGCCGTCCTCGTTTCTCAGGCAATCAACCTCAGCAGTTCAGGCAGAACCAGCGTCCACCTCAGCAGTATCAGCAGTTCCAAAGGCAGTATCCTCAGCATCAGTACCAGAACCGTCAGAGCAATCAGTCAGGAGGTCAGTTTCAGAAGCAGAATCAGCAAGCACCTCGTCTTCCTGCCCCAGCAGCCCAGCAGAACAGTCAGGCAGCACCAGCTCAGGTTGGAAATAGGGCATGTTTCCACTGTGGAGAGCAAGGCCACTGGGTGATGCAATGTCCGAAGAAGGCAGCCCAGCAGCAGTCAGGCCCCAGTGCCCCAGCGAAGCAGAATGTGCCTCAGCCTGGAGCAGGCAATCGCTCTCAGCCGCGTTACAATCATGGAAGGCTGAACCACTTGGAGGCGGAAGCAGTTCAGGAGACCCCCGGCATGATAGTAGGTATGTTCCCAGTCGACTCCCATATTGCAGAAGTGTTATTTGATACTGGAGCAACGCATTCTTTCATTACTGCATCATGGGTAGAAGCACATGATCTTCCAATTACTACCATGTCAACCCCCATTCAAATTGACTCAGCCGGTGGTAGAATTCGAGCCGATAGCATTTGTTTGAATATAAGTGTGAAAATAAGGGGGATAGTGTTTCCTGCCAACATTATAGTAATGGGTACTCAGGGAATAGATGTCATCCTAGGGATGAACTGGCTAGATAAGTATCAGGCAGTTATCAGTTGTGATAAGCGGACAATCAAGTTGGTGTCCCCAATAGGAGAGGAAGTGGTGACCGAGTTAGTCCCGCCTGAGCCAAAGAAAGGAAGTTGTTATCAGCTTGCTGTTGATAGCAGTGAAGCAGACCCAATTGAGAGTATCAAGGTTGTGTCTGAGTTCCCAGATGTGTTTCCAAAGGACTTACCGGGTATGCCACCAGAGCGGAAAGTTGAGTTTGCCATAGAGCTTCTTCCTGGAACCGCCCCTATCTTTAAGAGAGCTTACAGAATATCTGGACCAGAGTTGGTTGAACTTAAGAAGCAAATTGATGAGCTGTCAGAGAAAGGTTACATTCGGCCAAGCACCTCGCCTTGGGCCGCTCCTGTCTTGTTTGTGGAAAAGAAAGATGGCACCAAAAGGATGTGTATCGATTATCGAGCTTTGAATGAAGTCACGATCAAGAACAAGTATCCCTTGCCCAGAATAGAAGATCTGTTCGACCAGTTGAGAGAAGCAGTGTGTTCTCCAAGATTGATCTGAGGTCAGGTTATCATCAGCTCAGGATCCGACCTTCGGACATTCCGAAGACGACATTCATTTCCAAGTATGGTTTGTATGAGTTCACAGTGATGTCTTTTGGTTTGACCAATGCACCAGCCTTTTTCATGAACTTGATGAATAGTGTATTCATGGATTATCTCGATAAGTTTGTGGTGGTATTCATTGATGACATTCTGGTTTATTCTCAAAGCGAAGAAGAGCATGCAGATCATTTGAAGATGGTATTGCAGAGATTGCGAGAGCACCAGTTGTATGCAAAGTTGAGTAAGTGTGAGTTCTGGATCAGTGAAGTCCTGTTCTTGGGTCACATAATCAACAAAGAAGGATTGGCTGTTGATCCGAAGAAAGTGGCAAACATTCTGAACTGGAAAGCGCCAACAGATGCTCGAGGAATCAAGAGTTTCATTGGAATGGCCGGATATTATAGGCGATTTATTGAAGGGTTTTCAAAGATTGCAAAACCTATGACAGCGTTGCTAGGCAACAAAGTTGAGTTCAAGTGGACCCAGAAATGCCAAGAGGCCTTTGAAGCGCTGAAAGAGAAGTTGACTACAGCGCCTGTCCTAGTCTTGCCTGATGTGCACAAGCCCTTCTCGGTGTATTGTGATGCTTGTTACACAGGTTTGGGATGTGTGTTGATGCAAGGGGGAAGAGTTGTGGCCTACTCGTCCCGACAGTTGAAGGTTCATGAGAAGAATTACCCAATCCATGATCTAGAGTTGGCAGCGGTGGTTCACACACTGAAGACATGGAGGCACTACCTGTATGGACAGAAATGCGATGTTTACACAGACCACAAGAGTCTGAAGTACATATTCACTCAGTCAGAGTTGAACATGAGGCAACGAAGATGGTTAGAGTTGATCAAAGACTATGAGTTGGAGATCCATTACCATCCAGGCAAAGCAAACGTAGTGGCAGATGCTTTGAGCAGGAAGAGTCAAGTTAATCTGATGGTCGCTCATCCGATGCCTTATGAGTTGGCCAAGGAGTTCGACAAGTTGAGTCTCGGATTTCTGAACAATTCGCGAGGAGTCACAGTTGAGTTGGAACCTACCTTAGAGCGCGAAATCAAAGAAGCGCAGAAGAATGATGAGAAGATCAGTGAGATCCGGCGACTGATTTTAGATGGCAAAGGCAAAGATTTTCGAGAAGATGCAGAAGGCGTGATATGGTTCAAAGACCGCTTGTGTGTTCCCAATGTCCAGTCCATTCGGGAGTTGATCCTTAAGGAAGCTCATGAGATAGCTTATTCGATTCACCCTGGCAGTGAGAAGATGTATCAGGATCTGAAGAAGAAATTCTGGTGGTACGGAATGAAAAGGGAAATCGCAGAGCATGTGGCTATGTGCGATAGTTGTCGAAGAATTAAGGCAGAGCACCAGAGACCTGCTGGATTGTTGCAACCGTTGCAGATCCCTCAGTGGAAATGGGATGAAATTGGTATGGATTTCATAGTCGGATTGCCTCGCACTCGAGCCGGCTACGATTCCATTTGGGTAGTAGTGGACCGCTTGACCAAGTCAGCCCACTTCATACCTGTCAAGACCAATTACAGCAGTGCAGTATTGGCAGAATTGTATATGTCTCGGATCGTTTGTCTTCATGGTGTGCCAAAGAAGATAGTGTCAGACAGAGGAACGCAGTTCACCTCTCATTTCTGGCAGCAGTTGCATGAAGCCTTGGGCACGCATCTGAATTTCAGTTCAGCTTATCACCCGCAGACAGATGGCCAGACCGAAAGGACCAACCAAGTTCTTGAAGACATGTTGAGAGCCTGTGCGTTGCAAGATCAGTCCGGATGGGACAAGAGATTGCCTTATGCAGAGTTTTCCTATAACAACAGTTACCAGGCCAGTTTGAAGATGTCACCATTTCAGGCGCTCTATGGGAGGAGTTGCAGAACTCCGTTGCAATGGGATCAGCCTGGAGAGAAGCAAGTGTTTGGGCCAGACATTTTGCTTGAAGCCGAAGAGAACATCAAGATGGTCCGAGAGAATCTGAAGATAGCGCAATCGAGACAGCGAAGCTATGCAGACACAAGAAGAAGAGAGCTGAGTTTCGAAGTCGGAGACTTTGTCTATCTGAAAGTGTCACCGATCAGAGGAATCAAGAGGTTCGGAGTCAAAGGCAAGCTAGCACCCCGCTACATTGGTCCGTATCAGATTCTTGCAAGACGTGGAGAAGTGGCCTATCAGCTCAGTTTGCCAGAGAATTTGTCTGCTGTGCATAATGTCTTTCATGTGTCTCAGTTGAAGAAGTGCTTGCGTGTGCCAGAAGAGCAGTTGCCAGTGGAAGGTCTTGAAGTCCAGGAGGACTTGACCTACGTTGAGAAGCCAGTGCAAATCCTTGAGGTTGCAGACCGAGTCACCCGAAGGAAGACCATCAGAATGTGCAAAGTTAGATGGGATCACCACTCTGAAGAAGAAGCAACCTGGGAGCGTGAAGATGATCTGATGACTAAGTACCCTGAGCTCTTTGCTAGCCAACCCTGAATCTCGAGGGCGAGATTCTTTTAAGGGGGATAGGTTTGTAACGCCCTGAATTTGGGGGTAGAATTTTTTCTTCTTTTCTCTCACCAAATTCGGGCGTTACTCTCTTTTCTCTTTCCCCGTTTGCTCCCTCTTCCCAATTTCAAACCAGTATAGTGACAAGTGTTCGTGTCATGTATAAACCAAAACCTAAGTGTCATGGGTGTTGCATCATGCCGAGCACATTTCTTTGTCTGATGTTGAGTGTTCGTCTCGTTCCGTTCCGGATTTCGGTTCGCGATTTAATTCCGTTTAGTGGTCGCGCACGTCGTGGGTTTTTGATCCGCGAAGTGGTTCGGCCCAGCCCAGCTTAGTCCAGCCTAGCTCAGCCGGCCTGGCCCGCCCCGGCCTGCGCGCCCCTGGCGCCCAACCCCCCCCCCCATGCGCCCCCACCTCTCCTCTCTCTCTCATTTGGATCTCCCGCGCAACAACTTCCCTCTCCCTCTCCCACCTCTCTCTCCCCGTGGTGCCCTAGGGTTTGGAGACGGCGATCACCGGATTTTGGACCCCGAGGTGAGCTCCCCTCCCCTCCCCTTCTCTTCTCTCTCTCCCTCTCCCTCCCCCTTCTTCTCCCCACGCGCGCCCCCTTCTTCCCCTGCTCGCGCGCGCCCCATGCTCGCCCCTGCTCGCCGGCGGCGCGGCGCCCCCGCCCCTGCCCCGCCGCGGCGGCCCTCGCCCGCCCCTTCCCCCGGCCGCGGCGGCCCTCCCCGCCCCTTCCCCGCCCGCGGCGGCGGCGCCCGGCCTCCCCCTCCCCTCCCCCGACCCCGGCGACCTCGCCCGCCCCCCGCCCGTCCCCCGGCCCTGCGGCGGCGATCCCGCCCGCCCCTGCTTGCCGGTTCGCGTCCCCGGCGCGGCCCCCGGCCCCGGCGCGGCCCCGGCCGACTCGGCCGCTCCTGGCCGGCTCAACCACCCTTGGGCCGGTTCAACCGCCCCTGGGCCGGTTCAACCGCCCTTCCCCCCCGTTCGGCCGCCCGTTCGGCCGCCCGTTCCCGTCCCAGCCTCGCCCGACCGTGTCCCCGTTCGCCCGCGCTCGCGGTGATTATTCGATAGTTAACGTGCTGCGTCGCGCGCTTCGCCGCGCGACAGTTTGTCTAATTTCAGATTCTATCTGTGTGTTGCGTCGTGCGCTTCGTCGCGCGACGATCCATTTTTTGTCTCAGGTTGTTTAAGGTGTAACGCCGCGTGTGCATTCACGCGACGTTCCACTTTGGACTCAGTTTAGTCGACGTATGCCGTCGTGCGCTTCGTCGCGCGACGTTTAACGTCTCCTCATAACTAAGGCGAAGTGCCTCATTGCGTGCTCGGTCGCGCGACGAGTCGCTAGCTTTTAATTCGTTTTAGAGTGCTTTGTCGCGCGTCTCGCCGCGCGACCATTCTTTTTATTTATCTCCACCTGCTTATAATAATTAGACATGAAACATGACTTTACTTTACGCTGAACATAGTGTCTACATTAAATTTCCTTCCATTAAGCGAGTGGTTAATTTGTAATCATGTAACGTGATCGTTTCTCGACTGTCTTTTCCTCTTTCTCTCTTAACCGTACTCGCGAGCCCGCGTGGAACGTCTGTTTACTTATTGCATTCTATTGTATGGTGTACTGTTCTTTTGTATTAAATATGTGGATGTATGTATGTTTGCGCTCGCATAGAGAACGATCCGGTTGAAGAGCCCGAGGAACTCGCAGGAGAAGCCCCTGAGCAGCAGTCGGTTGGTGGAGGCAAGTGTCCTTTGACCTATCTCTGTCCTATTCTTTCTTTAATTCACCTCCCGCATTACACCTTTATACCTAAGGATTGACTAGCTTTTGTTATCCATGTCCTTGTTTACCTATTTGGGTTGGATTATTATTGCTTAGCTTTATGCTATTGCTCAACTCTAATCAATGAACATGATGAGATTATCTATGATACGCTGTTTTCCCTTCTCTTATTATGATGTTGTACTTGTGGCTTTAAGGGGGCTCGAGCGGTTTCTCGAGTGCCTCTCCGTAAGGACCTGTTCTATGGATGACCGTCCGGGAAAACAGTGCAACCATGAGGGTAGAATGGGGTGCCCTTAGCTGAATAATTAGAGGATCCGGGATGTAGTTCACTTAGCCGTCGTGCCGTCAATGGGGCTCGGTGTATGCGGCTCGCTCTGCCAAGGTTGATTTGTCCCTTGGGGAGGAGTGCGGTACATTTAGGAAACCTAACGGGTGGCTACAGCCCCGAGGAATCTTTGTAAAGGCTACGTAGTGAAACCCTGCCTATTCACCTTGGTAGTGTTTAAGGGTTTGATCGGCCCGAGGCAAGAGGGAATCACGGCTTGTGGGTAAAGTGCACAACCTCTGCAGAGTGTTATGAAACTGATATATCAGCCGTGCTCACGGTTATGAGCGGCCAAGGGAGCTCCAGTGATTAGTGGTACTTGATCAGAGACATTATGGTACAGGTGGTTATGAGATCGATGGTTCTGGTTATGACTATGGTGCTGGTAAGTGGTATTCTTTCCGTTTGGAAAGGGTATATCGGGCTAATAACTTGGGTTAATGCTAAAACTTGGCTTTCTCTACTAGTAAATAATAATCTGACCAACTAAAAGCAACTGCTTGACTTATCCCCACATAAAGCTAGTCCACTACAGCCAAACAGGATACTTGCTGAGTATGTTGATGTGTACTCACCCTTGCTCTACACACCAACCCCCCCCCCCCCCCCCCCAGGTTGTCAGCATTGCAACCACTGCTCAGGAGAAGATGAAGCTGTAGAAGGAGACTTCCAGGAGTTCCAAGACTACGACGAGTTCTAGGCGTGGGTTAGCGGCAACCCCCAGTCGGCTGCCTGTGAAGGCCGCGTTTATCTACGTTTCTTTTCCGCACTTTGATTTATTGTAAGAACTATATGGACGTCTCAGACGTATGATGTAAGCTACTATTATTCCCTTTTAATACTATTTTGAGCACTGTGTGATGATGTCCATATTATGTAACTGCTGTGTACGTGAATAACTGATCCTGGCACGTACATGGTTCGCATTCGGTTTGCCTTCTAAAACCGGGTGTGACAACACACCACCCCCACCCCAGGTTGTCCCCAGTGTACCCAATGCTCAGGAGGTGATGCTGGCAAAATGGATGACTTCGAGGAGTTCCAGGAATATGACGAGTTCTAGTTCTTTCTTAGTGGCAAACCCCCAGTCAGCTGCCTGTGTAGGCTTAGCATCTACGTTTCGTATTTCCGCACTTTGATAGTTATGTTGAACAATGGTTATGTAATAGACTCTGTGGATGTCTTGGATATCTTGATGTAATCAAGTACCTTTCCGCTATTTACTTCGAGCATTGTGTGATGATGTCCAATTATGTAATCGCTGTGTACGTGAGTTTCTGATCCTGGCACGTACATGGTTTGCATTCGGTTTGCCTTCCAAAACCGGGTGTGACATAAGTGGTATGAAAACCTTGCTGATTGTAGGACCGCTAACCTAGTCTAGAATGGTCGCCCTAAGGACTATAGACCCCTACTCTTACCTTGACCTTAGAGTCTTTTCAAAAGTTGGTCATCTTGACCAACTCTATGTTATATACTTATCTCAAAAAGTTTTCTCACTTTTCTTTCTATTTACTTTCTGGTCTAATAGTTCTACTCTTACTCTTGTGCTTACGATGTCTTCAGTAGATGGCCCGTATCAGGTGCACTACACGTAAGTCTGTGATCCCCTTTTTGCCTTCCCGTCTGGCGGAGCGTCCCCTGCGTCGCATGGTGCCAGGTTAGTCCAATCACCTGGAGAGACTGCATCGTCGCCTGCACGAGGAGCAGGAGCGCTGATGCCAGGAGCAGGAGCAGCAGGACTCTTCCCCCTCGCCTGAGCGGGAGGTGGAGTCTGAGAGGCCACTTTCCCCTGCACCTCAGCCAGAGATGCCCTCTGCACCGCCTCAGGGCATCCCGGCTGCTAGAGGAGACCCTGATGGAGACCATGACGACGCCGGTGGCAGTTCGAGCCACGACATGGAGCTTTCGGAGGAGCCGGAGCCAGAGGGATGGATCGCTAGACCCATCACTTGTGACGACGCTCGTGGGTGTCACTTCCACGACGCTCTCGATACCCTGCTGTGTCGTGCCTTCGACCGACACACATGGTCTATCGAGTACTGTTGTGTAGTCTACCAGCATCATCGCGGGTTATACCCGGACTAGTGGGAGGCTACTTGCTTGGTGCGCCGTCTGGACGATGATCTCTAGGGTGCAGAAGCCTTCTCAGAGCACTATTCTCTTACTGAGAGGGATATTGCCGAGGCAGCCATGCAAGATGCAGCACGACGGACACTTTCTCAGTATTGCTCGTTGTTCAGCGAGGTAGCTGATGGCCTCGACCTAAAGTACTACCCTCGTCGTTCTACCGGCAGTGCTGGAGGTGTGATTGCCTCACCAGTTGGTGAGGGCAATCCTAGGCTGAACAACATGGTCAACTTGGTCGCCGTGCTCAACACATAGTTGGACCACGCCCTTGACGAGTTGGGCAAGGTTCGGGCGGAGGTTGCGGAATTGCGTGCTGAGTGCGCAGCACGCCACTATCTGGATGGTGGTTCCCCCACCCCTGTCGGGATTCAGCACCCTTACCGTTTGCCGCCCCATGGTCGCTTCGACTATGGTACCCCAGACTGCAGGACCCGAATAGATTTGGATCCCTAGATCGACAAAGTCGGAGTCTGTAATAAGGTTTAATTCAGTGTCTTAGTCTAGTCAGTAGCAGTTAGATTTAGTTTGCTTATTTTATGTTGGATGCTTGTTATGATGGACATGTACTAAAGTTGGATCTTTGTAATGATTGTCACTAAGGTGTGGGTATCCCCTGCAACTTGGTATAGTTATTAATAAAGTCAGTTATTTAGTTGGGTAATCCATTTATTTCCACTTTCCTCTTTATCTGAGAAGCTGTCATTGAAGATGGTCAATTGTTCAGTGCTATGAAGATTTTCTATACATCTTTTCTTATGCTGAAAGACTGTAGAGTCAGATTTGAAATATTTGTGTGAATTCTACAGATGTCTGAGAACAGGCGCAGAGGTGCGAGGCGTGCTCAGCCAGAGCAGCTGGCACCCCAAGAGGAAGCAACCCCGCAACAACATTTGCCACCGCCACCCCCGATGACTATCGAGCAGATGTTCTTCATGCAGACCCAAGCAGTCCAGGCAATTGGTCAGACCTTAGCAGCCATGCAATAGGTGCAGCAGCAGCCACCATCGCCTCGGCCTCCAGTGCAAGTATAGATGCCTCAAGTGCCCAAAGACAAGCAAGCCGAGTTCATGACGGGCCATCCCCCAGTCTTTGCCCACTCTGCTGATCCCATGGATGCTGAAAATTGGCTGCGTACCGTGGAGCGTGAGTTGCACACTGCCTAGTGCAACGATCGTGAGAAGGTGTTGTATGGTCCCCGACAGCTGAGGGGAGCAGCACAAACTTGGTGGGAGTCCTACCTCACCACCCATACCAACCCTGAAGCCATCACTTGGGAGGAGTTCAGGGATAACTTTCGTCGCTACCATGTGCCCGAGGGACTAATGATAGTGAGGAAGGAGGAGTTTCTCGCCCTGAAGCAAGGTCCCCTGTCCGTCAGTGATTACAGGGACAAGTTTCTGCAGCTGTCGCGTTATGCCCCAGAGGATGTCAACACGGATGCCAAGAGACAGTACCGCTTCTTGAGAGGATTGGTCGATCCCCTCCATTATCAGCTGATGAACCACACCTTCTCTACCTTCCAGCATCTGATTGACAGAGCAATCATGATAGAAAGGAAGCGTCGGGAGATGGAGGACAGGAAACGTAAGATTGGTTGACCTCAGGTTGGGAGTAGCAGCCGTCCTCGCTACTCAAGCAACCCACCTCAGCAATTCAAGCAAGGTCACCAGCACCTGCACCAGCATTAGCGTCAGAACCAGCCGCAGCAGTACCAGAGGCAGTTTCCTCAGCAGCAGCAGTACCGTTAGAACAACCAGCGAGGAAATCAATACCAGCGTCAGAGCAACCAGGCAGCCCGTCTTCTTGCCCCAGCAACCAACCAGAACAATCAAGCAGTGCTAGATCAAGGAGGAAGTCGTGCATGTTTCCACTGTGGTGAACAAGGCCATTGGGCGAATCATTGCCCAAAGAAAGCAGCTCAGCAGCATCCAGCTCCAAATGCCCCAGTCAGGCAGAATGCAATGCAGCAAGGAGGCAACAACTGTGGGCAACCTCGTGCCCAGTATGGAAAGGTGAACCACCTGGAGGCTGACACAGTCTAGGAGACTCCAGAAGTGGCACTAGGTACACTTTCAGTCGAGTACCATTCCGCAAATGTCTTATTTGATACTGGAGCAACACATTCTTTTGTGACTGCATCATTGGTAGAATCACATAAAATACCAGTAGCACCCATGTATCCACCTATGAGAGTTAGTTCAGTTGGTGGAAGTACCCAAACTAATAGATTTTTACCTAGTGCAAAGGTTCAAATAAGGGGGATAGAGTTCCCCGCCGATTTGATAGTTATGGGTAACCAGGATACAACTATAGATGTCATCCTAGGGATGAATTGGCTAACCAAGTATCAAGCCAGTCTTAGTTGCAACGAGAGAACAGTGAAGGTAGTGTCCCTATCAGGAGAAGAAGTGTTAGTGGAATTGGTCTTGTCTGGATCAAGGAAAGGGAGTTGTCACCAAGTCACCACTCATATTGAGGAGATTAAACCATCAGAGGCTATCAGTTTAGTATCAGATTTCCCAGATGTGTTTCCTGAGGAGTTACCAGGTATGCCACCTGAAAGGAAGGTTGAATTTGCCATAGAGCTTATTCTAGGCACCGCCCCTATTTCCAAGAGAGCCTATCGAGTGTCCGGACCAGAGTTGGTGGAACTCAAGAAGCAGATTGATGAGTTGTTAGAGAAAGGCTACATCAGACCGAGTACCTTGCCTTGGGCAACCCCAGTGTTATTTGTGGAGAAGAAGGATGGCACGAAGAGGATGTGCATCGATTATCGAGTTTTGGATGAGGTTACTATCAAGAACAAGTACCCCCTGCCCAGAATTGAAGAATTAATCGATCAGTTGAGAGGAGCCAGTGTGTTCTCGAAGATAGATCTGAGGTCAGGCTACCATCAGCTCAGAATTTGACCCTCAGATATACCGAAGACAGCATTCATCACTAAGTACAGACTATATGAGTTCACGGTCATGTCATTCAGTTTGACGAATGCGCCAGCTTACTTCATGTACTTGATGAACAGTGTGTTCATGGACTACCTCGACAAGTTCGTAGTGGTGTTCATTGATGATATTCTTATATATTCGCAGAATGAGCAAGAGTATGAGGAGCATTTGAGGAAAGTACTTCAGAGGCTACGAGATTGTCAACTGTATGCCAAGCTTAGCAAGTGCGAGTTCTAGATCAGTGATGTCCTATTCTTGGGTCACATTATAAACCGAGAAGGATTGGATGTAGATCCGAAGAAGGTAACAACTATCTTGGACTAGAAAGGACCAAAAGATGTCCGAGGAATCAAGAGCTTCATCAAAATGGTCGGTTATTATCGACGTTTCATTGAAGGTTTCTCCAAGATTGCCAGACCAATGACAACCTTATTAGCAAAGAAGGTTGAGTTCAAGTGGACCCTAGCATGCCAGAAGTCCTTTGAGACATTGAAGGAGAAGTTGACAACGGCACCAGTACTGATTCTGCCAGATGTTCACAAGCCGTTCTTAGTGTATTGCGATGCTTCGTATACCAGACTGGGATGTGTGTTGATGCAGGAAGGGAGAGTAATGGCATACTCATCCCGACAGTTGAAGAATCATGAAAAAAATTATCCTACTCATGATCTGGAATTAGCAGTCGTGGTTCATGCATTGAAGACCTAGAGGCATTATCTTTATGGGTAGAAGTGTGATATCTACACGGACCACAAGAGTCTCAAATACATATTCACTCAGTCAGAGTTAAACATGAGACAGCGAAGATGGCTAGAATTGATCAAAGATTATGAGCTGGAGATTCATTATCACCCAAGCAAAGCAAATGTGGTTGCAGATGCTCTGAGTAGAAAGAGTAAAGTTAATATGTTGGCCGCTCACTCGATGCCGTATGAGCAAGCAAAGGAGTTTGACAGATTAAACCTTGGATTTCTGAACAACACTCAAGGAGTTACAATCGAGTTGGAACCCACTCTAGAGCAAGACATGAGGAAAGGTCAGAAGAATGATGAGAAAATCAATGAGATCCAACAACTGATCAAAGATGGAAAAGGCAAGGATTTACGTGAGGATGCAGAAGGAGTAGTATGGTTCAAGGATAGACTATGTGTTCCCGACATCAAATCAATCCGAGAACTGATTCTCAAGGAAGCTCATGAGACAGCATACTCTATACACCCTGGTAGTGAGAAGATGTACCAAGACCTAAAGAAAAGATTCTGGTGGTATGGTATGAAAAGGGAAATAGCAGAGTATGTGGCTGTATGTGACAGTTGTCAGAGGATTAAAGCAGAACATCAGAGACCTGCAGGTTTGTTGCAACCGTTGCAGATTCCTCAGTGGAAGTGGGATGAGATTAGGATGGACTTTATAGTCGGTTTGCCCCGCACTCGTACTGGTTATGACTCCATCTGGATAGTAGTGGACCATTTGATAAAGGCGGCCCATTTCATACCAGTCAAGACCACCTACAACAGTGCGGTGTTAGCCGAACTATACATGGCTCGGATTGTGTGCTTGCATGGCGTTTCAAAGAAGATAGTATCAGATCGAGGCACCCAGTTCACCTCTCATTTTTTGCAGCAGTTGCATGAAGCTTTGGGCACACACTTGAAGTTCAGCTCAGCTTACCACCCGCAGACAGATGGTCAAATAGAGAGAACCTATCAGGTTCTGGAGGATATGTTGAGGGCTTGTGCTTTGCAAGATAAGGTAGGTTGGGACAAGAGATTACCATATGCAGAATTCTCTTACAACAACAGCTACCAAGCCAGTCTGAAGATGTCACCATTTGAAGCGCTCTATGGGAGGAATTGTAGAACTCCATTGCATTGGGATCAACCTGGTGAAAGACAGGTGTTCGGTCTAGATATTTTGCTTGAAGCCGAAGAGAACATCAGAATGGTCCGAGAGAATTTAAAGGCAGCGCAGTCTAGACAGCGAAGCTATGCTGACACCAGAAGAAGGGAACTCAGTTTTGAAATGGGAGACTATGTCTACTTGAAGGTGTCACCTATCAGAGGAACCAAGAGTTTCGGAGTCAAGGGCAAGCTAGCCCCTCGCTATATCGGCCCGTATCAGATTCAGGCAAGATGTGGAGAAGTGGCTTATCAACTCAGCTTACCCGAGAATCTGTCCGCTGTGCATGATGTGTTCCATGTGTCACACTTGAAGAAATGCTTGAGAGTGCCAGAAGAGTAGTTGCCAGTAGAGGATCTTGAAGTTCAAGAAGATCTGACGTATATTGAGAAGACAACTCAAATTCTGGAGACAGCAGATCGAGTCACTCGGAGAAGTACCATTATGATGTGCAAAGTCAAATGGGGTCACCACTTAGAAGAAGAAGCAACCTGGGAAAGAGAGGATGAATTGAAAGCCAAGTACCCTGAGCTCTTTTCTAGCCAGCCCTGAATCTCGAGGACGAGATTCTTTTATGGGGGATAGGTCTATAACACCCTGATTTTGGGGGTATAAAATTTCTTTCTTATTATCACCCAAAATCATGTGTTACTCTTCCTTTTCTCACTCTAGGCTTTTTCTCTCTCTAGATTCTTTCTCTCTTTTTCCTTTTGGTTAGAAATAGCTTAAACTAGTGGAGGTTAATTATTTATTTTATTTTTTTTACCAAAACCTTATGGGTCATGACATGTTGCATCATGCTGAGCTTAAAATATTCTTTGAGGTGTTGCACAAGTTTGAATTTATTTGAATTTGAAACCTAGTTTGAATTTGGATTTGAAAACCCTATAGAAAAAGAAATAGAAAAGGAATTAGTAAATCCAGATAAAAAGAAAAATGGAAAGCAGCCCAGTCGGCCTACTAAGCCCAGCCAGGCCGCACGACCGCGCCGCCTTACAGGTGGACCCCGCCTGTCACCGGCAATTGTCCCTCGCGCGCACCCTCCCTCTCTCGCTCGCTGCCCAGTGGGGCCGATCTGTCGGCGCCAGTTTCCTTCGCCTGCGTGCTCCGTCTCTCTCTCTGTCTCGTGGACCCAGATCGCCAGTCGCCAAGCCGTTGCCCCGCGTGTCCCATTTTCTCTCTCTGCGCCGTGGGCCTGCCTTGTCAGTTCCGCCTTCCCCGCTCTCGCCGTGGACCGGCGAGTGCGCACTCGCACACGTCGCCGGATTTCTCAGCCACGACGCCCGCCCACGCGCCTAGCTCCCTTCTTAGAGCCCCGCCAGTGCCCCGCACACACCCCTCGCCTCATTTCGCTCAGCTTCACCCTCTCTCGCGCTCTGCCCTCGTCGCCCGACGCCGCTGGAGACCTGTGCCCGCGTTCTCGATTATCCAGCAAACCGGAGACCGCGCCAAGCCTCCCCGAGCTCCGCCCCGAGGTGACACACCCGTCCCCGTGCCCAATTTCCCCTGTTGCGCCCTGTGTTCGGCCAATTTCACCTTTGTCGGTGCTCGGTCGTGGCGGTCCGCCGTGCTCGCGCGGTGACCGGCCGATTTAGTCTGGTCTAGTTCCTCGGAGTAGGTCCCTGTGTCACCCCTGCCTCTGCTAAAGCTAGCCCAGACCTTAGCGCACCTTAAGTCCCCTCCCCGTGGACGGAATGGCTCACCGGAGTTACTCCGGCCTGCCCGAGGTTTTCTCACCGCCGTTCTCCCCTATCTGCCCGTGGATTCGTGGCCCTTCCCCGCCATTGAGTTTGCCGTGGCGCCCTCTTCCTCTCTGCCCAACTCCGGTGACCCTGGACCCCCCTAGCTCACGCCTGCCTCAACTCCGACGACCTCACCGCCGCGGAGAGGAGCAGCGCCGCCCGCAGCTGTTCATCCCTCCCCGGTCTGATCCCCTTCGTCCGATCCTGATCGCACGGTCCAGATCGTGGGTACCGCTTCGCACACGTGCGCCCTGCGCCCTTGGCCTGCCCATCAACGCCCAAGTCCCTTGGCGCGGGCCAGCTCGGTCAGTGCACCCCCCCTCAGTCGCTGACGCTCTGGCCCGCCTGTCAGCGCTCGCCTGCTCGCGCGCGCGCCCTTGGCCGCAGATCTAATCTCAGCCGTTGGTTTTAGATCTAACGATTAGATTCACACGATACCCCTTCACGCGGTAGTTTTCTTAAAGAGACCCTCGGTTTATTGGAAATCAACCCGCCGTCCCTGGTTTTCCCGCGCAGGCCCCTGTAATCTTGCAGATTTAGCCCTGGACTTTTAAATACTCACAGAATTGGCCCTAATTTCATATTTTGAATTCCCAAACTTGTTTATTTCATAACTTTTGCATATGAACTCCAAATTTAGTGATTCAATTTGCAAAATGTTCATAGATTTATTCTCTGTTTAATAAAATGGTTTCACTTACTGTCTGCACACTCTAATTTTTAGGATTGAATATGAACTAATGTAGGTGTATGTTTTATTTATTTAATAAATAAATAAAGGAGAACCTTAGAGATTTAAACCTGTTTAAGCTTGTGAAATTAATGATAGGTATTGCATGAGTTCATCTTTATTCTAAATTATAGGTCATAATAAATTAAATTGATCTATGATTATGTACTTGTAAATAACACTTAGGGAAATAATAATCTATTTTCAAATAAAGTTAATGTATGCCATAGTTTATGTTATACTTTGAATTCATTATCCCTCATGTAGTATTATGTCTTTTTAAGATGTGTTCCAATGTTTGTACATGTTTGGTGTGATGTTCATTTGTACTTTCCAAATGTATTGAATGCATGCTCGCTTTATTTAGACAACGAGCAGTCCGAGGTTCCTGAGTGTGTTGTTGGAGACCTCCCTAAGCAGCAATCTGGTGAAGGCAAGTGTCCTTTGACCTATTATGTCCTACATACCTTATGATTCACTGTCCCGCATTACTTTGTGAAACCTAAGGATTGACTAGTCTGTATTCACTTATCCTTGTTTACCTTCTGGGCTATCATGGTTAGCATGTTGCTACTGCCTTAACTTAATCAATCAACATGATGTGAACGTTTATGATACGATACTGTTATCCTGATTATGTGGATGATTTTGTGATACATTAGGGGGCTCAGGCTTTTTTTCTAAGTACCTCTCCGTAAGGACCTGTACGTGGAGTGACCACCCGGGATAACAGTACAACCATGAGAGTGGAATGGGACACCCTTAGCTGATTAATTAGATGAACTTGGGGGTGTAGTTGGCTTTGCCGGAGGGCCGTCAATGGGGACCAGGGCGTAGTGCTCGCTCTGCTAAGGTTGGGGTGCAGAGGTTCTTTCGATTTGGTTTTGTTAGTCACCCACCTTGGGGAGGTGTACTGCGTTTGTATGACTAGCCAAACCTAACGAGCAGCTATGCACCAGTGGAGTCTTTGTAATGGCTACGTAGTGTATCCCTGGCCATTCACCTTGGTAGTGAAGATCGGGTCTGTACAACCCAGGCTGGAAAGGGATCACGACTTGTGGGTAAAGTGTACAACCTCTACAGAGTGTTAAAAACTGGTATATCAGCCGAGCTCACGGTTAAGAGCAGCCTTGGGATCCTCTTTGATTAGAAGAACTTTGGATACTTTTATGTTGATGATTAACAATGATGTTATAAAATCTGATCTTTGGTATTTCCTCTTTTGAGGAGGTACTTCTCGGTAATAACTGAGTTATTTACTAAAACATGGCTCTACTAATAATAATAAATACTTGACCAACTAAAAGCAACTGCTTAACCTCAACTCCATATACAGCTAGTCCACTTTAGCCAAACGGGACATTCGCTGAGTACGTTGATTGTACTCACCCTTGCTTTACACACCACCCCACCCCAGGTTGTCCCTAGTGTACCCAATGCTCAGGAGGTGATGCTGGCAACATGGATGACTTCGAGGAGTTCTAGGAATATGACGAGTTCTAGTTCTTTCTTAGTGGCAAACCCCGAGTCAGCTGCCTGTGTAGGCTTAGCATCTACGTTTCATATTTCCGCACTTTGATAGTTATGTTGAACAATGGTTATGTAATAGACTCTGTGGATGTCTTGGACATCTTGATGTAATCAAGTACCTTTCCGCTATTTACTTCGAGCATTGTGTGATGATGTCCAATTATGTAATCGCTGTGTACGTGAGTTTCTGATCCTGGCACGTACATGGTTCGCATTCAGTTTGCCTTCCAAAACCGGGTGTGACATAAAGGCACTAATCACCTTGCACCCTTTAGTGACCGGATTAGCCTCTAACTATGGTGTCTATGGAGCCTAGTGCACCTACTACACCAGCATCTAAAGTAGCTCCATAGATCCCAATTGCATAGTTGCAAGGAGGAGGACAATGACATGGTGGAGCCCCTACATGGGACTCTACACTGGCGACCAATGTCTCCATGAACATCGACCCTAAATATATGATTCCTAAAACCTCCCTTTTCATCTACCAACAAACAGATCTACATGTACAACTCCATTATCGAGTTATGTAGTGATATCAGGAGATTGAGTTAGATCTAAAAGGGTCATAGAAAACTATAATTGGTATTAGAGTAGCCTTGCAGTCCCTAATGATCCAAGATCAATACAACAGAAAAGTAGAAGAAGAATAAACAAAAGAATAGAGGTTGGGTTGGAAGGGGAAGGGAACAGTTAAACCCTAACCCTAACTTTACTGTAGAATTCAACTCAGAAAGTGAATTAGATTGAAGAATAGAAAGGCATTCGAGATTGCTATCCCTAACCCTAATCCACAAAATGGAATAGAGATGATTCAGGTTGGTAACCCTAACCCTAATCCAAAATTTGAAGAACAGAGAAAGGGGTTCAGGTTTCTAACCCTGATTCCAAGTTTTGAAGAACACATGATGAGATATTGGTTGGTAGCCCTAACCTTAAATCCCCAAACTAAAAACAAATAGGGATTTGGGGTTTGGTAACCCTAACTTAAATCCCTAATTAAGAAGCAAATTGTCGAAGTGAATTTCTAACCTTAACCGAGAGAAAGTGTTGGGGACTTGTTCTCAAATGCTATGAATCAAGAACAAGGCAACACAAAGTGTTAAATGTTACAGTCCTTCGTCCTTCGAAGCATTATTTCCCTTAGGATATAACGATCTTCGGACGAAGGTCATGAAGGACATACCTTCATCATCACGGTTATTAGATGATGAAAGATGAAACATATGAAACATGAAAGATTATATGAACAGACATACAATGTTATTCATATATTATCATTATATAAACTTGAACATTAAATATAATATTTAATTACATTTATACCTTCAGCTTGACAGAAGGCAAAGATCCAAGTGTGACACGCGGGCAATTACTGGATAGCGTCCACAGTACGGGGGACAGCCTGTGAGATATTACATTCATGCCCTTTACAAAAGATTACGATTATGCACAGACTCTCATGGATCAATCAATCATTTCATCTTTAAGTCGGTGCAATCCTTCGTCTTGAGACATGCCACTATGCCGAAGCTTTATGGATGATAGCTTCGGCACTGCTTTTGAGAAGATCTGCCGAAGGTGTTTCTTCTTACAGGATCTTCGGCGACGAAGCATACCCCCAACAGTAGCCCCTTCGCGGTGCTAGATCGTTTTTCGTAATGAGCTTGATCCGTGAAAAAGTCTCCTAGGCTTCGAAGAGCCGAAGATCCGAAAAACACCTTCCCTCAGCTCGTTGCCGAGAAACGATCACAATATTCCGAGCGTGAAATGGTCCCACCAAGCAACGGGTACGCGCGTCCTGGCGATTCACCTTCTCGGGTTCTGTGGCCCACCATTCAGTGGGTGCGGGCGACTGTTCATCCGGTGCAGAAGACTTGACGATTCACCTTCCCACCTGCGGCACTATATAAACAGACGGGTAGGTGTGAAGTTACCACAACATTCATTGCTATTGCACTGTTTTGCTGCCAAAAATTTGACCATAGCCGAAGCTTGTTCATCGCACTCAACCGAAGTACCGCTATTGGTTTTGCTTTGTCACAAGAGGAAGAGCTTCGGGAAAATTAAAAAATTAAAAAAGTCAACAACTTCATCAAAAATTGTGAGGAATTCATCATCAAATGGCAAGGGTACGCTCCACTGCCAGGGTTACACGTGACAGAGAAGAAGCCGAAGCTGCTAAAATCGCTCCGATTTCCGAAGTGATGAAACAGTCGGGGCTGGTAGTGCCAGAGGATGTTTCTGATGAAGGTGCACCGGCCACTGAAGATGAGCATGTTGGTGCTGAGGAAGGTGAATCTGAAGATGATTACAGTGCCCTGCCATCTAAACCCAGCCACCTGGAGTTTGGGAGGTCCACTGTTACCGAAGATGATATGCCTAAGTTGATGAAGTTAGGCTATTTCAGTGAAGCCAAAAAGAAGCTGATTCGCTTTGGCAGAGAGGAAATTACTCCGAAGCCAGAGAAGGATGAGGTGGTAGTCTTTAAAAGCTTCTTTAAAGCAGGATTAAGATTTCCTTTGATGAGATGATTGCGGATGTTTTGGAGAAGTTTGGGATTTATCTTCATCAGCTAACTCCTAATGCCATCATTAGGCTTAGCGTCTACATCTGGGCTCTCCGAAGCCAGGGGGCAGAACCGCTTGCCGAAGGCTTCTGCCAGGCACATGAGCTTCATTATCAGACAAAAGCTAGAGAAGATGGGCTGCATGAGAACTTCGGCTGCTACAATTTTGCTTATCACAAAGATGCGAAGTCTCTAGTTATCAGCTATCGTACCAAATGGCAAGCTGGCTGGAAGACTGAATGGTTTTATGTCAAATTTGATGAGAAAAAGGAGAAGCTGGTTCAAAGCCCATTAGAATTAATCTTCGGAGAGACTAGGCCCCGGTGCGACATGAAACCGAAGAGTCCATGCCAAGTTGAACGGGCGAATTTCGAGTTATTGCAGAGCACATTGGTACTAGGGATCTGGTGCAAGAATTCTTAGCTTTTAGAGTATTCCCAACTTTGAAAGAATGGGACATGCCGAAGCTCAAAGGGGAAAAGAAAGAGAAGGAACTTGTTCGGTTGTAACACCCGGTTTTAAGGAACAAGCCGGGTGCATCTCATACATGCGCCAAGAAGACAACATATATAATAACAGAGTGTATAGAGATAAATGTCATAAAACATCAGAGTAATTATTACATAGCGGAAGACTTATTACAAAGTAAAAGAATAAATATAAAACGAACTAAGGATCGTCGGCGCCAATGTCGACTGAGAAACGCCACCTAGATCAGATCGAACTCCTCAGTGTTAGGCGGCTCCTCTTCGACCACCTGTTCTTCTCCTGTGGGGGGGTGTGAGACAGCAAGAGTGAGCTCACATACGTTCATAGCTCAACAAGTCGTGGGGAATAATGTGGCATGAACTCACCAAAGGTGGGAGTTCATGTAACACCCACTTTGTATTTGCTAGAGATAATACCAATAGAGAAACAATTTCTCTTTATATGAGTTTGATCTTTATGCATCATCATATGAGAACACCATGTCCAAGAACAATTAATAAAAAGATATGCTACTAAATTGTTGCATCATGCTGGATATTTTATTTTGTGTGCATTTTGTGACAAGAAAAATATTAAAGACCAAAAAGAAAATTTAAACCCTAAAAGAAATTCTTGAATCTAGAAAAGAGAAAGAAATGAATAATGTAAGGATTAAAATATGTAAATGAAGATACATTATTCCAACATTAGAGTGTGAATTTGTATCATGGACTCAAAACAGAAACTCACAATTCAAATTCAAATTTGGATTTAAAAGAGTTAAGGATAAAAGAAAACAGGAAATAAAATTAAAAAAAAGGAAAACATAGCAACTGGGCCGCAGACCACCTATTTGGCCCATTGGTGTTTTCCTCACGCGCGGCCCGGTTCTTTGCCGCACCCACGCGTCGTCCTGAGTCGCTGTGAAGTCGGGCCCACATGCCAGCACCCTCTCTCCTGCGCGCAAGACTCTCACTTCCGCGTGGGCCCGTGCTGTCAGCGTTATCCGCGCGATCCTCACCGCCGCAACAGCCATGGCCCTGATGTCCGCTAGCTCGCGGGATTCGTGGAATCCGTTGGCCGTTAACTGCCCAACCTCACCGGCCATAAAACCCTGGGTTCTCGAACCTTGCGCGCCGCTCATCCCTGCCAAGAAACCCGCCGCCACCTCCAGAATTGCGTCCGCAGAGAGGAAGTGACCCGCCGCCGTTGACTCCGCCCTGTATCGCCGCCGGGCGGCCCGTGGGTGGCCGGTTGTGTTCGCCGGACCACGGGGAAACCATACGCGTGCTCGGACCGTGAAGATAGGCTTCTGCTCGGCGTGAATTGCTCGCCGGACTTCGCATTCGCCGCAAATCCGCCTCGTCGTGTGGCCTGCATCTTCGGGGCTTCGATCACCGGTATGTGTGTGGTCATCCGTTTCCTATAGGCGCTAGCATAGAGTAGGACCCTTTCGAGGGTCGAATTAGGGCGTAATGGACGCAATTGCCGCACGTCGGGGGCGCGCCACCGTGGCGACTGGGCGATGCCGCCGGAGTTAGGACCGAAGGAAGGAGAAGGATTGCGTGCCATCGATTTCTCGTTGTATGGTTCGGATTAGATGGCGGGTAACGCTTTGGTGGGTTTCGCGTCAGCCGTTGATATCCGATCGGATGGATCGGGTGGCTCGGGATAAAATTAAATCTGTGCCGTAGGATCGTGATCCTGTGGACGGCAATGTGTACCGCTTCGCTTATACCATGATTTAATCTAGAACGTAGGTGGCCGATCGGACGGCCCAAGTCTGTTCATACCCCTTCGTGGGTCATTTTTGTTAAAGAGCCCCTGAACTTCATAGGAATCAACCCGCCGTCCAGTAGTCACTGTGCGCTGTGTCTCGGGTAACTTGCCCCGAGCCCCCTGGGTTTCTCTAGATTTGAGGCCCAGTCCAGCACAGTTTTAAATTAATTAAATGATTAGGAAATTGGATTTTTAATACAAAAATAAATTCTAGAACTTGAATAAATCATATAAAATCCATTTTTAGTCCAAATTCATCCATTCCAGTTCCTAAAATTTTGTAATTTTATTATTTATCACTTAGTGCCTCTGTTTTATCATGACCACAGTAAGAAATTTAATTCCACACTTAATCTTATTCTAAACACATAAAACTTTTGAAAATGCATAACTCGAAATCTATAACTCAGAAAATTATGATTCCAGTTCCTGGGTTTTTATTTTAATATGTAGAATATCTCTGTGTATTTTGTTTACATGCTTGGTGTAATGTTAATTTTCCCTATATCCTGTGCTTGTTTGTATTGTGGCGAGTAGAAGAGCCCGTTGCTGAGGATCCTGGTGAGCAGCAGATTGAAGTAGCTGAGCAGGAGCTCATTGAAGGCAAGTTGTGCCCTTGACCACTTTTTACCCAATAATGTTCTTTAATATCACTTATCCATGCATAGGTTAATTTTGATGGGACCCAATAGGTTACCCTAGATTGTTTATCTCATTACCTTGTTCACCCCTGAATCACTTGGGTAGTTTGCTATTGCTTTACATGGTTTTGGGATAATCATTTATTACCTCTATGTTCCAGTTATTTTTGTTATTCTATTTATGTTCATGTTGAGATCATTAATGTTAATTGGAACATAGAGCTTAACTTGAGAACCACGTGCCACCACAAGGGTTTAATGGGACGCCCTTGGCTGACTAATTAGGAAATCTAGTGGAAGACTACCTTACCCGAAAGGGGCAAGGGCAGTAGGGGAGAGGTCAGTGCGGGGAGGTCCCTGGTTGATTTTGCTGCGATGGCGGTCAGCCAGGAACCCTGTACTGGATCTTCCCATAAACTGTAGCGGGTTTTCGGAAGCTAGTGGAACTTTGTAAAGGCCTCGTAGTGTTGCCCTGCCGCGCTTCCTAGGTAGAGGTGTATGGGATTCATGACCCCTTGGCAGATGGGTAACATGACTTGTGGGTAAAGGGTACAACCTCTGCAGAGTGTAAAACTGGTATACTAGCCGAGCTCACGGTCATGAGCAGCTCAGGACTCTCTGATGTTTAAATTATGGAACTTAAATTCAATTTTGTCATTTGCATTGCATGGGTTTGTTATTAATTTTGTTCTATTACTTTACTTATGGTTTGGTATTTACTTACACTTAGTAACTGCTAATAAAATTTTGACCAACTACTTAAAAGCAATGCTCAGCTTTAACCCCTATCATTGATTAGCCTTACACATCACATGAACTCACACCTTTGTGAGTTTGTGTCCACTGGTTCCCCACAACTTGTTGAGCTATGATCATGTGTGAGCTCACCCTTGCTGTCTCACACCCCCCCCCCCACAGGAGAAGAGCAGGTGGTTCAGGAGGAGCCGCCTAACACTGAGGAGTTCGATCTGATCTAGGTGGCGTTTCCCAGTCGACATTGGCGCCGACGATCCTTAGTTCGTTTTATCTTTATTATTCCATTTTGTAATAAGTCTTCCGCTATGTAATAAATTCTCTGATGTTTTATGACATTTATCTCTATACACTCTGTTATTATATATGTTGTCTTCTTGGCGCATGTATGAGATGCACCTGGCTTTGTTCCTTAAAGTCGGGTGTTACAGAAGTGGTATCAGAGCAAATGTTGACTGTAGGACGAAACCTAGATAGAAATGGACAAAACCCTTACCTACTTATCTTACTCTGATTCATTCCATACTTACCTTATCCTGATCCTGTCTCACCTTCTACTGTTCTACTCTGATCATTCTTCCCTTCTCTACTCTGAGACAAGATGGATTTCAAACCTTGGAATCCTTACCCCTATGACATTTTTAAGAGATAGGAGGCCTAAGACCAAACTAAAACTATTTTCTAAAAAAAAATGTTGGTTGATTGTGCTGATGCTAAATGTCTGATTTGCTTCTTTGATTGATTGAATTATTATAGATGGACATCTTAGCATGTACCAACATAAGGTATTGAATTAGTTATAGTAGGTGAAATATTAATCTGCTTAGCTAATAAATCCCCCAAAGTAACATGATTGTAATTACTGCCTTGTCTACTGCTCTGTCTTACCATAAGTATCTAACTCAGATGGTCAATACCAGGCGGGGTGGTGGAATTGATTTGCCTCCTAATCGACATACTCGGAGGATATACAGACAACCCCAGCCACAGCCTGCAGAGATGAATCCCCCCAATCCTCCACCAGGCGGAGTTGACCCACTGGTTGCTGCACAGATGGCGGTGATGCAGCAAATGGCAGACACTATGGCTGATATGCGTGCCCAGATGCAGCAGGAACGCCAAGAGATGCGTCAGGAAAGAGAAGATATACGGCAAGAGTTGCGCCAGGAGCGGGATGAGATACGCCAGGAAAGGAGGGCACAACAGCAGCAACAACAACAGCAACAGCAGCAACAAGTGCCACTGCCTCCACCACCACCACCAGTTCCACCCCGGGACAAGCATAGAGAGTTCATGAGTCATAAGCCACCTACATTCGCTAGCTCACCTGATCCACTGGACGCGGATGATTGGCTGAAGTCTGTTGAGAAGATGCTGAATATTGCACAGTGCACTGATCGGGAGAAGGTTTTATATGCTTCGGGACGTCTGACTGGTCCTGCTGCGGACTGGTGGGATTCTTATACTGCTGCCCATGATGCTGCGGATACTATTACTTGGGCAGAGTTCAGTACACAGTTCAGGAACTACCATATTCCAGCTGGGATGATAAAGATCAAGAAGAAGGAATTTCTATCGCTGAAGCAAGGGGGTATGTCAGTCAGCGAGTACCGCGACAAGTTTATTCAGTTATCCAGATATGCCCCTGAAGAAGTTGCTGAAGACGAGAGGAAGCAGGAGCATTTTATTGAAGGACTTAATGGACCCCTGCAATATGCTCTAGTGGCACACACATTTCCATCATTTCAGAGACTGTTGGATAAGGCACTTGCTATTGAACACAAGCGTGTTCAGCTGGGAGATTTGAAGAGAAAGGCAATATCTCAAGCACAAGGAAGCAGCATTGTTCGTCCTCGCTATAGCTCACCACAGGGTACACCGACTCGACCCGGAGGACCACGCCCAGTTCAGCAGTCACCACTGAGGACACCCCCTCGACAGGCTACTCCCACTAGCACCCCGACGAAGTTTTCAGGACAGAGTCCGGGCACTCAATGTTTCAAGTGTGGGAAGATTGGTCATTATGCAAATGTCTGCCCACAGAGGATTGCTACTACACCAGTTCAGAACAGGCAGCAAACACCAGGTTCTAGCAAGGGATATTCTATTGCCAAGGTTAATCAAGTCAGCGTTGATGCTACTCCGGATGGAGGGGACCTCGTAATTGGTATGTTTTATGTTAATGCAATTCCTGCAACAATATTATTTGATTCTGGTGCTACACATTCATTCATGTCTGCTAGATATGCCAACGCAAATGAAATACCACTGCTAAATATGAGAAAACCCATGATAGTAATTACACCTAAAGGGCCTGTTGAGGCAAGTCAAATGACACGTAGATTGACATTAACCATTATGGGTAGAGAATTTGGAGCTACTGCCATAATATTGGAGTCAAGCAGTATAGATTTGATCCTTGGTATGTCATGGCTAAGAAAGGCAAAGGCCGTTATAGCATGTGGTAGAGGTACCGTAGAACTCACTACTACTAAAGGAGAAAGGTTTCAAGTTAATATTGCAGTAACATCCTCATCTATGCGTGCAATGTTCTTTATGCCTGAGGAGTTTGTTGGTGACAATATCCGGGTGGTTAGAGATTTTCCGGATGTCTTTCCAGAGGAGTTACCAGGGATGCCACCTGATAGAGAAGTTGAGTTTGTTATTGACCTCTTACCTGGAACCGCCCCTATTTCTAAATGGCCATATAGGATGTCCGTAGAGGAGTTGAAGGAACTTAAGAAGCAGTTAACTGAGTTACAAGAGGCTGGGTACATTCGTCCGAGTTCCTCACCTTGGGGAGCACCGGTCTTGTTTGTACAGAAGAAGGATGGATCGCAACGGATGTGTGTGGATTATAGATCTCTTAATGATGTTACGGTGAAGAACAAGTATCCGTTGCCCCGTATTGAGGATTTATTTGATCAGATGAGGGGTGCAAGAGTATTCTCGAAGATTGATCTCCGATCCGGTTATCATCAGATGAGGATTAGACCATCGGATATTCCCAAGACGGCTTTCTCGACTAGATATGGATTATATGAGTTCACAGTTATGTCGTTTGGATTGACTAACACACCAGCCTATTTTATGAACTTAATGAACAAGGTGTTTATGGAGTATTTGGACAGATTCGTCGTGGTATTCATCGACGATATTCTTATTTATTCTCAGAGTGAAAGTGATCACGAGGAACATCTGAGGATGGTGCTACAGAAGCTATGAGATAATCAACTCTATGCTAAGTTCAGCAAGTGCGAGTTTTGGATTGGCGAAGTGCCATTTCTTGGTCATATTATTTCTAATGGAGGAATAGCAGTGGATCCTGCTAAAGTTAAGGAGATAATGGAGTGGAGAGTACCCACTACAGTTACTGAGATTCGGAGTTTCTTGGGATTAGCAGGCTATTATCCGAGATTTATTGAAGGATTTTCTAAGATTGCTAAGCCTATGACTTCACTTTTGGAGAAGGGAAAAGAATTTAAGTGGGACGAGAAGTGTCAAGACAGCTTTGATCTATTGAAGAAGAGGTTGATGTCGCCACCGGTATTGGTTATGCCAGACCTACAGAAGGGGTTTGACATTTATTGTGATGCATGTGGCCAAGGACTTGGATGTGTGCTCATGCAAGAAGGACATGTGATTGCCTATGCATCTCGTCAGTTGCGGAAGCATGAACTGAACTACCCCACTCATGACTTGGAACTAGCAGCAGTTGTGCATGCACTTAAGATTTGGAGACACTACATTATGGGGACTAAGTGCCAAGTATATACGGATCATAAGAGTTTGAAGTATATATTCACTCAGAAGGATCTCAACCTTAGGCAACGTCGTTGGTTGGAGCTTATAAAGGATTATGATTTGGAGATTCACTATCACCCGGGCAAGGCTAATTTGGTTGCAGATGCCTTGAGTCGCAAGGAGCATGTTCATTCAGCTATTGTTGCCCAGCTACCCGATGAGATTGTTGAGGATTTCAGGAGACTTAACCTGGGGATAGTTGCTCATACTGAAGGAGTTACTATTGATGTGGAACCTACGTTGGAGCAAGAGATCCGCAAAGGACAAATTGGTGATGCTAAAATAAAAGAGATTAAGGACCTGATTACTGAAGGTCGAGTTCCGGAATTTACGGAAGATGAGCAAGGTACTGTATGGTTCAAGGACAGAATGTGTGTTCCTGATATTAAAAGCCTTCGAGAGACTATATTGAAAGAGGCCCATGACTCGGATTATTCTATTCATCCTGGTAGTACCAAGATGTACCAGGATTTGAAGCGAAAGTATTGGTGGTATGGATTGAAAAGAGATGTGGCTGCGCATGTGGCTATGTGCGACGTATGTCAAAGAGTTAAGGCTGAACACCAGAGGCCAGCTGTACTACTACATCCACTGAAGATACCCGAGTGGAAATGGGAAGAGATTGGTATGGATTTCATTACTGGATTGCCTCGCACCCAGAAAGGATATGATGCTATATGGGTGATTGTGGATAGATTGACTAAAGTGGCTCACTTTATTCCTGTGAAGACTACTTATAGAGGTTCTCAGCTAGCAGAATTGTATATGGCTCGGATTGTGTGTTTACATGGAGTACCAAAGAAGATCGTGTCTGATCGAGGTTCGCAGTTTACCTCAAGATTTTGGAGAAGCTTTCATGAGAACATGAGTACGAAGTTGAATTTTAGTACGGCTTATCACCCTCAGACTGATGGACAGACTGAAAGGACAAATCAAGTTTTGGAAGATATGTTGAGAGCATGTGCCCTTCAGCATGGAGGAAGTTGGGATAAGAGTCTGCCTTATGATGAGTTCTCGTATAATAATAGTTACCAGGCCAGCCTGAAGATGTCACCTTTTGAAGCTTTATATGGGAGGAAGTGCAGGACTCCTTTGTATTGGGATCAGACTGGAGAAAGACAGTTCTTTGGGCCTGAATTTATTCAAGAAGCAGAAGAACAAGTCCGTATAATTCGAGAGAATTTGAGAGTGGCTCAAACCAGGCAAAAGAGCTATGCTGATAATAGAAGGAGACCACTGGAATTTGAAGAGGGAGATTATGTGTACCTCAAGGTGTCACCACTGCGTGGAATGAGGAGATTTAAAGTTAAGGGCAAATTGTCCCCTCGCTATATTGGACCATTCTTGATCTTTAGAAGAGTTGGGGAGATGGCATACCAACTCGAGTTACCGGATAGTCTATCGGATGTGCATAATGTGTTCCATGTATCTCAACTTAAGAAGTGTCTCCGTGTCCCTGAGGAACAGTTACCAATGGAAGAGCTCAGTGTTCAGGATGATTTGACTTACACGGAGTACCCGATCAAGATTTTGGATACATTGACTCGAGTTACAAGGAATAAGGTGATAAAGATGTGTAAAGTGCAATGGAGTCACCATAGTGAAGATGAAGCAACTTGGGAAAGAGAAGAAGAGCTGCGCATAGATTTTCCCCACCTTTTCTCGAGTTCTTCTTAAATCTCGAGGACGAGATTATTTTTAAGGGGGGTAGGATTTGTAACACCCACTTTGTATTTGCTAGAGATAATACCAATAGAGAAACAATTTCTCTTTATATGAGTTTGATCTTTATGCATCATCATATGAGAACACCATGTCCAAGAACAATTAATAAAAAGATATGCTACTAAATTGTTGCATCATGCTAGATATTTTATTTTGTTTGCATTTTGTGACAAGAAAAATATTAAAGACCAAAAAGAAAATTTAAACCCTAAAAGAAATTCTTGAATCTAGAAAAGAGAAAGAAATGAATAATGTAAGGATTAAAATATGTAAATGAAGATACATTATTCCAATATTAGAGTGTGAATTTGTATCATGGACTCAAAACAGAAACTCACAATTCAAATTCAAATTTGGATTTAAAAGAGTTAAGGATAAAAGAAAACAGGAAATAAAATTAAAAAAAAGGAAAACATAGCAACTGGGCCGCAGACCACCTATTTGGCCCATTGGTGTTTTCCTCACGCGCGGCCCGGTTCTTTGCCGCACCCACGCGTTGTCCTGAGTCGCTGTGAAGTCGGGCCCACATGCCAGCACCCTCTCTCCTGCGCGCAAGACTCTCACTTCCGCGTGGGCCCGTGCTGTCAGCGTTATCCGCGCGATCCTCACCGCCGCAACAGCCATGGCCCTGATGTCCGCTAGCTCGCGGGATTCGTGGAATCCGTTGGCCGTTAACTGCCCAACCTCACCGGCCATAAAACCCTGGGTTCCCGAACCTTGCGCGCCGCTCATCCCTGCCAAGAAACCCGCCGCCACCTCCAGAATTGCGTCCGCAGAGAGGAAGTGACCCGCCGCCGTTGACTCCGCCCTGTATCGCCGCCGGGCGGCCCGTGGGTGGCCGGTTGTGTTCGCCGGACCACGGGGAAACCATACGCGTGCTCGGACCGTGAAGATAGGCTTCTGCTCGGCGTGAATTGCTCGCCGGACTTCGCATTCGCCGCAAATCCGCCTCGTCGTGTGGCCTGCATCTTCGGGGCTTCGATCACCAGTATGTGTGTGGTCATCCGTTTCCTATAGGCGCTAGCATAGAGTAGGACCCTTTCGAGGGTCGAATTAGGGCGTAATGGACGCAATTGCCGCATGTCGGGGGCGCGCCACCGTGGCGACTGGGCGATGCCGCCGGAGTTAGGACCGAAGGAAGGAGAAGGATTGCGTGCCATCGATTTCTCGTTGTATGGCTCGGATTAGATGGCGGGTAACGCTTTGGTGGGTTTCGCGTCAGCCGTTGATATCCGATCGGATGGATCGGGTGGCTCGGGATAAAATTAAATCTGTGCCGTAGGATCGTGATCCTGTGGACGGCAATGTGTACCGCTTCGCTTATACCATGATTTAATCTAGAACGTAGGTGGCCGATCGGACGACCCAAGTCTGTTCATACCCCTTCGTGGGTCATTTTTGTTAAAGAGCCCCTGAACTTCATAGGAATCAACCCGCCGTCCAGTAGTCACTGTGCGCTGTGTCTCGGGTAACTTGCCCCGAGCCCCCTGGGTTTCTCTAGATTTGAGGACCAGTCCAGCACAGTTTTAAATTAATTAAATGATTAGGAAATTGGATTTTTAATACAAAAATAAATTCTAGAACTTGAATAAATCATATAAAATCCATTTTTAGTCCAAATTCATCCATTCCAGTTCCTAAAATTTTGTAATTTTATTATTTATCACTTAGTGCCTCTGTTTTATCATGACCACAGTAAGAAATTTAATTCCACACTTAATCTTATTCTAAACACATAAAACTTTTGAAAATGCATAACTCGAAATCTATAACTCAGAAAATTATGATTCCAGTTCCTAGGTTTTTATTTTAATATGTAGAATATCTCTGTGTATTTTGTTTACATGCTTGGTGTAATGTTAATTTTCCCTATATCCTGTGCTTGTTTGTATTGTGGCGAGTAGAAGAGCCCGTTGCTGAGGATCCTGGTGAGCAGCAGATTGAAGTAGCTGAGCAGGAGCTCATTGAAGGCAAGTTGTGCCCTTGACCACTTTTTACCCAATAATGTTCTTTAATATCACTTATCCATGCATAGGTTAATTTTGATGGGACCCAATAGGTTACCCTAGATTGTTTATCTCATTACCTTGTTCACCCCTGAATCACTTGGGTAGTTTGCTATTGCTTTACATGGTTTTGGGATAATCATTTATTACCTCTATGTTCCAGTTATTTTTGTTATTCTATTTATGTTCATGTTGAGATCATTAATGTTAATTGGAACATAGAGCTTAACTTGAGAACCACGTGCCACCACAAGGGTTTAATGGGACGCCCTTGGCTGACTAATTAGGAAATCTAGTGGAAGACTACCTTACCTGAAAGGGGCAAGGGCAGTAGGGGAGAGGTCAGTGCGGGGAGGTCCCTGGTTGATTTTGCTGCGATGGCGGTCAGCCAGGAACCCTGTACTGGATCTTCCCATAAACTGTAGCGGGTTTTCGGAAGCTAGTGGAACTTTGTAAAGGCCTCGTAGTGTTGCCCTGCCGCGCTTCCTAGGTAGAGGTGTATGGGATTCATGACCCCTTGGCAGATGGGTAACATGACTTGTGGGTAAAGGGTACAACCTCTGCAGAGTGTAAAACTGGTATACTAGCCGAGCTCACGGTCATGAGCAGCTCAGGACTCTCTGATGTTTAAATTATGGAACTTAAATTCAATTTTGTCATTTGCATTGCATGGGTTTGTTATTAATTTTGTTCTATTACTTTACTTATGGTTTGGTATTTACTTACACTTAGTAACTGCTAATAAAATTTTGACCAACTACTTAAAAGCAATGCTCAGCTTTAACCCCTATCATTGATTAGCCTTACACATCACATGAACTCACACCTTTGTGAGTTTGTGTCCACTGGTTCCCCACAACTTGTTGAGCTATGATCATGTGTGAGCTCACCCTTGCTGTCTCACACCCCCCCCCACAGGAGAAGAGCAGGTGGTTCAGGAGGAGCCGCCTAACACTGAGGAGTTCGATCTGATCTAGGTGGCGTTTCCCAGTCGACATTGGCGCCGACGATCCTTAGTTCGTTTTATCTTTATTATTCCATTTTGTAATAAGTCTTCCGCTATGTAATAAATTCTCTGATGTTTTATGACATTTATCTCTATACACTCTGTTATTATATATGTTGTCTTCTTGGCGCATGTATGAGATGCACCTGGCTTTGTTCCTTAAAGCCGGGTGTTACAGTTCATGAAGTGTAAGGCTGATCAATGGAATAAAGGCTGAGGTTGAGCATTGCTTTTATAAGTTGGTCAAAATTTTATTAGCAATTACTAAGTGTAAGTAAATACCAAACCTTAATAATAATAAAGAAAAGTAATAGTAAAATAATCCCAAATGCGATGCAAATGTCAAATTGAATTTAAGTTCCATAATTAATCATGTGAGGGTCCGAGCCGCTCATGACCGTGAGCACGGCTAGTATACCAGTTTTACACTCTGCAGAGGTTGCACATCTTTACCCACAAGTCATGTTACCCATCTGCCAAGAGATGGCCAATCCCATACACCTCTACCGAGGAGGCGAGGCAGGGTAACACTACGAGGCCTTTACAAAGTTCCACTAGCTTCAGAAATCCCGCTACAATTTATAGGAAGCTCCAGTGCAGGGTTCTTGCCTGACCGCCATCGCAGCAAAATCAACCCAAGGACCTCCCTACACTGACCACTCCCCTACTGCCCTTGCCCCTTTCGGGTAAGGAAGACCTCCACTAGCTTTCCTAGTTAATCAGCCAAGGGCATCCCATTATACCCTTGTGGTAGCACTGTTTTCCCGGGTGGTCGCTCCATGTTCCCATTAACATAATGATCTTAACATGAACAGTAATAATAAAAGAGAATAAAAGAGTAATTATGAATAAAGTATCTTCATACCCAAATCCACATAAAGCAATAGCAGGTACTACCCAAAAATATTTCAGTGGTAAACAAGGTATAAAGATAGCCAAA
The DNA here is from genome assembly GCF_902167145.1 of Zea mays. NCBI lineage: Eukaryota > Viridiplantae > Streptophyta > Magnoliopsida > Poales > Poaceae > Zea > Zea mays. Next base: position 119,586,512 of record NC_050100.1, on the reverse strand, counting down.
ACTAGGGTAACCTATTGGGTCCCATCAAAATTATCCTATGCAGATCATTATAATTAATAAGAACATGGCTGGGAAAAAGTAAGTGATCAAGGGCACAACTTGCCTTCAATGAGCTCCTGCTCAGCTACCTCTACTTGCTGAATCTCAGTTTCCACAGTGGCTTGCTCGTCTATTCGCATCAACACAATACATACATAGTATAGCCAAAATCAACATCACACCAAACAGATGAATAGAATATACAGTAAAAATCTACACATTAAAATGAAATCATAGGAACTGGAATCACTAAATTTGGAGTTATAGATTTCAAGTTATGAATTTCCTAATGTTTAATGTGATTAAAATAGGATTAGATGAGAAATTAATTTTCTTACTATTTTTATGACAAAACAGAGACTCTAAATGATAGAGAATATTATTACAAATTTTTAGAAATTGGAATGGTTCAATTTGGAGCTAAAATGAATTTTCTATGCAATAAACAAGTTTTAACACTTATTTTCATATTAGAATCTATTTTCTAATTATTTTATTTGATTTACAACAGGCTCTGGATTGGGCCACGAATTCCAGAGAAGTCAGGGGTCTCTGCGCAAAAATCCTAAGACCCAGTGAACAGAAACTACGGACGGCGGGTTAAATCGTGCTTTCCTCGGGGACTCTTTAACAAAAGTACCCGCGAAGGGGTATCAGTGAATCTGAGCCGTTGGATCTCCAGTTTGCGGCCCAGATTACATCTGTGCTCCTCCCGAATCGGTACGCCATGTAGGCCCCAGGATTTAAAATCAACGGTCCTGATTCTATGCAGCCCGAGTCACCCGGAACCGTCTGATCCGCACCAACGGGCCCGATCGAATCGCCCAGGGAAGATCACCTGATTCTAATCCAGCCGTTCGCCCCATATCCGACGGTGCACGAATCCCGGCCGATCCCCGCCCAACTCCGGCCGCCGGGGTTGGTGAAGAAGAGCTCGAGCACCGCCTGTAAACTTCACTCCGGCAACCGCGAAACGAAGAGCAGTGGATCGCGAGACTGGTACATGAGTTCTCACCACGGTTGGTAGTGCAGACAGCCCTGACCAAAGTCGCCTCTGCGCGGTAGAGAGACTCGCCGAGTCCCGCCTCATGGCCCTGCCCGCGCGTACCAGAAGCTCCTGCCGCGCCCAGGCTCCCTATCGGCCTTCCGAATCGAAGGCGGTGGATGTCCACGACCAGCGCCCAGCGATGTGTACCCGGCCCGAGCAGCGCCCCAAGATCTGTTGCCGTGTGGTGCTTTCGTGCGAGGGGAAAAGATAGGAGAGGGCGCAGGAGCCACGGGGAGGTCGCGACAAAGTTCTTTATGCCGAGATGGGCGGGGTATCAATCGGCCTAACGGCCCCCGAATTCCCCGGCGACCGGTGAGCATGCGAGCGACGGAGCGAGTCGCGCGGAGGAGACGAAGACCCGGCCACAGGGACCCACCTGGCGGAGAAACAGGCAAGCGGGGTCCACACGGAAGTGGGAATGACGACAGGCTCACCCGCGGAGGCCAGTTGGCTGGGCCCATCCGTGGTTTTTATTTTTCTTTTATTCTTTTCTTTTTTTCTGTTTTCTTTTCTTTCTATTAAAAATTCAAATTTGAATGTGGATCTTGCTATGAATTTCACCATTGGCCATATGTTAAACTTCATTTCCCTAGTGTAATAATAGTATATGTTTTTTTATATATATTTATTTATATTTTTATTGTCCTTATAGAGTATTTTCTCTCTCTTCTTCTATTTGTTACTCCCTTTTTTCAAATTCTCAAATTAGGTATTAAACCATTAATTTTGTCACTAATTTATTTCTATTAGTGGTATTACTCTTTTCATTAAATGCACAAACAAAATCCCAATATGATGCACTTTCTTTAATTTTTGTATCATTTGTTTTAATTAATCACTCTTAATTATGTGTATGTTTTTTTTATGATGCAGAGATGGCACACAAAATAAAGAGATACAATATAGTATCACTTTACACATTTTGGGTACTACAAATCCTACCCCCCTTACAAAGAATCTCGTCCTCGAGATTTAGGAAGGACTAGGGAAAAGATGGGGAAAATCTATGTGAAACACTTCTTCTCTTTTCCAAGTAGCTTCATCTTCTCTATGGTGACTCCATTGTACTTTGCACATTTTTATCACCTTATTCCTTGTAACATGAGACAATGTATCCAGAATCTTGACAGGATACCCGTATAAACCAAATTTCCCTGAACACTGAGCTCTCCCATTGGTAACTGTTCCTCAGGGGCACAGAGGCACTTCTTAAGTTGAGACACATGGAATACATTATGCACATCAGATAGATTATCAGGTAGCTCGAGTTGATAGACCATCTCTCCAACTTGCCTAAAAAACTCTAAAGGGTTCAATAAAGCGAGGGGACAATTTGCCCTTAACCTTGAATCTCCTCATTCTACGAAGTGGTGACACCTTGGGGTACACATGATCACCTTCCTTAAACTCAAGTAGTCTTCTCCGGGTATCAGCATAGCTTTTCTGCCTTGACTGTGCAGTCCTCAAATTTTCCCTTATTTGCTGAACTTGTTCTTCTGCCCCTTGTACAATCTTAGGCCCAAACAACTGCCTTTCACCAGTTTGATCCCAATACAGCGGAGTCCTGCACTTTCTGCCATACAAAGCCTCAAACGGTGACATCTTCAAACTAGCCTGGTAACTATTATTATATGAGAACTTAGCATAAGGTAGACTCTTGTCCACTACTACCATGCTGAAGGGAACAACCGCTCAACATGTCTTCCAATACTTGATTAGTCCTTTCAGTCTGTCCATCAGTTTGAGGATGGTAAGCCGAACTAAAATTCAATCTCGTATCCAATGATTCGTGCAACTTCTTCCAATACCGAGAGGTAAACTGTGACCCCCGGTCAGACACGATCTTCTTTGGCACACCATGTAGGCATACAATCCGTGCCATGTACAACTCTGCCAACTTGGCTCCTGAATACGTGATCTTCACTGGAATAAAGTGGGCTACCTTAGTTAGCCTGTCCACAATCACCCATATAGAATCATATCCAGCAGACGTGCAGGGTAATCCAACAATGAAGTCCATGCCAATCTCTTCCAATTTCCACTCGGGTATCTTCAGTGGATGCAGTAGTCCGGCTGGCCTCTGGTGTTCAGCTTTAACTCTTTGGCACACATCGCACATAGCCACATGTGTAGCCACATCTCTCTTTAGTCCATACCACCAATACTTTTGCTTCAAATCCTAATACATCTTAGTACTTCCAGGATGAATAGAATAAACTGAATCATGTGCCTCCTTCAATATGGTTTCCCGAAGACTATCAATATCGGGAACACAGATCCGATTCTTGAACCGTATGGTGCCTTGCTCATCCTCCGTGAACTCTGGGCCTCTACCCTCTGTTATCAGATCCTTAATCTCTTGTATTTTAGCATCACCAATTTGACCTTTACGAATCTCTTGCTCCAAGGTAGGTTCCAACTCAATGGTAACTCCTTCAGTGTGAGTAACAATTCCCAGGTTGAGTCTCTCAAAGTCTTTTGCTAATTCATCGGGTAGCTGGACAACAATAGAGGAATGAACGTGCTCCTTCCGACTCAAGGCAGCTGCAACCAAATTTGCCTTGCCCGGGTGATAGTGAATCTCCAAATCATAATCCCTAATAAGCTCTAACCAACGGTGTTGCCTAAGGTTGAGATCCTTCTGAGTGAATATATACTTCAAACTCTTATGATCCGTATATACTTGGCACTTAGTTCCCACGATGTAGAGTCTCCAAATCTTAAGTGCATGCACAACGGCAGCCAGTTCCAAGTCATGAGTGGGGTAGTTTAATTCATGTTTCCGTAACTGACGAGACGCATAGGCGATCACATGTCCTTCTTGCATGAGCACACATCTCAAGCCTTGGCCACATGCATCACAATAAATGTCAAATCCTTTCTGCAGATCTGGCATAACCAACACTGGTGGTGACATCAATCTCTTCTTTAATTGATCAAAGTTGTCTTGGCACTTCTCATCCCACTTAGACTCTCTTCCTTCTCCAGAAGTGAGGTCATAGGCTTAGTAGTCTTAGAAAATCCTTCAATAAATCTCCATTAATATTCTGCTAGTCCCCAGAAACTCTGAATCTCAGTAACTGTAGTGGGTACTCTCTACTCCATTATCTCCTTAACCTTAGCAGGATCCACTGATATTCCACCATTAGAAATGATAAGACCAAGAAATGGCACCTCGCCAATCCAAAACTCACACTTGCCGAACTTGGCATATAGTTGATTATCTCGCAGCTTCTGTAGCACCAATCTCAGGTGTTCCTCATGATCACTTTCACTCTTAGAATAGATAAGAATATCGTCGATGAACACCACGACGAATCTGTCCAGATCATGAACACCTTATTCTTCAATTCCATAAAATAAGCTGGTGCAATAGTTAGTCCAAATGACATAACAATGAACTCATATAAACCATATCGGGCCGAGAAATCCGTCTTGGGAATATCCGATGGCCTAATCTTCATTTGATGGTAACCTGATCGGAGATCGATCTTCGAGAATACCCTTGCATCTCTCATCTAATCAAATAAATCCACAATGAGGGGTAATGGATACTTGTTCTTCACAGTAACATCATTAAGGGACCTATAATCCACGCACATCCCTTACGATCCATCTTTCTTCTGTACAAATAGATCTGGCGCTCCCCCAAGGTGAGGAACTCGGACGAACATACTTAGCCTCTTGTAATTCCGTTAATTGCTTCTTAAGCTCCTTTAGTTCTTCTATGGACATCCTGTATAGCCGTTTAGAAATAGAAGCAGTCCCATGTAAGAGATCAATGACAAACTTAACTTCCTTATCTGGTGGCATCCCTAGCAACTCCTCTGGATAGACATCCGGAAAATCTCTAACCACACGGATGTTGTCACCAACAAACTTCTCATCTACTAAGAACGCCGCTAGTCTGATGGTGGTAGTTACTGCAATTCCAACTTCAAATCTTTGTCCTCTAGAACTGGTGAGTTCTACGGTTCCCTTAGCACGGTGTATATACTGCCTTTCTTAGCCATGACATACCAAGGATCACGTCTATACTGCTCTCTTCTAACAGTATAGGGGTAGTCCATCTGGGTTAGAAACACAGGGTAAGGAAGGAAGAATTGTAGACAAGGCGAGTAATTACGAGAAATGTTACTGCGGGGGATTTATTAGCTAAGTAGATTAGTGTGTTATCCACTAAAGCTAATACATTACCTTATGGTGGTGCATGCTAAGATGCCCGTCTATACTATTTCAATCAATCAAAGAAGCAAATCAGGCATTGATCATCAGAACAATCAACCAACATTTTTAATAGAGAAAATATTTTTTTGTCTTTGGTCTCCTATCTCTTCAAAAGGTTATAAATGTAGGATTCCAAGGTGTGAAATCCTTCTTGTCTTAGAGTAGAAAAGATAAGAATAATCAGAGTAGAGTAGCAAAAGGTGAGACAGGTTCGAGATAAGGTAAGTATGGAATGAATCAGAGTAAGGTAAGTATAGAATGAATCATAAGGAGGTAAGTAGGGAAGGGTTTTGTCCATTTCTATCTAGGTTTCGTCCTACAGTCAACATTTCCTCTGATACCACTTCTGTAACACCCGGTTTTAAGGAACAAGCCGGGTGCATCTCATACATGCGCCAAGAAGACAACATATATAATAACAGAGTGTATAGAGATAAATGTCATAAAACATCAGAGTAATTATTACATAGCGGAAGACTTATTACAAAGTAAAAGAATAAATATAAAACGAACTAAGGATCGTCGGCGCCAATGTCGACTGAGAAACGCCACCTAGATCAGATCGAACTCCTCAGTGTTAGGCGGCTCCTCTTCGACCACCTGTTCTTCTCCTGTGGGGGGTCTGAGACAGCAAGAGTGAGCTCACATACGTTCATAGCTCAACAAGTCGTGGGGAATAATGTGGCATGAACTCACCAAAGGTGGGAGTTCATGAAGTGTAAGGCTGATCAATGGAATAAAGGCTGAGGCTGAGCATTGCTTTTATAAGTTGGTCAAAATTTTATTAGCAATTACTAAGTGTAAGTAAATACCAAACCTTAATAATAATAAAGAAAAGTAATAGTAAAATAATCCCAAATGCGATGCAAATGTCAAATTGAATTTAAGTTCCATAATTAATCATGTGAGGGTCCGAGCCGCTCATGACCGTGAGCACGGCTAGTATACCAGTTTTACACTCTGCAGAGGTTGCGCATCTTTACCCACAAGTCATGTTACCCATCTGCCAAGAGATGGCCAATCCCATACACCTCTACCGAGGAGGCGAGGCAGGGTAACACTACGAGGCCTTTACAAAGTTCCACTAGCTTCAGAAATCCCGCTACAGTTTATAGGAAGCTCCAGTGCAGGGTTCTTGCCTGACCGCCATCGCAGCAAAATCAACCCAAGGACCTCCCTACACTGACCACTCCCCTACTGCCCTTGCCCCTTTCGGGTAAGGAAGACCTCCACTAGCTTTCCTAGTTAATCAGCCAAGGGCGTCCCATTATACCCTTGTGGTAGCACTGTTTTCCCGGGTGGTCGCTCCATGTTCCCATTAACATAATGATCTTAACATGAACAGTAATAATAAAAGAGAATAAAAGAGTAATTATGAATAAAGTATCTTCATACCCAAATCCACATAAAGCAATAGCAGGTACTACCCAAAAATATTTCAGTGGTAAACAAGGTATAAAGATAGCCAAAACTAGGGTAACCTATTGGGTCCCATCAAAATTATCCTATGCAGATCATTATAATTAATAAGAACATGGCTGGGAAAAAGTAAGTGATCAAGGGCACAACTTGCCTTCAATGAGCTCCTGCTCAGCTACCTCTACTTGCTGAATCTCAGTTTCCACAGTGGCTTGCTCGTCTATTCGCATCAACACAATACATACATAGTATAGCCAAAATCAACATCACACCAAACAGATGAATAAAATATACAGTAAAAATCTACACATTAAAATGAAATCATAGGAACTGGAATCACTAAATTTGGAGTTATAGATTTCAAGTTATGAATTTCCTAATGTTTAATGTGATTAAAATAGGATTAGATGAGAAATTAATTTTCTTACTATTTTTATGACAAAACAGAGACTCTAAATGATAGAGAATATTATTACAAATTTTTAGAAATTGGAATGGTTCAATTTGGAGCTAAAATGAATTTTCTATGCAATAAACAAGTTTTAACACTTATTTTCATATTAGAATCTATTTTCTAATTATTTTATTTGATTTACAACAGGCTCTGGATTGGGCCATGAATTCCAGAGAAGTCAGGGGTCTCTGCGCAAAAATCCTGAGACCCAGTGAACAGAAACTACGGACGGCGGGTTAAATCGTGCTTTCCTCGGGGACTCTTTAACAAAAGTACCCGCGAAGGGGTATCAGTGAATCTGAGCCGTTGGATCTCCAGTTTGCAGCCCAGATTACATCTGTGCTCCTCCCGAATCGGTACGCCATGTAGGCCCCAGGATTTAAAATCAACGGTCCTGATTCTATGCAGCCCGAGTCACCCGGAACCGTCTGATCCGCACCAACGGGCCCGATCGAATCGCCCAGGGAAGATCACCTGATTCTAATCCAGCCGTTCGCCCCATATCCGACGGTGCACGAATCCCGGCCGATCCCCGCCCAACTCCGGCCGCCGGGGTTGGTGAAGAAGAGCTCGAGCACCGCCTGTAAACTTCACTCCGGCAACCGCGAAACGAAGAGCAGTGGATCGCGAGACTGGTACATGAGTTCTCACCACGGTTGGTAGCGCAGACAGCCCTGACCAAAGTCGCCTCTGCGCGGTACAGAGACTCGCCGAGTCCCGCCTCATGGCCCTGCCCGCGCGTACCAGAAGCTCCTGCCGCGCCCAGGCTCCCTATCGGCCTTCCGAATCGAAGGCGGCGGATGTCCACGGCCAGCGCCCAGCGATGTGTACCCGGCCCGAGCAGCGCCCCAAGATCTGTTGCCGTGTGGTGCTTTCGTGCGAGGGGAAAAGATAGGAGAGGGCGCAGGAGCCACGGGGAGGTCGCGACAAAGTTCTTTATGCCGAGATGGGCGGGGTATCAATCGGCCTAACGGCCCCCGAATTCCCCGGCGACCGGTGAGCATGCGAGCGACGGAGCGAGTCGCGCGGAGGAGACGAAGACCCGGCCACAGGGACCCACCTGGCGGAGAAACAGGCAAGCGGGGTCCACACGGAAGTGGGAATGACGACAGGCTCACCCGCGGAGGCCAGTTGGCTGGGCCCATCCGTGGTTTTTATTTTTCTTTTATTCTTTTCTTTTTTTTCTGTTTTCTTTTCTTTCTATTAAAAATTCAAATTTGAATGTGGATCTTGCTATGAATTTCACCATTGGCCATATGTTAAACTTCATTTCCCTAGTGTAATAATAGTATATGTTTTTTTTATATATATTTATTTATATTTTTATTGTCCTTATAGAGTATTTTCTCTCTCTTCTTCTATGTGTTACTCCCTTTTTTCAAATTCTCAAATTAGGTATTAAACCATTAATTTTGTCACTAATTTATTTCTATTAGTGGTATTACTCTTTTCATTAAATGCACAAACAAAATCCCAATATGATGCACTTTCTTTAATTTTTGTATCATTTGTTTTAATTAATCACTCTTAATTATGTGTATGTTTTTTTTATGATGCAGAGATGGCACACAAAATAAAGAGATACAATATAGTATCACTTTACACATTTTGGGTACTACATCGGTTTCCCTATTACTATAAATTCAAGAAACACTTCAAAGAACCTTGTCAAGAATGGTTAGACACGATTGAAGTTATGTGCAATGAGATGCTTGGCAACTATTCTAAAAAAGAAGATCAATTAATGACTGCAGCCTTCGGCACTCGACCGAAACGAAGGTTGAACCGGGTGATGGATGCCCTGAATTTTGAGTATCCTAACTATGAGCGATTGGACAGAGGTGCCGAAGGACAAAAAAGAAAAAGAGTTGCTAGCGTCCTGGATAAAGAAGCTGCTAAATTGGTGAAAAAGGATGAAGAAACTTTGAAGAAAAGAAAATTAAGCCCTGAGCCAAAGATAGCTGCTTCGAAGAAAAGGAAAGCTGCGGCTTTGAAGCGAAAAACGACTAATATTGAGGATGAAGCTCCTTCAACACCTCCTGCTGCCGATGTGGAAGAAATTTCAAAGGTAATGACTGAATCTTTGCTTGTCAAGCTAAGTCCACTAGGGCCACATCTGACGAAGCTTTTTCAGAAGGAAAAGGAGCCTTCGGTAGCGAAGAAGCCATATGAGACGAAAAAAAGAAGAATTATTCATGTAGTTGAAGTTATCGAGCAGACACCACCTCTAGCATCGGCGTCAAAGACTCCAGCTATTGAGAGCACTGCTGCTGCCGAAGCTGCACCCATTGAAGCCGAAAGTGCCAAAGCTGAAACCGCTGAAGATGTAAATCTAGAGGCCACACTCTCTGAAATTGATACCATGCTTCTGGATGCAGCCGCGGAAGAAGCTGCTGCAGCCGCTGAAGAGATCCCGGGCACAGTGGCTGGAAAAGGAAAGGAGAAAGCCGAGGATACTTCGGAAGAAGAGGACTTCAATTTCCAAGATATACTTGGGCAAGAATTGTCAAAGGCTGAAAAAGAAGAACTGAAAGAGTACGCTATATCTTGCGGGTACAGACCAGGTGCGTTACTCTTCGGGGGAGTCAACGAAGAAAGCTTAGGATGCCTTCGGGACCACACTGGGGCGAAGGCTGTCGGCACTCTATCGAAGAGTGTTGGCCTCCCGAAGGTTGAGGCGGACCTCAGCAGGTACCGGCGGCAGCATATCGCCGGTAGCCTATTTTATGCTAACTTTAAGGTAAAATTCTTAACTTTTTATTACTTTGATATGAAGATTGTTTTCTGATGAAGCTTATTTTATTAGAGCTTACTGAGGATGCAACAAGACCTCGAGGACAAAAAGAACAAAATTATAATTGAGGGCCTGGAGAAGAAGATTAAAGACCATGAGGATACCCTGGAGAAAAAAGACTTCGTACTTCAAACCATGGAAGGTTCACTGGCAGAGGCCCAGGCCGAAATTGCTAGATTGAATAGTGAACTCTCTATGGAAAAGAAAAATTTTGAAGCCAAACTGAAAGCTGAAGCTGAGAAAAATTCAAACTTGCGGAAATCACTGAAAGAACTTCAAGAAAAATGCGTAGACTTCGGCAACCAGTGCCTGCAGCGGCTAAAGCAGGTTTTCAACTCGGTTGGTGCCAGCGCTGAGAAATTCAGTCCTTCGGTTGAAAACCTGCCGGAAACCTTCGAACATATTGAGGGCGAAGTTGATGCACCCGATGAAGTTATAGCTGGACACGCCGATTTCTGCGCTCTGCTAGCTTCTCGGGGCACAGCTGTTGCCTTTATGAAATCTGGCTATACACATGCAAAAATTGTCAGCAAACCAAATTTTAGCTTATCACCGGTAGATTTAATTGATATCCCCAGCCTAGCTCGGATTATAGGAAATAGATTCATAACTCAAATTTGGGTAAAAGGCGGGCGAAAAATGGCTGGCGACGAAGCTCGAAGCCACCTTAAGCCAGTAAAAAAAATTGTACCTGTTACTTTACCTTCTCCTTGAACTCTGCACTTCTCTCATACCGTTTTAATATGTACAGGATGACAATGCTGAGGAACAATGAGCCGAAGCTTGACAAGTGATCCGAAGCTCAGATGATCTAAAGCTCAATGATGTCAAAGCTGGAGACCTTGCTGAAAAAATTCTAGAGAAAATCTTGTAACATCGTTGTAAAAATATTTGTAATTTAAGAACCAAATACTAATTCTGTAAATTTGTGCATACCTTATAATATATTTTTACCTTTTCGTCCATGTATGAACTGCTTTGATGTGGACGAAACTAGTATTTTTTGAGCCGAAGGTGAAAAACACCTTCCCTTCTTTTCGTACACAATGAAGCATGAAACTGCTTCTTTTTCCTTTTACGGAAGCCTTATCTTTATAGCCGAAGCATCTGCATGTGTCTGTATGTTATGATGATGATGATCCTATGTATGTCTAAATAAATGTTTATGAATGCAAATGTATGATGTAATGTGTCGTGCAAATGAATGCCCAAACACACAAATCCGAAGCTTCATCCAGAATCTTCATTCCCTAAGGAATGACTGAAATCTCTTTGCCGTTTATTTTTCGGCTGCACCGTTTATTTTTCGGTGTAAGTTCTGCATTCCATAAGGAACGTCTTTTGAACTTCTTCGCCTTCTATTTCGGCAGTATTCGCGTTGACTTTTCGCGCTTCGCCTTATATTTCGGCGGTATCAGCGTTGACTTTTCGCTGTAAGCTCTGCATTCCCTTGGGAACAACTTTTGAGCAGAAAACTTACGCTGCGCTCCCTTAGGAACGACCTTTTGTAGCTTCATCGTGCTCTGCATCCACTTAGGGACGACTTTCGAGCTTCTCCCTGTTTTTTCCTTTTTCCCTGCACTCGATGGTGCATGCTCAGTTTTTACATTTACATATTTGGGGGATTTTGCTCTCGTAGAGCTGAATAAGAAAAAGAGAAATTACATGCTATGGCCCCATTAAAAACCTTTCTCCCCCTTTAGAAAGGAAAAGGGTGCCATAGAAAAAATAAAAAGATTACATCAAACTAGACATAATATCGCCGAAGCTCATCCGCATTCCAAGATCTAGGAATGTCGTTGCCGTCCATATCCTTCAATCTGTAAGAACCAGGTCTTGACGAAGATACTACCAGAAAAGGTCCTTCCCACTTCAGCTGTAGCTTGCCTACTATATCTGGGTTGGCCACTCTCCAAAGTACCAAATGCCCTGGCTTAATGTTCTTTAGCCGAACTTTTCTGTCACGCCATTTTATTGTTTTGGCTTGATATTTATTGATATTCTCCACGGCCTGAAGCCTGATCCCTTCTATAACATCTTTTGCCACAGAATAATCAGCTTCGTCCTCTACCGAAGTCACTGTTCTTATTGATCCTGCCTTAGCTTCTTCTGGGGTTATTGCTTCGTCACCAAACAATAGTTTGAATGGTGTAAAACCTATTGACCTTGATATTGTTGTGTTGTGGCTCCACAACACTTTGATCAATTCATCTGGCCACTTTCCTCTGGGCTGATTGAAGATTAACTTCATTATTCCCATCATTATAATGTCATTAGCTCTTTCAACAAGTCCATTTGACTCCGGATGTCTGACCGATCCAAAATGAATCATTGTGCCAATTTGTTCATAGAATTCCTTGAAAGCTTCAGCATCAAATTGTGTTCCTTTGCCTACAGTAATAGCCTTCGGCACTCCGAAGTGACAAACAATGTTTTTCCAGAAGAATTTCTGGACGGTGACCGAAGTTATTGTGGCTAAAGGCTTCGCCTCAATCCACTTGGAAAAATACTCTACCGCCACCACAACATATTTTAGATTTCCTTGTGCTGGTGGAAGTGGGCCTAGCAAATCGAGGCCCCACCTTTGCAACGGCCAAGTGGGCTATATTAACTGAGTGAGAGATGAAGGTTGCTTCTGGTCTCTTGCACATTTTTGACAGCCTTCACATTTTTGGACTAATTCTGCTGCATCCGAAGCTGCCTTCGGCCAGTAAAATCCTTGTCGAAAAACTTTTCCCAACAAGGGCTTAGATCCAATGTGAGATCCACACAGACCTACATGTATCTCTTTCATTAATTCCATACCTTCAGTTCTTGATAAACACTTGAGGAGTGGTGAACAAACTCCATGTTTATACAATTCCCCTTCTATTATCACATATGGTCTTGTTCTTGCCTCCATTCTCTTGTTATAAGCTTCGTCACATGAAAGACAATTGCCTTGGAGGAAAGATATTATTTCAGTTCTCCAGTCTTTACTGTGTGCTGGAGAAATAGTAAGCACTGCTCTTTCCATGAGCTCAACCGAAGGTGCTTTTATTGTTTCAAAAAATACTTCCGAGGGTAGGGGGAGCCCCTAAGCCGCTGATTTGGCTAGCAAATCTGCATGCTCATTTTCACCTCTTGGAATATTCTTGACAGAAAAACCTTCAAAGGAAGCTTCCAACCTTCGAACTGTATCCAGATATCTTTCAAGCTTCGGATCTCGTGCCTTGCTACTTTTGTCTATGTGGCCAGCAATAACATGAGAATCAGTCTTTAGGATGGCCCTTCTTATTCCCATTGCCCTTAGTTTTTGAAGCCCCAATAGAAGTGCTTCGTACTCAGCAATATTATTTGTGTAACTGAAATCCAGTTTGATTGTATAACATGTTTTAACTTTTGAAGGTGCCACAAGGACCGCAGCTGCTCCTGCACCGAAGGTTCCCCAGGAACCATCGCAAAACATTGTCCAAGCTTCGGCATCTTTGTTTGTCCCCTCTTCGTGAGCCCCTGGCGTCCAATTAGCGATGAAATCTGCTAGCGCATGGGATTGAATTGAAGATCCGTGCATGTAGTCAATAGTGAATTCATTAAGCTCCGTGGCCCACTTTCCAATCCTTCCAGTAGCTTCTCTGTTCCTCATGATATCCTTCAGGGGCTATGATGAAGGAACAATTATGTGATATGCTTGAAAATAATGCCGAAGCTTCTTGGACGCCATTAACACAGCATACAACACCTTCTCCAATTCTGTATAGTTTTTCTTTGATAAACTCAAAACTTCGTAGACAAAGTATACTGGAACTTGCTTTTTAGCTTGTCCTTCAAGCTTCTCTTGTACAAGCGCCGCACTCACTGCAGAGTGCGAAGCTGCCACATACAATAGCAATGGAGCCCCTAGCACGGGTGGAGTTAATGTTGTTAAATCAATCAGGTATTGCTTCAGCTCTTCGAAAGCTTTCAGTTGAGTTGGGCCCCATTGAAAAACTTTACTGACTTTAGTACTTCAAAGAATGGTAAATTTCTTTCTGCCGATCTAGATATAAATCGATTCAAAGATGCCAGTCTCCCTGTCAGCCGTTGGGCCCCCTTCTTTGTGCTTGGCGGCTCCATTCGAAGGATAGCTTCGATCTTGCTTGGGTTGGCTTCGACCCCCTTCGTTGAAACTAGACAGCCAAGGAACTTTCCCTTCTTCACTCTGAAGACACATTTTTCTGGATTTAATTTTAGGCCAGCTTGCCTAAAATTAGCAAATGTTTCCTGCAAATTAGTAATGTGGTTTTCTTGCTTCGTGCTCTTTACTATGATATCATCAACATATGTTAGTACATTTCTGCCTATCTGAGAATGAAGAACCTTGGTTGTCATCCTACTAAATCTTCCTCCAACATTCTTGAGCCCCTCAGGCATCCAAAGATAACAATATGTACCACTAGGGGTTATGAAGCTGGTCTTTGGCTCATCTTACTTCATCCAGATTTGGTGGTAGCCTGAATAACAATCTAGTAGACTCATGAGCTCTGACGAAGCTCCTGCATCTACTAGAGAATCTATTCTTGGTAATGGGAACTCATCCTTTGGACAAGCCTTGTTCAGATCAGTAAAATCAATGCACATTCTCCATTTACCATTGGCCTTCTTCACCATAACAGTGTTGGCTAGCCATTCTGGGTATTTTACTTCTCTGATGACACCAGCACTGAGAAGTCTTTTTACTTTGTTCCGAGCACCTTCGGCTTTATCGTCAGACATTTTCCGAAGCTTTTGCTTCCTGGGTCTGAAGGATGGATCGACATTGAGTGAATGTTCAATGACGTCCCTGTTGACACCACAGAGATCGTTGGCTGACCATGCAAAAACATCTTTGTTGTTGAATAAAAACCTTATCAAGGTTTTCTCCTGCTCTTCAGATAATTGTGACCCCAGCAATCCCTTCTGCTCTGCTATGTCTTCACATAGAAGCATGGGCTTCGGCTGATCAGCTGAAGCAGCCTTCTCTCTTCTGTACTTATATTGTTCACAAGCTTCGGCTCCATCTATATTGTGGATTGCTTTTGAGTCTGTCCAATTTCCTTCAGCCTTTCTGGCAGCTTCCTGACTTCCATGAATAGCAATAGGTTCTTGATCCGAAGGTATCTTCATGCATAGATATGCTGGATGAAGAATTGCTTCGAATGCGTTGAGTGTTCCATGACCAATGATTGCATTGTAGGGGTATTCCATGTCAACAATATCAAACACAACCTGTTCGGTTCTTGTATTGTGGACAAACCCGAAGGTCACTGGCATCGTGATCTTGCCAAGTGCTACAATCTGCCTTCCTCCGAAACCACAAAGAGGGTGTGTAGCATCATGGATCTTATCCTCTGGCTCTTGCATCTATCTGAGGGCCTTAGAAAATATGATATCCGCTGCACTTCCTGTATCAACTAGAACATTGTGGACTAGAAATCCCTTGATGACACAAGATATGACCATAGCATCATTGTGAGGGTAATCCTTGAGCTGAAGGTCCTCTTGGGAGAAGGTAATTGGGATGTGGGACCATTTTGACTTGATGAAGGGTCCCTGCACCCCAACATGTTGTAACCTTCTCTGGGCCTCCTTCTTCTGCTTCTTGTTGGCCGGCTCTGAGCATGAACCGCCTGTTATCGGGAGCACCAGCTTCGTAGCCGAAGCAGCTTCAACTTGATTGTTGAACAAAGCCATCAGCTCAAAAAGTGGAAGTGAATTCACCGGAGGTGGGCGCCAATGTTGGGGACTTGTTCTCAAATGATATGAATCAAGAACAAGGCAACACAAAGTGTTAAATGTTACATTCCTTCGTCCTTCGAAGCATTATTTACCTTAGGATATAACGATCTTCGAACGAAGGTCAGGAAAGACATACCTTCATCATCACGGTTATAAGATAATGAAAGATGAAACATATGAAACAGAAAGTGTTTCTTCTTACAGGATCTTCAGCGACGAAGCATACCCCCAACAGAAAGTAAAGAGTCAAGTCCAAGAATAAGAACCCAATAGGAACATAAGATAGAGGTACTTATAACCCTAACCCTAGAGGAGAACCCAAATTAAAAAAATCCAAAGAACTTGAAGGGATTTGAGAATAAAAGGAAAGAAGAACTCATCTCACCAACGCTATAGTCGATGGCTAGTCATCACGGGGATAGCTGTCGTCGTACTTAGTACTACACCACCAATGGAATCAACCCCCATGGGGGCACACTTGCCAGTGGAGAGCTTCGTGTTGGTGCCACCGACAACCATGCCTTCTGCCCTCGGTTCACCAGCGAGAGGTGGAAGATGAATAGAAGGTGAAAGAGAGGAGAGCACAAGAGAATGAAGTTATGATTTCGAGCGAAGGTGGAATTTTTGTGTTTTATATCGTGTCAAGTGTACCCTTACCATCAGATCAAGATCTGACGACTCGGGTGAGGTGGTCATGTGGGACAACCGCATGTGGGCTAAAAACTTGGTCTAGGCCTAGATTGTGGCCCGGGCGTGCACGCCGCTATGGCCATGTAGCCGTGGGCCGCATTGTAACAGACCAAAAGACTAAAAGTAACATAGTTGCATGAAATTTAATAATTTTGTGGGATATTAGTATTTGACTAAATTTGGATATTTTTATTCCACATTTGGTGAACAGTACTTAATTTCCTATTTCATCCAACGATAATATAGAATTTCAAGTGATCAAAAGATTTTTTAGATTCATGGTTACTATTTGACCAAGGTTAAATAATTTAATTCATCCAATGTAATACCCAAATAGTGAGAGTAATAGAATGTACCAGAAATGAGAAATATAAAAGGTTCATTTGACCCCTTGTGTTGTTGTTATTATCATTTTTTGCATATTTCAAATCATGGGGTTAACCCTGACCACCAATAAATATACTAAATAAAAGAATGATGCATCATGTTGGAGTTTTGGATTGCTTGTGCATTTAAGTAATAATAACAATAATATTGGTATACACATAATGATGAGTTGAGAATATGAAATAGCCTAAGTCGATATTTGATTTGAAACTAGAAAAAAAGAGAGAATTATCATAAAATACAAAATAAAAACCTATAAAGTTCATACTATGTTCAAATTGAACATTTGATGTGAAGATAGATTTGCCACAAAAATTTGGAAATTTTAAACTTGGGATTGATTTGAATTTGGAATAAAAGGATAGCAAAAAGAAAAAAAAATAGAGAATAAAAAGAAAAAAGAGAAAAGATAAAAAACTCCATCGGCGCACTCACCTTCCCTCCTGCCGCGGCCCACCACCCCTTTTCATCCGCTCAGCCCATATCCCCACTACCTCGCCTGGGCGCCGACTGGTGGGCCCCTTATGTCAGTCTCACTAGCAACTTGAGCCCGCGCGCCAGCCGCAGCTTGCCGCTCCCTCGTTCCTCTGCCGAGTGGGTCTTGTTGGCCAGTATTATATCTATTCCCGTCGTCAACTCTGGACGAAGCTTGCGGCAACGGAATTCCATGAATTTCGCGTACCTCGCATCGACTTGGGGACTCCTCATCCCTATAGATCAGGTTCCTGATGCCCCAACTCCGTCCGCGCTAACTGGAAGTCGTCGCAGATACCTCGGGGAGCAGAGATCCTCGCCGGAGAGAGAGAATCAAGAGGAGGGGGAGAGTCGATCCGCCGCCATGACCTCGGCACCGTGTCTCCTCTGGTGCACAGCCGCTCCTGTTGCCACCGCCGTGGGGCTCTACTGGCGGCCATCATCGTCCTCTGTGCCTGTGAT
Organism: Zea mays; assembly: GCF_902167145.1. NCBI lineage: Eukaryota > Viridiplantae > Streptophyta > Magnoliopsida > Poales > Poaceae > Zea > Zea mays. The sequence continues at coordinate 119,568,782 of NC_050100.1, read as the reverse complement.
CGTTTGGCTGCTACTGGAGGGTCGTGGAAGCGTCCGTGTGCGACTACGAGGAGGGCATGCGCGCTTGCAGCGGTGCCCGCCGCGAACTCGAAGTGCCAGTACTGCTACTTGGGCCTCGGTTTGGGGGCATTGGGGAGCTTCGTGCAATCACACGCAGTCGATTCCGGAAGGCGGTGGCACAAGGGAGTCATCGGTGTGACGTTAATTTCTCACCACCGCTCACGGATTGCCGCAGACCCGCATAGCGTCGTGGCTAGCTCGTCAGGGCACTCCAACACCGGTAAGGTTTACCCTAATTACCTTGCCTGGTTCCGTAGTTGGTGTAGCACTCGTTCTTATGTGAAATACAACCCCGGGGTCCCGGTTTTGCGGGCTCCGATGGGCGTGCCGCCGTGGCCTATGTCTTCTCCGGCGGTCCTCTGAGCAGTTGGGGGGAATTGATATGGTAAGCTGTGTCAGCCATCAGATCCGAGATGAAGGGTCTAGATTTGATGAGCGTATCGATAGGATGTGGGTTGTCTATGGCCGTTGGATCGATCTGCGACAGTTGTGATTAGTTGCGCAATAACGATTCGACTGGTGCGATCGTGGGCCGTTGATCGTTGAGCGGAGGCTCTAGATTAGAAGAGAGATACCCCTTCGCACCGCGGGATCCAGACGGTTGGATCGTAAACGTGTGGTCTAGATCTGGGGCGGGATTTCTTAAAGCATGGACCTAATCCGAGCCGATGGGCAGAGATCGGATGGTCTTGATTCAAGGATACCCCTTCGTATGGCTTATTTGCTAAAGAGGCCCTGACAAACACATGAATCAACCCATAGTCCTGGCGCCAGTCGTTCTGAGTCACGGTAATGTTTGTAGGTTAACCCCTGTTGTATTTGGAATTTGTGGAGCAGTCCAGACAGTGAGAAAAACATATAAAGTCATTTAGGAAATGAATTTTTATATGAAAACAATTCCTAGAACTTGTTTAATTCATAGAAAATTCATATTGAGTCCAAATTGACTCATTCCAGTTTCTATAATTTTTAAGATTATTGTTTATCATCTAGTGCCACTGTTTTGGCATGAAAGCCTCATTAAAATTAATCTCTTAATTAATCTTGTATCAAATACATAAAACCTTTAGAAATTCATAATTCTTTCATTTTAACTCCGAATCGAACCATTTAAGTTGTGTTAGCTTCATATGAATATTTACTATGCAATAACAATATTTATATACCATGCCTTGTTCTTTTATAATTAGATCTTTATTTAACTTATGTTGGTTAGTCTCGTTAAATTACTTATCATTATAATCTACGAGAATATGATCGATGGTCAATTTATGACTTAGATTAGAGTTGAATAACCTCTCATATGATTTATATTAACCAATTTATAATATAGTTTAATATTTTAATCACACAGATATTTTGTAAAATTATAACTCCATAACCATGACTCCGATCTTAGTAGTTCTCGATCCCGCGATCTCGTAGCAACGTGTAGATTATTATTATGCAGTATGTTCTTATGTTTGGTGTGATGTTAATTTTGTCTATACCATGTCTATTTGTATTGCTACGACTAGTAGTGCGGTCATGAGGATCAGAGGAATCACCCTGGTAACTGGAATCTCGAGTGCCAGGCAAGTTGTGCCCTTGATCACATTTATTACCCAATAATGTTCTTTATTATCACTATTCATGCATAGGTTTAATTTTGATGGGACCCAATAGGTCACCCTAGTCTGATTATCTTTTACCTTGTTATCCCTGAATCACTTGGGTAGTTTTGCTATTGCTTTACATGGTTTTGGGATAATATTTCATTATATCCATGTTCCAAATATCTTGTTATTCTATTTATGTTCATGCAAGATCATTATTGTCAATTGGAACATGGAGCTTAACTTGAGAAACACGTGCCACCACATGGGTGGAATGGGACGCCCTTGGCTAACTAATTAGGAAAGCTAGTGGAGGACTACATTACCCGAAAGGGGCAAGGACAGTAGGGGAGTTGCATGCAAGGAGGTTCTCGGGTTGATTTTGCTGCGATGGCGGTCAGACGAGGGATTCTTGCAAGTGCTCTTCCCATAACTGTAGCGGGTTTTCGGAAGCTAGTGGAACTTTGTAAAGGCCTCGTAGTGGATCCCTAGCCATTCACCTCGGTAGTGTCTAAGGGCCTTGCAAACCCTGGCGACATGGGATACACGACTTGTGGGTACAGGGTACAACCTCTGTAGAGTGTAAAACGGGTATACTAGCCGAGCTCACGGTCATGAGCACCTTAGGACTCTCACATGATTAAATTATGGAACTTAAATTCAATTTTGTCATTTGCATTTGCATGGGTTTATTATTAATTTTGTTCTATTATTTTTATTATGGTTTGGTATTTACTTATACTTACTAATTGCTAATAGAATTTTGACCAACTTATTAAAAGCAATGCTCAGCTTTAACCCCTATTTTTGATCAGCCTTACACATCACATGAACTCCCACCTTTGGTTAGTTCATGCTCACTGATTTCCCACAACTTGTTGAGCTATGATCATGTGTGAGCTCACCCTTGCTGTTGGGCGGCTTCGTCTTTCGAAGGTCCTCAAAAACATGATTTAACAATGCTTCTGGAGTATAATACATGAACAGGTACCTTCGGACTCGGATTAGAACAACAGTGTGAGAAGCACAAAGAATACGAAGGTTGACGCAGCGCCGAAGCTACACGCAAGGGAGCTTCGGCATGACAACAGAAAAGGAAACCGACTTAAAAGGGAAAAGGCCATTTAGACCTCGATGGATCACTATAGAGTCATTAGCAAATGTAAAGGGCATGGGTGTAATTTTACATGGGCTGCGTCCCGTGCCTATAAATAGATGAACAGTGCTCCCGTACTGTTCAGGCTGACTTGGCATTTGCTTTTGCGTCACGCTCGTACCTTTACCTTCTTTCAAGCCGAAGGTACATTTGTAATTTGATATCATTTCTATTTTTCCATGATAATAAAATAGAAATGAGCTGATAATGATACATAATTATTCATGTTATCTCTTACATTTCATATGATTCTCTTTTCATTATCGTATGCTGCAATGATGAAGGTATGTCCTTCATGACCTTCGTGTGAAGATCATTATATCCTAAGGGAAATAATGTCTCGAAGGACGAAGGGCATTAACATTTAACATTTTTTGTGTTGCCTTGTTCTTAACTCATAGCATTTGAGAACAAGTCCCCAACACTTGCTGTCTCACACCCCCCACAGGAGAAGAACAGGTGGTTCAAGAGGAGCCACATAACGAGGAGTTCGATTCGATCTAGGTGGCGTCTCCCAGTTGACTTTCTGGCGCCAATGATGGATTTTAGATCCTTTTATAATTATATTTTATTTTGTAAGACTTCCGCTATGTAATAAATACTCTGATGTTATTGTGACATTTATCTCTATACACTCTATTATTATATATGTTGTCTTCTTTGGCGCATGTATGAGATGCACCCGGCTTTGTTCCTTAAAACCGGGTGTTACATCCAAGTATTGTGTTAGTTTTGAAAACATTTTACTATAAATGGTCATGGATATATTGTCCTTTTTAATGGTGCAAATGTTGATTTGATTATTGATCAATTGGGGTAGATAGAACCATTGAACAAAGGTAAGTATCCCATTTGGTGAGAGAAGATAGATATGGTGTTGGCTCTAAGTGAGTTAGACTACACACTCTAGAATGAGAAACCCATTGAGCCCAAAGAGGACACAACATAATATGAACACAAGATGATGTAGTATAGCATCGAAAAGGTGAAGAGGGATAGATCAAATCAGAAGTGTCTGATGATAATCAAGAGTCTCATTGTAGATTCAATTGAAGGGTTTATAACTAGAATGCGACATTGTTAGGGAGTACCTTAATACGGTGACTATCCAGTTCACCCTGTCCTCAAAAGCCTATGCTAGCACTCTAGTGAGTAATTTTGTCAATATGAGATATGATGGCAATGGAGTGTGTGCCGATATGTAGAAAATGACATCCATTACGGCCAAGCTCATCAAGTACCTTGAATAGGCCCTACCTTCGGAATTAGTGGTACAAATGTGTCACACCCGGATTTAAAGGATAAAGTCGGGTGCGTCTCATATGTGTGCCAAAGAAGAACATCAAATATAATGACAAAGTGTATAGATATAAATGTCACAAATAACATAAATGTCATTATTACATAGCGGAAGTCTTACAAAAATAAATGATCATAATAAAACGAACTAAATTTTATTCTCTGGCGCCACAAAGCTGACTAGGAGACGCCACCTAGATCAACTCGTATGCTTCATTGTAGGGCGGCTCCTCTTCGACCACCTGCTCTTCACCTGTGGGGGGTTTATATATCGCAATAGTGAGCTCACAAAAGATCATAGCTCAACAAGTTGTGGGGAAGAATGTGCATGAACTCACCAAAGGTGGGAGTTCATGTGAAGTGTAAGGCTCATCAACAAATAAGGGTTAAAGCTGGACATTGCTTTTAATAAGTTGGTCAAAATTTTATTAGCAGTTACTAAATATAAGTAAATACCAAACCAGAGTAATAGTAGATCAAAGTAATAATAAATCCCAATGCGATGCAAATGACAAATTGAATTTAATGCCATAAATTAATCATATGAGGGTCCGAGGCGCTCATAACCGTGAGCATGGCTGATATACCAGTTTTACACTCTGTAGAGGTGTGCATCTTTACCCACAAGTCATGTTACCCATCTGCCAAAGGATCGCGACTCCCATACACCTCTACCAAGGAAGCGAGGTAGGGTAACACTACGAGGCCTTTACAAAGTTCCACTAGCTTTAGAAAACCCGCTACAGTTTCTAGGAAGCTCCAATGCAGGGACCCCTCGCCTGACCGCCATCGCAGCAAAATCAACCCAAGGGCCTCCCTACACTGACCACTCCCCTACTGCCCTTGCCCGTATCGGTTAAGGTAGTCCTCCACTAAATTTCCTAATTAGTCAGCCAAGGGCGTCCCACAACACCCTTGTGGTAGCACTGTTTCCCGGGTGGTCGCTCCATGTTCCAATTAACATAATGATTTTATCATGAATAGTAAATAACAAACTGATAATAAAATTATGATCATGAATAATGTGTATCTGCATACCCAAAACCACATAAAAGCAATAGCAGGTACTACCCAAAAATTCAGTGGTAAACAAGGTATAAAGATAGCCAAACTAGGGTAGCCTATTGGGTCCCATCAAAATTAACCTTTGCAGATCATTATGATTAGTAAGAACATGATTGGGTAAAAAGAAGTGATCAAGGGCACAACTTGCCTTCAATGAGCTCCTACTCAGTAGTCTCCGCCTGCTGAACCCCTGGCTCCTCTATAGCTTGCTCGTATACTCGTATCAATAAAAACAAACATGGTATAACAGAAATTAACATCATACCAAACAATAGATCAGAATGCATGACAATATTCTATGCGTCGTAACGAGATTGTAGGAACAAGAATCACTAAATTCGGAGTTACGGTTATTTAGTTATGAATTTCTAAAGTTAATTTAGTAACTAGAATAGAATAACTCAAGTGAATAATTTTAATTCAAGTTTCATGAATAAATAGAGCTACCAGTTGATAGACAATTTTATTACAAAATTAATGCCACTAGAATGGATGAGTTGAAATGAATTTAATATGAATTATACAAGTTTCTGGAATTATTTTTGTATTAAAAATTTCCATAATTAATTATCTAATTCCTCTATTCTCTGGGTCGCGCGCACTATTATAGAAAAACTCAGGGTCTGATTTGCAAAACTCGCCCAGACACAACTCAATCCTGTGATGGACTGCGGGTTAATTACACATAAGTCCAGGGTCTCTTTAGTAAGGTGGTCGGCCGAAGGGGTATCCGGAGACCCCGTCCATTGGATTAGAATTGGACGGCTGCGGATCACGTCAGGCACCGAGTGTCAATCCAACCGTAGGATCCAGAAATGACCGCCCGGATTCTAAATACCCAGATTCATCTCAATCCGTCTGAAGTATCATCGACCCACCAGATGCAATCTACCCCAAAGCGCTTCTAGAATCTGATCTAGGTCGTTCTCCCAAAAACTAACAGCTCCGATTATCTCTTCCCTGATCGTGCGACTAGGAACGGTGGCACGCTCCGCGCCGCGGTTAGAACTTTGGAGAGGTTTGCTTGCTAAAGCGTGACTACTCCAAATCGAGAGCCGACAGGTGCTACACGAAGACTAGGACTAGGCGATTTAAGCGAGGCAGACATACCAGCGAATCATGATGCCCGAATCCCCTACCCACGGCGCGGCACAGAAACAGGGTGTCGGCCCTCCTCCCGCGAGCAATTGAGGAAGGAATGGCTAGTTGTCGCTCTCTCGAAGTGGTCGTGCACGAGCAGCACAATAAGGCGAATCTCCTAGGTAGTACTCCAAGGTCACGACTATGGTGTAGCACGCGGACGACGGTGGTGCTTTCACCTCCCTAGATACGGCTCTGGCGGCGGCGGTCTGATTTCGGGTGTTCGAGTCCGCGCAAGAGGTTAGTAGAGTGGAGGAAAGGGGCGCAAGGGTTCCAATTTAGTTCCTGGGGTCTCGATTCGGGAAAAGGAGGAGGTCGCCAAAAATCCTGATGATGGTGGCGAACTCCGCGCAGTTCGTTGCGGAGGAGAAGAGAGGGCTGACGCACGGGCTCCACCAGACAGTCAGGGCTCCTTTGGCAGCTAGGGGAGGATAACCCAGGGGAGTGAGCACCTAGGGGCCATAATCCCTGTTATCCAGATTCCCTGGGCGGGTCAACCCGGACGGGGCTCCTTCCCCTGCTGCTCTTTGGCAGCCAGCAGGAAACTCCACACCGCTCTTTCAGCAGGTGTGTTATTTCAGCACACTACTCATTGAACACCACACTGCTCATTGAACATACTTGCATAAAAATGTTTGTCAACCTGAGAACTATGACACAAATGTTTTCATAAAAATGAGCAGCAGCTGAGAACACTGTCATTGAACACTGCTCATTGAACACACTTGCATTAAAAATGAGAACAGCAGCTGAGAACTCCACACTGCTTAATAAAACAGTCTCAGTGCATCATAATAAAACAGTCTCAGTGTACACAAACATAGTCTCAGTGCATCATAATAAAACATAGTCTCATAATAAAACAGTCTCAATGTACACATAGATGTGATTATTTAGCTTAGCATCATCTCCTGAATGGCATGACCTAAAAGCAAACGCCATCTTGATGTTTCAGTTCTTCTGGCGACCACTTGTTGATGAAAATCCCTTGTGTATCACCTGTTGATGAGAAAACTTAGACAAATGTATATATATTCAATTCCTCTATATTCAGTTCAATATCCAATTTGGAGACCCTCTGTATTTGGGGACATGAAAGCCTTTATATTCAATTCAATATTCAGTAATAAAGAGAAGACATTGATGAACTGAATTCAGATGTTTATGAAGCACCTGCTTAAACATATGTAATAAAGAGAAGGTATTGCTTGAACTAAATTCAGATTGTCAACATACTCTGAAAATTGAATTGGATCAGCACATCTGTAATAAAGAGATGACATTGCTGAACTGGAACAAAGGTGTGGATTTAGATGTTTATGAAGCACTTGCTTATGTAAACATAAATAGCTGAACTCAAATAGCGGCAGATTTTACTAGAAACAAAATTGAAATAGCAGATTTAAGCAATTAAATAATAGAGGTAACTAAATAGCAGATTTTACTAGCAAAAAAACTGAAATAGCAGATTTAAGCAAGTAAAAAATGTTGTAGAAATTGAGTGCTTATATATAACTACCTGCTTGTCGATCTCGTTCCTAAGCCCCGATACTTCACATGATTGTGCTCGTGCAAGATGTCAACAAGAATCTTCTCATAGTTCATATTCCATGAAGCTCTAGCCATGACTACATAGTATACATCAAAATAATACTAATGATTATTATAATCATTCCACATCTGCATAGCAATTTGATCTCTAAGAGCATTTCCAGCATTGGACTACTACTATACTGATAATTGCTATCTCCCTCTAGTAATTCAAAAAATTGACTAGAATTGATGTTAGTTGGGTGTTGATCCAACCATCCATCTTCACCATTTAAACCTCTAATCATGTTATGAAATGAAACTGCTGCTGATGGAATCAAAACCTGAGTCTCTATGGGATAAAAGGTGCCCACTTTGAGGATGGGAAATCGCTTCTTCAAGACACCGATGGACCTTTCTATGTGGTTGCGAAGGAGGGCATGAGAATGATTAAATAGCTCCTTATAATCAGCATACACAGTACTCGACCCTCGCCTCCGGTATTCATTGAGATGGTAAGAAACTCCTCGATATGGGGCAAAAAGAAGGAGTGTTTGCATATCCCCCATCTACAAGGTAGTATTTACCATTTGGCACTCTGAAACCCTTTCTTAAAGCTGATTGAAGAATCCCTGCATCAGATGCGGACCCTTCCCACCCACATGAGATGAATGTGAAATTCAAATCGATGTCGCACGCCAACATCACGTTTTGAGAAAGGGTTCCTTTTCGATTTCTAAATGGAGGGGCTCTCTCTTCACTAATAGTTATGGGGACGTGTGTCCCATCAATTGCACCAATGCAATTTTGAAAGTAAGGCCAAAACCGAGGATTGGATGTAATCTTCACATGTGGCTGGTTTACACTTGGGAGCTTCACAAATCTTTGAGTTAGAGCAGGGATTATACCAAAGAACGCGCTTATCTTTCTAAGTATGGTTTCCCCGCTATGCTGAAATTCTTTTTGCAAGATCGCATTGCTTGCATTTTGAGATATCATGTACATGAATATCCCAAGATGCTCCTCAATGTTCATATTTGAAGTGTCTTGCAACAATCCTTCCCTTCTAAGATAGCTTGCTACAGCTCTAAAGATCTCTGGCTCCATTCGAAACTCAGCTTTGCACCAGCTCTCATGACCATCGAGCATTTCTCTAATTTTTTGTGCACTAGTACGACAAGAAGTGTGTACTGGCCTCTTTTCAGAATAAAGGGAAGCATATATAGTTGGAACTAACACAAAAAATAACTCATCATCATCCTCCTTCTCCTGTTTCAAATGTTTCCTTATCAACTCAATTATAGAACCCATTTGTTAGTATCCCTAAAACAAAAGAACATGTTTGAGAAATATGACAAGTGTGTACATGGCTGAGTGTGTAGAATCCCATATTAAGGAAACATGTAGGGATAGTACAGCAATACTAAATAAATGAATGAACTAACCATATAAAAAGTGGTCCAACTAAAAATAAAAAAAATACGTCCTAGTCAAAATTCAGGCCTTATGCAGTAAAAAAGTGCATAAAAAAGTTCAGAGAATTACTTTGTCAAATAAGATATTCACATACTACAAGCCTGCAAACAAAGGCAAAAGAAGTTCTTGAGATTTAGACTAGAACTTCACAGGTAGCTCAACGTTCTAGCCTACTTACATTGCTAGCTCCTGGGCCTTGCTACAAATATCAAACTAGTTAATTCCATCAGCAGCAAGCATTCGACATTCATCTCTCAATCCCAAGCTAGCATAGCAACTGTGCAAATTAATCATCCTTTCCACTCAAACCAGCATATATGGAAGATGGTGGCCGTGAAGGTGTACGTGTTGTTGTTCACGACCTTCTTCTTCTGGTGTTCATACAGCAAACTATGCCGTACGACTAAGTTACAGCAAGGCGCGGGTGGTGGATGCGAAGGCAAGAATGAAAGAAAAAAGGAGTACTCACGAGAAGCAGCTGACGAGGCAGCAAAGAGCTTGTCCCTGCAGTCTCGGCAGTCTTGCGCAAGTTGAGGAGGTCGCAGACCTCGACCTCGTCTCCGCCGTCCGACCTCGTTCTGCAGCTGGCCTCAAGTGCGTGAGGGTGAGGAGGAGGCGACGGCGAGTGCACAAGGAAGACGAGGGGACGAGCGACGGTGGGTGCACGAGGAAGAGTAGGGGACGGGCGGCGGCGGGTTCGTGAAGGCAGGGGACGGGCGGCGGTGAGGTTCACAAATGTGGGTGTGGGAACCCCTTCCCGACCTCGTGAGGCTGGGGACGAAATCGCCGTCCTCCCCCGCGGATCCGGACGGGAGCGTGGCTCACCAAACAAATATTTTTTTCCCTGTGGACAATTCGGCCCGCGGTTTCTATAGCCACGGAATGGGCCGGGATCCTCTAGGGATCCTAGGCTACCAAAGGAGGCCTTAGGGAATCGGCCACAACGCGCGCGCGGAGCCGAGGACAGGCACTTGTCAGTGGGCCCGCTGCACCAGAGACACCACCGCATGGGACACTGGTGCTTGGTGCGGTGCAACTTGGCCGACTTGCAGGTTTGGGCCCATGTGGTGCTTTCCCTTTTCTTTTTATTTTCCAATTTTCTTTTCTTCCCTTCCAAATTCAAAGCTTATGTTCCAATTTAAATTCAAATTTCTGTGGCAAATTTGCCTTCACATTAAATGTTTGTTTTGAACATAGTATGTGATACATTTATTTATTTATAAATTTATTTTGTTTTGTATAGTATTTTTTTCCCTTTTCTCTTCTACATATTATTTGCAATTTTTTAAATTGTGCCTTTGGGGGTAAATCTAAATTCTCAAATCATTATCACATTTTTCTTTGTGTCACTATTGTTATTATTCAATGCACAAACAAAACTACAATATGATGCATGGCTTTTCTTTTTGTGTTTTTAGTAAAGAATTATTCTCTTTTAATTATTCTTAGCCACATGTCTCAAGAAGTAGATGGCAAATCATATAAGGAGATCAACTCTTTTATAAATTTTATAATTTGGGTACTACAATATGATCATGAAGCCTCTACCAAAGGAGTATGATACTTTCCATGTTCATTGCAATACCTCAGTCTAGGACAACTAGAACTTGGAACAACTTATGGCACAGTGCATACGAGATGAAGAAAAGCTTAAGAGTTACAAGGGTGACTCACTTAATTTTAATTTGCCAGGAACAAGATCAAGAACCAGAACAAGAACTCCAAGCATAATTTCAAGAAGCAATGACATCAATATGACAAAGGCTCTTCAAATAGCAAGGCTTCAGACAGCTCTAGCAAGGCAAAGCAGTTAGGAAACTTCCCAGTTCCCCTAACACATGTGTGTACTACAAGACATGGCACTATGAGAGACAATGCCCATATTTCTTAAAGTACCTACTCAAGAACAGTAAAGATCAATTAACCTTTGTAGATGAGTTTATATTTAGAACTAGTTGGCTGCCCGTGCGTTGCGACGGTTTACAATAATACCCGAGTAAACTATCCACCAAAAAAATTTCAAAATTTTTTATTGATTGTCTCCGCTCTCCGTATAATATTTTTTTTTGATTTGGCTAAGTGATGTTATTATTTACTCCATCCAATATGTCTTGGTACAACACGGCCAATAAAGTGAGTGATTAAAAGAGAGTTCACAACGACCGACTGAAAGAATAGAGATTATAGAATGACATAATTCCACAATACAGAGACCAAATAAGAGAAAATTTGTGAGCTCAAGTTTCTAAAATAAGTCACATGAACTCAAACTTATAAAAAAGATAGATCAAAATATGGAGTGATTGCTAAAGTCAGGCATCAATAAAAACTGGATGCGCTCCATATAAATTATGGTACTTCGTAGCAATTACTAACGTTTAAAATCAACAAATAACCTTTCATTTTATTGTTAGTATGACAAATTATTGTTGCTCCATCCGATTCAGCAACCTCAAACACCATGGAGTCTATTGCGCCAATGTGGTCCCAGAAACGACCTAATGCTAGCGAGAGCCAAGAACGTCGTGCCGTGCTTGGGTTGTAGCCTCGGCCCATAGTGTTGTCCGCCCAACACGATTATATTTTTTTATTTTACAAAAAACATATATACATATATACAATTTATATTCAATATTAAAAACATCTAAGCATGATGTTTTACTGGTTAGACAGCTTCATCCAGTGTCTCCCACCTTTCTTCAATTAAGGCATGGGTTTGAACCCCACCTTCTGCACCGTTTTTTAACATTTTACGCTGATTTAATCAAATGGGCCGACGGTCTAACGGGCCAGCCCGACACAGTCAGCAGGCCGGAATGACGTGCCTGGCCCAAAGTTGTGGCCCGCGGGCGCCTAACCTGTGCCAGGACGCCGTTTGACCATCTATAGACGTGCAGCGAGGTAATTTAAAATAGCTGTGAGGGGTTATTTGTAAAAAGATGACGCGGGACAACCATTGAAACTGTTGTTTTAAGTATAGTAGTGATATCCATGTAAATATTGGTGGATTGAATCAGGGGCAACTGTTCATGTTGCAAACTCCCTACAAGGGCTTTCATACAAACCACATGCTTCCAAAGGGACAAAGAACAATTAGAGTGGCAAAAAAGTTGAAGCAGTAGTTAAAGCCATTTGAGATCTACATCTTAGTCTTGATGATTGTTTCATATTTTTGTTAAGCAACTTTCTTTATGTGCATTCTTTGGGAAGAATTTGATTTTCTATATCTAGATTGGATGATGAGAATGTACATTGTCACTTAAGTGTTAGAAAATGTATAATACAAGTCAATCATAATAATGTAGGTCTCGCCATCTAACAAGACATGCTTTATTTGCTTTCTCACTATGATATTTTAAATGTGATAGAAACATCATAAACGATGCCAATCAGAACATGTTGAAAAAGTAAAAAAACATGATTGAGAAACCTCATCAAAATTGCGGTACTATCGTTTAGGCCATATTTCAAGGAGGATAATAGAACATATCGTCAGAAAAAAAATTCTCCATCCTTTAGAGTTTACAAATTTAGAACATTGTAGGAAATGCATTAAGGATATATTTATGAAGCAGAACAAAGAAAACTTCTAAGCATAGTATGAGAGTCTTAGAAATTATGCATACATTTGTGGTCCTTTTTCAATAAGGATAGTGGACAGTTTTGGTTCATTCATAACCTTCATAGATAATTACTCTCACGAGTCTTAGAAATTGCATGTAGAGATATTTGTGGTCCTTTTCCAATAAGGATAGTTGATAGTTATGATTCATTCATAACCTTCACAGATAATTACTCTCACTATGGTTACGTTTAACCCAGTAAAGAAATATCAGAAGCTTTAGAAAACTTTTAACAATTTAGTGTAGAAGTTGAGAACCAACATGACCTCAAAATCAAGATAGTAAGATCTGATCATGGGGGAGTATGAAGGCCACCATAAATTATATGGACAAGTGTCAGGACCTTTTGTAAGGTTCCTTCGAGAAAATATCATAGTTTCCCTATACTCAACAACAGGTGAGCCCCAACAGGACGAGGTAGCTGATAGTCACCTACAGATGGGGTGAATAGGTGATGCTTGAAAAACACAAATTTAAACAAAAAAATTGATCCAAAATGAGTGTTAGAGAAAAAGAGATCAAGCCACAGTGAGAAAGAGGAGAGGTTCTTGTACTTGATTGCTCTCACAAGATTGCGGAACTAACTTGAACAATATTACAAGTCAAGAACTAGAGAATAGAGAGGAATAGAAAATCACAAAAAATCAATCACAATAGACAAGGAGATTTATCCCATGATTCGACGAAGCATCAAATGCTTGCCTACTCCACATTGTAGTGCCCCAACAGAGGAGGGTTGTGCTCAAATTCTCTCAAGTGATCCAATGATCATCTTGAGCCCACGGTCTTCCTTATACTTTTCCGTTCGCAAGGATATCCACAACTTGGAATCTCTAGCAGTCATAAAAGCTTGATGAGAACAAGAGGGAGAATAAGAACACATACAAGAGAAAAAGAACAACACCATAAAGCCACAACACGAATGCACAACAATAGTATAGCACTATCTCACTAGAACATGCGCTCGGATCGCTTCAGTGTGTCTCACAAATGCGTATTAGTGAAGTACTTTCTCTTGGTATGCTTGATGTATAGTGGAGGTCGAAATGGGGGTCTATTTATAGCCCCAATCCTCCACATAGCTATTGAACTTGCCTCAAAAACTGCTCTACGCAGTGGCGCACCGGACCAGTCCGGTGCACCATCAAACTAGGAATAGAGATAGGTCCTCCGGGATCTTAACTGGAGACTTCCAAAATAGGAAAGCACCAAACCATGTGTCTGCCGCCTGTGGAAGTAGCAATTACTGCAAGGTCCATTGCACCACCGGGTCGAGCACAGTAGTGGTTCGATGAATTTTATAAATAAAATCCAAAGACTAAGCAGTTCATATGGAGCGAGGGTCTGATGCACTGGACATTGGGTCCAATGCACCAAGACTTGGAGACTTCTAGAGGGGCTCTCTGGTAACTCGGTCTTGTCAACCCATCTTTGGCTCTTTTGAGCACAACTTATTCACGTCATTTTGATTGATCTTGGAGGCTTCCCTATGACTTAGACAAACATTGTTAGAGTATAATTAATTGAACTAAGTCAAGAGAACTCACCCCTTCCTTGTCTTTTCATTAGGATATCTATTTTGGCATACTAAGTCCAAAAAGCTTTTTTCTAAAGAAATTGAGTTAGAGATGAAACCAAAGTGCTAGAAACATTGTAATAGGTGTGTGTAACATATTTAAAGGTTCAAACCTCATAGTTTTACCCTTTTTTCACAAAGTTGCACTTCCTGGCGTCAAGCTCATTTGGACATATAATCTTCAAATTGTGCTAGAGTGAACTTATGCTCATGCACATAGCAAACAAGTTAGTCCAAGATATTGTGTTTGGCACTCAATCACCAAAACATGTACAAATGTCTTAATTCCATCTTAATTCCAGTTTCCTTTTTAATCTCCCCCTTTTTAGTGATTTATGCCAACACAACTAAAGCAAATAAAACATGACTAACTTCAAACATAATTGCTATTCAATGTGAGGTCAAAAGGTGCAATTTGAAGACTAAGTTTTTAACCACCAATTAGTTTTTTATTTTGTAGACTAAGACATTTTAGCATTTTTCACTACTAAGTCAAATACACTTTGAGTTTTGCAAATTAACAGGTTTGACTTAAAGCAACTCTTTTTTATTAAAATCTCAACTTTTAAGCAATTTTCACAATAATAGAGCTCCTATTTGCTTTCAAGAGGATTTTAGATCCAAAGACAACTTTAAACTCAAAACACTTTTGAAAACTCAATTGGTGGTCGGTCCATTTGCTTTGCCTTTAATTTCTCTTCCGTTGGCATTAAGCAAGAAAGAGAGACTAAGAACCTACATGAAAAACAGAAACAAAGAAGAAAAAACAAAAAAGGGAGCCCTTAGTAAAAAAGGGGAGCAAACATCCATATCCACTCACAGATGAGAAAATATAGACTGAACAAAGGTTTGGTCAAAATGTTAGCAAGCTGTTGATGGATATCAACGTGGCACAAATCGATGTCGCCTTTCTCATAATGATCGCTGAAGAAAGTGAAAGTGAACATCAGTGCAGCACATGATTCTTGGCAACACTTATGGTACTCGTGCTATTGCAAAGCAGAGGCACATGATGAAAATCCAAGCCAAAATTCTATAAAGTAGCCATCATCCAAAGCAACTACGAACAACAGCTAGCAGAAGCAACAAACTTGGCCTCTGTGGTAGACTGAGCAACGCTAGACTTTTTGTGCAAAGAACATGAAACCAACGAAGTCCCCAAAAACTGACGAGTCCTAGAAGTAGACTTGCATTGCAAGCAGTATCCTGCAAAATCAGCATATGAATAACCGCACAAAGACAGAACGAAAGATGAGGAGTACCACAAACCAAACTCTGGAGTGAAACACAGGTACCTCATAATCCATTTGATAGTTTATTTGTGAGAAATAAGAAGCCTAGAAGCGAGTGCACAGGCACACTGCAAAGTGTATATCCAGCCTTGTCACAGTCAAATACAGGAGGGAGCCAATCATGCTCTTGTACTCCTTCTGCTCCATGGGCTCGCCATTCTCATAGGCATCAAACACCGTCATGGTGGACATGAGCATCAGCAGAGGCTTGGTCTCACCTTTTGGGGGCCTTTGTCTTTCGAAGGTCCTGAAAAACATATTTAACAATTGGTTGTCAACATGTCATTAAGTGTCGCAGGAGCTTCGGCGACAAAACACCTTCGGAGTAGGACATGGAGAAAGACAAAGATGTTAGCTTTGTCATAATAACACAAGGAGACAAAGATAAAAGATCAACGAAACCAGGAGGAGATGTCATCTAGAATGCTAAAGGAAAAGACAATATTGCCCTCACATCATTTGTAAACCATATGTATTGGTATTAAGGACATATTTGTAATTTCATACGAAATTGTATGTTCCCCTATAAATAGATGAACATTGCCCTACATAAAGTACCATTTGAAGGGTTGGATAATTGCCTCGTGTAATCCCTTCTCTAGTGCACCTTTGCTATAACTCACTTCGAAGGGCTGGTGGTACGATTGCAAATTTATTGTATGAAAGGGGTGAAATGGAATGTTAAGATATCGAAAATGAGTTAACATATTTAATCAATTTGCATTCCTTGTATATTCGTCGTTATGCTGATCTATGATTCATTCGATTAAAATCTCAACCTTCATCCCCAATGGAGTTATTCCGAAGGGATAACTATTTGAGGACGAAGGCTAATTACCTTCTTAACAACGTGTTGCCTGTTTTCAACTATGTACAACAATTGCGAACAAGTGACCAACATTGGTGCCCACCTCTAGTGAACTCACTTACAACCACCTTCGCCATGCCGCCGAAGAAGACAACGGTGCCCGGTGTTGTCCTTGCACCCTTGGACACCAATCAAGATGGAATTCTCTTAAGAGAAGCCTGAAGCCAAAAAAGGAAGGCTGCCAGCCCAACTCCATATGATGAGGAGCTGGATCAAGAAATCAACAACCTTGAAGCCTTACACCAATAGGTGTAGAAAAGAAAAGAAAAAATGCTTCGGTTGTGTGATTGCAAAAGAAGATTGATGAAGTAGCTAAAGAGATGCAACACATCGCGCATGATACTGAGCACCAAGAGTATCAGCAACACCAAAGAGACCTTCGGTAGGAAGGCCCCAACCATGAAGATATGTGGTACAAAGCTTTTAACCATGATAATATTGCTTTTGATGATGCTTCTCTTTTAGCTATAGAGCCACAGGCAGTACCATGGCCACCTTCATACAAGCCACCTCAGTTTCCCATGTACGACAATCACTCTGACCCGAAGCAGTTCCTTATGAGTTACAAAGCGATGATACCATCCTATGGAGGAAGTACAACCATCATGGCCAAGTCCTTCGTCATGGCAGTAAGGAGTGTTGCTCAGACTTGGTACTCCTCTCTTCGACCAGGAACAATAACATCTTGGCAGAAATTGAAAGATATGTTGATCATAAGCTTCCAAGGGTTTTAGACGAAGCCGGTGACTGCTCAGGCTCTATTCCAATGCACACAAGATCATAAGGATTATCTACAGGCTTACTTCTGAAGGTTTTTACGGCTCCGATCCCAAGCACCAGTAGTACCGAATGAAATTGTCATTGAAGCCATGATCAAGGGGCTTTAGCTGGGACCAGCGGCCCTCACACTCTAGAGAAGCTTCTCCAAAAAAATGGATGAATACATCAGGGGTGACAATGATTTTCGACAAAGAGATAAGAAGCCTTCAGATACTCCAAGATGACAAGGGGCTTCAGCGAAAGATTCAATCCAAGGCATGTCAGGACAATTCACAATCCAAGCCAAAGTGAAGACAAAGACAGCCATACCCAAGGGCAACAAAATCACTCCCAATCAATAGGGACTCAGCAGTGTTCCTTCATACTTCCAGCTCCAAGAGGTGGAAGGGAAGGAAGAATCTTTGGAGGGAGATACAACTCTCTGCCGAGAAGAGTATTTTGCTTATTCTGTGGAGAAGATAAGGGCATACAACAGGAACCTACCAAGTCACAATTCAAAAGCAGAAGGAATTTGCCAAAGCTTAGGCAAGACAGAATCAATCGAAGTAGGTCCTCCATACTACTTCGTATTATTCTCCATACATCCCATAGTATGTCCACAACCAATAGCCAATCTAGTAGCCTTCAGCTTCAGTTGCTTCGGCAAGCCACTCTCCGCCCATATGGGTCCTACCTCAACCAACCACATCAGCACCAACTTCGTCGTACAACCAACAACATCCAGGTCAATTCCAGGATTAGCCACAACGCGATGCAAGGGAGCAGTCCGAAGCTCGAACAGTCAACAGTACTGTTCCAGAATCCAAGCATATCTACTGAAGCGCATGAGGGGCTGGATCAAGTATGTTAAACTACGTACAAAACTCTATTATAATTTTAGTTTCCTTTCCTTTACATTTGCCCGATGATACTTTAAGAAGGTATATCCTTCAACATCTTGTAATAAATCTAAGGTTACACCATCGAGTGTAATAAAAAGTGTCGAAGAAGCTCCATAGTCGTTCCTACAGGGATGCAGAGCTCAAAATACCACCTAGTAAAGGTGAAGAAGCTCCAAAGTCGTTCCTATAGTGATGTAGAGCTCAAAATACCACCTAGCAAAGGTGAAGAAGCTCCAAAGTCATTCCTAAGGGGATACAGAGCTCAAATAAAACACCTAGTAAAGGTGTAAAAGACTACAAAGTCATTCCCAAGGGAATGCAGAGTCTTCTTACAATGTTTTCCTATCACAATCTTACACTAAGCATTTTGCATCATATCATCATATCATTATGCATCATACCATCATACATCATATCATCTTGCATCAAGCATAAAGTGAAAAGAAGGGGAGTTGCTCCTGTTATGCGCAGGTGAAAAAGAGCTCCAAAGCAGCTTATTAAAGAACGAAAGAGATCAAAACTTTTGGCTCATATAAGATTTCTTGTGAACCTATATAATGGAAGCAGAAAGGCAAAGAAGGGGACAATGTTTCGGCTTCAGCAGTCACATATTCTAAAGATATTACAAGACCTTCGACCGAAGAAGTTTTTCTTTACGAAGAGTGAAAAGAAGGGAAGGCATTTTTTCGCCTTCGACTCAAAAAGGTACATATACTTATTTCACGCTACATAAAAATATCGTACACACTATGAGCATATAGAATACATTTCACATAATTGTTTTTATACAGAGCAAGCACATATTCAAATGTTTTACAAACTTCTCAAGATCAAAGTCAGGAGAATGTTCTCTACAGAAATCTCAGCCCTCATTCAGAACTTTATCCACAGCTTCGGTTGGCACTGTTTCAATAGCTTCATCTATCGCTGCATGCACCACCTTGAATTCAACAAGGATTTCTCAATTTTAGGCATTGTATGGCTCTGGTAGTGGAGAAAGTTCTGCTCACAAGAAATCACTTTTTTGTCATATGTTACGAAGATGACTAATTATGAAGTCAAAATTCAACTGCAAGTAACGTGTACTTATGCGTTTTTTCTAACTGTGCAGCTTCTTCAGCCTTCCTGGCCTCTTCCAAAGCCCGATTAGTGTGAAAAAGTTAGAGGAGTAATTTAATTATAAAAAGTAAACTAAAAACTTGAATAATAAGAACATAGTATCTGAAGTGACCTCTTCTTCACTCTCTTTGATAGCTTCGTCTGCTATCTCTCTTCCACCACTGAACCAAAGCATGGAATAGAACCATCCTCCCAAGGCAAAGGCTTCAACAGAAGGTTCCTTTATATCATCGGTTGAAACTGTGATGTCTGGTTCAATTACAACCTTGGCATGTTGGCAACTAGCCTTTTCAAGCAATTACACTGCCCCTTGGGCTCCCATGCATGCACAAAAATCTCCTCGGTCGGTAAGGACTTCGTCAAAGACCTCAAACTCACCTTCTATCCATTTCACGGCCCCTTTGGCATCGCCGCAGACAAAATTCTCAGTGTTCGAGAAAGCTCCAACAATGATAAACATACCCTTCAATTTCTCGCATGAATGGGCAGCAACATAAAAGCACTGTTCTTTAGAAGCCCGAAACTCGTCAACGTTCCTTTGAACTCTGTTGCGCTCGGTTTCGGCTATCTCGTGTTTTTCCTTTTTGACTTCAAAGTTCTCGCTCACCTCTTCATGTTTTCTTCTAATTTCAGCACTTCAGACTTGTGTAGCTCCACTTGAGATTCAAGATTGGCGATACGCGTCACATCAGCTTTCTTCTCTTCCTCTAGCCTTGAATCCTTGAGCTCCCTTCGAAAAAATTCGCCAATTCAGCCTGGCTCTCTTTCAGCTTATCGACCAAAGAAATCAAAATCTTATCCTTCTCTACAGCCTGATGTCGTAGGTCTATAACTTCTGAGCGTAGATTGCTGAAGGCTATCCGAGTACTTTTGTCCTTAGCATCCTTCTACGCTTTTAAAGCTTTACTCAAAATAAGTCCCTAGCAGCAGCAAAAAAAGAGAGTAAAAACATAGAAAGATATCTGAGTAATCAGTAAAAGTAGAAGGGAAAAGTGTATACAAACCTTTAAATTATTATATGCTAGGCAATCTGCAAGATGATCCTTTGGCATAGCAGATAACCCGAGCTCGAGCTTCGGGTAGCCCATGTTATCTACCATTTCATGGTACACTTCAATCTCTTTATTGTCTGGGAGATAGTACAAATAGTCGTCTTCATCATTGCCCCCATATACTAGACAACCTCGAGGATATCTCAGGTCTCGAGCATAATGCTGAACTTCAACAATTTGCTCTTTAGTAAATGTTTCCTCGAAGCATGTCGAATAATGTACTCAAGATCTTCAAAAGGCGTTGCTTCAGCTGTTGGCAAAGCTTCTTTCTCCAGCAGATATCTTCAGAAATTTTCGGCACTACAAGCGACGCTATCTTTGCAGGCCTCAGAACATTAGCCATCCTTTTTCCTTTTTGTGGAGTTCCCGCTGGGGAAGATGCCACCTTCGGTTGTTCTTGCACTTTCGGCTCCATACCAGTTATGTGTCTTTCAACCACTCTGTCTATCTTGGTTTCCTCTGGCTTCTGTTCCAAAGTTCCTAAACAAAATTAGAATATTAACAACTTAGCTCAAAGTTAACGAAAAATCAAAATTCATGACCTTAGGAGACGAAACAGTCACTCCAATTAACTCGACAGCTTTCGCCATGCTAGTTTCAGCAGCCGGGGATGCAGGCAGTTCTGCCGCACTCTTCGTGTAATATGTTTTTGGCTGGTGGGACAGAAGTTTGGCCTTTTTTTGCTTCGGTGCAGCGGAGGAAGTTTTTAGTGCACCTTATCTTTTCACCCCCTTTTTCCTGCAGGGAAGCATTAGTCAGGATAAATAAATCTAATAACATCAAACACTCTATTTAATCTTCTCTTTCCTCGGGACCAAAAGTAGTGTTCATAGCTTTGTCTTCAGCCATCGTATAAGCTCCGAGCATCTCATCACAAGTTGCTTCAATTGCTTCAAGCCACTCGTCATCCGGTTCACCAAACTGATTTCTGTAACGATATGTATATTCAAATACACTAAGCCACCCTTTCCAACACTCTGGATTGAAATGGCGTCAACTTCCTTCGGCACTTCCCATTCATTGACGAGGGGCCATACTTCGAAAGATATGTGCTCCTAAACAAAATCTCTGGTGCAAATGTAGCTGCACACAACATTAAAAGCTACCAGGCAAGCTTGGGATTTTTCCATGTTCACAATAGCTGGCCTCTTTATACCGAAGCAGGATCGGATAGTCCACTAGATCACATCTCTAATATCATATTTCTTATCCAAGTCATTTTCACATAAAACTGTTGCTTCATCCATGAACCCAGCCATTTTTGTCGAAATGTCGGGACAGGGTGCCTGGCATTTGATCGGTACATGAAGGTATAACAACCAAAGTTATTATGGTACTGCTCCTTCCCAGTAGCCTTCGTCAGATACAGGAGCTCGTGAATATTGCAAAAGTAGTCTACATCTGGTTCTAAGCCTTGACTCCTCATCACCCAAATAAACACCCCAACCTTAATTAAAGCTTTGGGGGTAAGTTGATGAAGGTACATTTCAAAACTTTTGAGGACCTCAACCAACATCTTATGAAGGGAAAAGCGCAACCCAGCCTTCATGAAGCTTTGGAAAACCACCACTTCATCTTTCTCCTCCGGCCCTCACTATAGACACATCAAGAAATTACTTACCCTTCATGGCCTCAATATGTCCCTTCTTCACAGTAGATTTTCCGAAGCTAACGTGGCTTGACCTCCACGGTCGATCTTTGGCATCATCAGCACCGCTGTTAACAACAAAATCCTCGCTATCGTTAGAATCATTAGACAACCCAGCTAGAATCTCATAAGTTATTTTTTCAGCATTGGTCCTTTCCATAGCTTCATAAAACCCAGCCAATGCGAGATCCTCACTCCTCTTACCTTCGGCCATCTCAGCTCAGACTAAACAAACAACCGAAGCTAGAAAACAAATGCAATTTTAATGAATCAAAACAAGCAGGGCAGCTCAACATCACAAGAAATATTTACCATGCTTGTCATATTTATATGCAAAAAACCACTGCGAAGTGGCCCCACAATTTAGAAAGTTTTGCTATCTTAGCAACGGGAAGGTGTTTTTCGAACATTCGATATAAGGCCTCTGATCATTTCATAGTCTGAGTTTGTTACAATCAAACAAACTAATATTATGAGGGGCTACTATTGGGGGCCTTCGTCTTTTGAAGGTCCTCAAAAACACATTTAATTGTTGGTTGTCAACATGTCATTAAGTGTCGCAGGAGCTTCGGTGACAAAACACCTTTGGAGTAGGGCGTGGAGAAAGACGAAGATGTTAGCTTCGACATAACAACACAGGGAGACGAAGATAGAAGATCAACAAAGCCAGGAGAATATGTCATCCAGAATGCTAAGGAAAAGACAATATTGCCCTCACATCATTTGTAAATCATATGGTCTTACGGACATATTTATAATTTTGTACGAAGTTGTACATTCCCCTATAAATAGATGAATAGTGCCCTGCGTAAAGTACCTTTTGGAGGATTGGATAATTGCCCCGTGTAATCCCTTCTCTAGTGCACCTTCGCTATAACTCACTTCGAAGGGCCAAAGGTACGATTGCAAATTTATTGTATCAAAGGGGAGAAATGGAATGTTAAGACATCGAAGATGAGTTAACATGTTTAACCTCTTTGCATTCCTTGTTTATTCACCTTTATGCTGATCTATGATTCATTCGATTAAAATCTTAGCCATCGTCCCCAAAGGAGTTATTTTGAAGGGATAACTATTTGAGGACGAAGGTTAATTACCTTCTTAACATCGTGTTGCCTTGTTTTCAACTGTGTACAACAATTGAGAAAAAGTGACCAACATCACCCATGTCGAATTTCTTTAGGATGTCTGTCACACCCGGATTTAAGGGATAAAGCCGGGTGCGTCTCATATGTGCGCCAAAGAAGAACATCAGATATAATGACAAAGTGTATAGAGATAAATGTCACAAATATTATAAATGTCATTATTACATAGCGGAAGTCTTATAAAAATAAATGATAATAATAAAGCGAACTAAGTATTTTTTCCTTGGTGCCACAAAGCTGACTGGGAGACGCCACCTAGATCAACTCGTACTCCTCATTGTATGGCTCCTCCTAGACCACATGTTCTTCTCTTGTGGGGGGGTCTATATATCGCAAGGGTGAGCTCAAAAAAGATCATAGCTCAACAAGTTGTGGGGAATAATGTGCATGAACTCACCAAAGGTGGGAGTTCATATGAGGTGTAAGGCTGGTCAACAATAGGGGTTAAAAGTTGAGGATTGCTTTTAATAAGTTTGTCAAATTTTATTAGCAGTTACTAAATGTAAGTAAATATCAAACCAGAATAATAATAGATCAAAATTCATAATAAATCTCAATTCAATGCAAATGACAAATTGAATTTAATTCCATAATTTAATCATGCGAGAGTCCTAAGCTGCTCATGACCACGAGCACGACTAGTATACCAGTTTTACACCCTGCAGAGGTTGTACCCTGTACCCATAAGTCGTGTATCCCATGTCGCCGGGGTTAGCTAGACCCTTAGACACTACCGAGGTGAATGGCTGGGGATCCACTACGAGGCCTTTACAAAGTTCCACTAGCTTCAGAAAACCCGCTACAGTTTCTAGGAAGAGCGATGCATGAATCCCCCGTCTAACCCCCATCGCAGCAAAATCAACCCGGGAACCTCCCTACATGCCTACTCCTCTACTGCCCTTGCCCCTATAGGGTAAGGTAGTCCTCCACTAGCTTTCCTAGTTAGTCAGCCAAGGGCGTCTCGTTCCACCCTTATGGTGGCACATGTTTCTCAAGTTAAGCTCGATGTTCCAATTAACATAGTTGTCTTATCATGAACAGAAATAGAACATTAATAAAGAATAATCATGTGTAACAGTTATCTCAACACCCAAAACCATGTATAGCAATAGCAATGACTACCCAAAATTCAGGGGTAAACAAGGTGAAAAGATAACCAGACTAGGGTGACCTATTGGGTCCCATCAAAATTAAGCCTATGCATGAATAAATGATTATAAAGAACATTATTGGGTAAATAAAAGTGGTCAAGGGCACAACTTGCCTTCAATGAGCTCCTGCTCAGCAACTTCTACTTGCTGAACACTCGGATCCTCGGCCACAAGCCCTTCTACTCACCGCAATACAAACAAACATGGTACAAGGGAGAAATTAACATCACACCAAACATGTATACAAAATACATAATAATAATCTATGCATCGTAACATGATCATAGGAAAAAGAATCACTAAATTTGGAATTACGGTTGTCTAGTTATTAATTTCTAAAGTTATTTAGTACCTAGAATAGACTAATTCAAGTGAATAATTTTACTCCAAATTTCATGGCTAGACAGAGTTACTAGGTGATAGACAATATTAATACAAAATTAATGCCACTGGAATGGATTAAAAAAGATTTAAAATGAGTTTTCTATGAATTAAATGAGTTCTAGGATTTATTTGAATACCAAAAATTCATTTCTATATTTCTTTTATTTAGTTTACTACTCCCTGGACTGCATGCACAAAAAACAGAGAAGTGCAGGGGCTTCTGTGTAAAATATTCCAGGACTCAAGGCGCAGTCGCTGTGGATGGCGGGTTGATTCTATGGAATCAGGGGGGGTTTATTTGCATGTTTACGCGACCGAAGGGGGTATTCTTCGCATCAGGCCGTTCGATCAAAAACCGAGGGCCTAGATTAGATCTAGCTTATAATGATTCAGTGTGCGACAGGGGCCATCAGATCATGAACGGATGCCTCGGATTTAAAATCGTCCAGATCAACCCGCTCACGTACGATCTGGATCTAATGCCCCAGATTGATTTGATCAAACCGATACCTAGGTTCTAATCTTGTCCGTCCAATTCAGATCGCTCGGCCAAGGGCCATCTTCTATCCCTCGCTCGGCCGACACAACGGGGATACCTCCCTACGACGGCGCTTCATTGGGACGACGCCCAATCGAGGCTCTAGGCTCTACCACGAGTTCTACCATGCATAAAAAGGAAACTGACGCCATGGCGTACACGTGAGGGGACAAACTTACCAGAGTTTAGTAGCGCTGAGGGCCAATCCACGATGCACAGCGGCTCCGTGGCGGAGGGAGATGTCTAGCGAGGAATTCCACACTCCTTAGGGCATTGGCTGAGAAATGGGTCTGAGCGACTCCCCCAACGATCAGGCGAGGATATGTGGCTCCAATTGGGTACTAGTCGGTGGTTGGGAGCGAGTAGCTATGTGGCAGCTGCGTCGTCTCCAACGGTGGAATATGGCGCGGTCTCCACGGTTGCTTGTGGTGGATCCTTATCTCGACGCTTAAAGGGGGGGCGACAATAGCAGGGGCGACCACATTTGTAGCCAAGGCAGGCACGAGTCCGTGCGAGAATGTGGCCACAGCGGCGCGACAATCGCGGTAAGCAACGACTAGCGGACGGGGTAGGCGGACCTGACGTGTGGGGCCACAGTCAGCGGCACGACAGACACGGTTGAGTACAGAGAAGCGCACACCCGTCGAGACCGATAGGTGGGCCCCTGGTGTCGGCGCCAATCTCCTGTTGGGCTACGTGATAGAAGAGATTAGGTGGGCCGGCAGGTAGTTTGGGCCCAATCCATATTTTATTCTTTTCTCTTTTTTTTGTTTCTTTTCCTTTTCCAAATTCAAACTTAATTTCAAATTTAAATTTAAATCCTGTGGCAAATTTGTCTTCAAATTATATTGTACATTTAAGGTACTAACTTTGAAAATACATTTCTATGTATATTTTATGTAAGTTTTATACTCCTTTCTTTCTTTTCTTACTTCTCTTTTCTCTTTAATTCTATTTCAAAATCCTATAATTGAATTTTGATTAAATCCCTAATTCTCATCATTAATGTGCCCTTTTTAATATTATCAGTATAATTAAATGCACATTCAACCAAAACTCCATCATGCGCCAATCTCCGGGTTGGAAATGATTGTTCACATGTTTTAAGAAATAGAGACATATCACATAAGGGAATTATTTCCTTTGATATAATTTACATGTTTGGTTATTACAAATCCTACCCCCTTAAAAGGAATCTCATCCTCGAGATTAGGAAGGAGTAGGGAAGAGGTGGGGAAATTCTATTCGAAGCTCTTCTTCTCTCTCCCAAGTAGCCTCATCTTCACCATGGTGACTCCATTGCACTTTGCACATCTTTATCACCTTATTCCTTGTAACCCGAGTCAATGTGTCAATAATCTTGATAGGATACTCTGTGTAAGTCAGATCACCATAGCCACTGAGCTCTTCCATTGGTAGCTGTTCCTCGGGAATGCGGATACACTTCTTGAGTTGAGACACGTGAAATACATCATGCACATCGGATAGATGATTAGGTAGCTCGAGCTGGTAGGCCATCTCCCCAACTCGCCTAAAGATTCTGAAGGGTCCAATAAACCGAGGGTATAATTTGCCTTTAACTTTGAATCTCCACAATCCACGAAGTGGTGACACCTTGAGGTACACGTGGTCACCCTCCTCAAACTCCAGTGGTCTTCTTCGATTATTAGCATAGCTCTTCTACCGAGTTTGTGCTACCCTCAAGTTTTCTCGGATTATATGGACTTGTTCTTTTGCCTCTTGAATAACCTCAGGCCTAAAGAACTGTCTTTCTCCAGTCTGATCCCAATAGAGAGGAGTCCTGCACTTTCTACCATATAAAGCTTCAAATGATGACATCTTCAGACTCGTCTGGTAACTATTATTATAAGAGAACTCAGCTTAGGGTAGACTCTTGTCCCAACTGCCTCCATGCTTAAGGGCACAAGCTCTCAACATATCCTCCAGTACTTGGTTAGTTTTCTCAGTTTGGCCATCAGTTTGAGGATGATAGGCCAAACTGAAGCTCAACTTTGTATCCATGTTCTCATGAAAGCTCTTCCAAAATCTAGAGGTAAAATGTGATCCCCTATCAGAAATGATCTTCTTTGGTACACCGTGTAAACACACAATCCGAGCCATATATAACTCTACCAACTGAGAACCTTTATAATTAACCTTGACCAGAACGAAGCGAGCCACTTTGGTCAGTCTATCCACAATCACCCATATCAAATCATAACCCTTTGAGGTGCGAGGCAGCCCAGTAATGAAATCCATACCAATTTCTTCCCATTTCCATTTGGGTACCTTTAACGGGTGTAGTAGTCCATCTAGTCTTTGGTGTTCAGCTTTGACTCTTTGACATACATCACACACAACCACGTGTGCAGCCACATCTCTTTTCAGCCCATACCACCAGTACCTTTGCTTCAAAACCTGATACATCTTAGTGCTGCTAGGATGAATAGAGTAATCAGAGTCATGGGCTTCCTGTCACACCCGGGCTTTAAGGGATTGAGCCAGGTGCACCTCATACATGCGCCAAGAAGACAACATATATAATAACAGAGTGTATAGAGATAAATGTCACAATAACATCAGAGTATTTATTACATAGCGGAAGTCTTATTACAAAATAAAAGATAAATATAAAACGAACTAAGGATCATCCTTGGCACAAAAGTCAACTAGGGAAACACCACTTAGATCAGATCAAACTCCTCGCTTTGTGGCTCCTCCTGAACCACATGTTCTTCTCCTGTGGGGGGTGTGAGACAGCAAGGGTGAGCTCACACATGATCATAGGTCAACAAGTTGTGGGGAACCAGTAGCATGAACTCACCAAAGGTGGGAGTTCATGTGATGTGTAAGGCTAATCAACAACAGGGGTTAAAGCTTAACATTGCTTTTAAGTAGTTGGTCAAAATTTTATTAGCAGTTACTAAATGTAAGTAAATACGAAACCTTAATAAAAATAATAGAACAAAATTAATAAATAATCCCATGCATATGCAAATGACAAAATTGAATTTAAGTTACATAAACTAATCATGCGAGAGTCCTGAGCTGCTCATGACCGCGAGCACGGCTAGTATACCAGTTTTACACTCTGTAGAGGCTATACCCTGTACCCACAAGTCATGTTACCCATCTGCCAAGGGATCGCAACTCCCATACATCTCTACCTAGGAAGCGAGGCAGGGCAACACTATGAGGCCTTTACAAAGTTCCACTACCTTTCGAAAACCCGCTACAGTTTATGGGAAGAGCACTTGCAAGAATCCCCCGTCTGACCGCCATCGCAGCAAAATCAACCCGAGAACCTCCTTTCATGCAACTCCCCTACTGCCCTTGCCCCTTTCGGGTAAGGTAGTCTTCCACTAGCTTTCCTAATTAGATAGCCAGGGGGTCCCATTCCTCCCTTGTGTTGGCACGTGTTTCTCAAGTTAAGCTCCATGTTCCAATTAACATTAATGATCTTGACATGAACATAAATAGAATAACAAAAGAATTGGAACATGGATATAATGAAAGATTATCCCAAAACCATGTAAAGCAATAGCAAACTACCCAAGTGATTCAGGGATAACAAGGTAAAAAGGGATAAACAATATAGGGTGACCTATTGGGTCCCATCAAAATTAACCTATGCATGAATAAATGACATTAAAGAACATTATTGGGTATAAAAGTGGTCAAGGGCACAACTTGCCTTCAATGAGCTCCTGCTTAGCTACTTCTATCTGCTGCTCACCAGGATCCTCAGTCACGGGCTCTTCTACTCGCCACAATACAAACAAGCACAATATATAGAGAAAATTAGCATCACACCAAACATGTAAACAAATTACATAATAATGATCTACACATTAAAATAAAATTCTAGGAACATGAATCATAATTTTTGGAGTTATAGATTTTAAGATGTGAATTTCCAAAGGTTTTATGTGCTTAAAATAGGATTAAATGGGAAATTATTTTTCTTATTGTTTACATGACAAAACAGAGACTCTAGGTGATAGAAAATAATATTACAAAATTTTAGAAACTGGAATGGATTAATTTGGACTAAAAATAAATTTTCTATGAATTTTATAAGTTCTAGCACTTATTTATATATTAGAAATTCATTTAAAAATTAATTTCTCTGATTTTACAATGCTCTGGACTGGGCCTCATTTTCTGGGAAAGACAGGGGGTTCGGGGCAAGATTCGCCAGACACAGAGCACAGCTCCAGAGGATGGCGGGTTGAATCCCTAAAAGGTGAGGGGCTCTTTACGCAAAAGTGCGCCGTGAAGGGGTTCGGGCAGTCGCTGGCCATCCGATTAGAATTCGGTCGCCCAGATTAAATTAGCTGTGCGCACAGATCGGTACCGCGCCTCAGCCGTGCAATCGCAGATAAACACACCAGATTTAAAACCCCCCAAATCTAACCTCGCCCGACCATATTCCGATCAACGCCAAGGATCGACCTTGCCGAACCGTTACGCGTGAACTAATCACGACCACTGCCACAAGATCCGATGGCTCCGCTCTCATCTACCAACCAAGACCCACGCACGGCGGCGCCGCCCTTCACGCACGGCGGAGCCCACGCCGGAGTTCATCGATTTCGCGCACCAACGCGCCCCGCACCCGTTCTGGCCATGATTCGCGATAAGGGAAGTGATTTAAACGTGATGGGACTACATACCGCAGCTGGGAGGCGATGGAGGGGGGTCGACCACGGGCGACAGCGATATGTGGCGGAGAACTAATTCCGGTGAGGAATTCAGTCGACGCCCGAGGCTGTCCTTGCGCCAATCCGCCACTGACACGTTCCATGGGCCCAGGCGAATCACCCCGACAACCGACCGACACTGAAACGGCGGCGAAGGGACGAGTTAGCGACAGCGGTGAGAAGTCACCGCGTGGCGGTGCACTAGGAGCCTAACGGCGACGCAGATACGGCTAGGTGGGGCGAAGAGTGGTCTCGGCAACGGGTGCACGTATTTATACGGTCAACACCCCAACAGCCCTAGCTAGCTCCGCGCCGGCCGTGGCGGTGAGATCCGTTTGCGCCGCGTGACATTCGCGGAGAAGGAGATGGCCATGACGCAGAGACTGGTTAAACGACCCCACGGATCAGTGGCACAGGGAAAAGGAGTCCCGTCTGCGCGCATGCGAGAGTTTGGCCGGGTGGGCCCACTTGGCAGTTGCGGACGCACACACAAGTACTGGCAACTGGATCCAAGGTGTTGGCGCCAACACTTGAGCGGGCTGTTGCGCGCGCGTAGGGAAAATGGGAGATGGGCCGGCAGCGTGGGATTAGGCCCATTGCCATTTTTCTTTTTCTTTTCTTTTTTCTTTTCTCTT
Source organism: Zea mays (assembly GCF_902167145.1). Taxonomy (NCBI): domain Eukaryota; kingdom Viridiplantae; phylum Streptophyta; class Magnoliopsida; order Poales; family Poaceae; genus Zea; species Zea mays. The sequence continues at coordinate 119,538,063 of NC_050100.1, read as the reverse complement.
TTCTTTTTCAAATTTAGATTTTCATTGCTGCTTTTAGATTTCAAATTCAAATTTGAATTTCAGTTATGGATTTGTACTTGTTGGGGTCCTTCGTCTTCCGAAGGTCCTCAAAAACATGATTAACAATGTTTCCCAAGTGTAATATATGTACAGGAACCTTCGGATTTGGGATGAAGCTATTCACAATATGAAAAGCATGGTCGGGACGAAGGTCGAACCAGCTCCGAAGCTACACGCAAGGAAGCTTCGGCTTAGTAGCAGAAAAGGAACTGACTTAAAGAGGAAAAGGCTATTTAGTCCTCGGTAAATTGTCCAAATGTTAATAGTAAACATGAAGGGCATGAATGTAATTTTACATAGACTGCGCCCTGTGCCTATAAATAGGTGAACAGTATCCCCGTACTGTTCACACTGATTTGTATTCGCTTGTGCGTCACGCTTATACTTTTACCTTCTATCAAGCCGAAGGTACATTTGTAATTCAATATTGTTTCTGTATTTCCATGATAATATAATGAGAATGAATTAATAATGTTACATGATTGTTTATGTTGTCTCTTATATTTCATATGCTTCTTCTTTTATTAAGATATACCGCGATCATGAAGGTATGTCCTTCATGACCTTCGTCTGAAGATCATTATATCCTAAGGGAAATAATGCTTCGAAGGACGAAGGGCATTAACATTTAACATTTTGTGTTGCCTTGTTCTTAATTCATAGCATTTGAGAACAAGTCCCCAACATTGGCGCCCACCTCCGGTGAACTCATTCGACCACCTTCGGCAAGCCTTGACCTTCGTCATGCCGCCGAAGAAAGCTTCAGCGCCAGGGGCTACTGCACTGCAGCCACTAGACACGAACCAGGAGACTCTCTCTCTCCGAGAGGCTCGAAGCCAGAAGAGAAAGGCCACCAGTCCAACACTCCAGGAGGAGGAGTTGGACCAAGAGATCAGGGACATGGAAATCATCCATCAACAAGTGCAAAGGAAGAAGGAGAAGATGGCTCAGTTGGCCGATCTTCAAAGGAAGATCGACGAAGCTACTGAAGAAGTGCGTCATCTTGCTCAAGATGAACAAGACCGAAGGCCCCAACACAGGGAACTTCGTCAGGAAGGCTTATTCAACGAAGATGGATGGTATGATGATTTTAATCATGATACCTTTACTTTTGATGATGCTTCTCTCTTGGCAGCAGAACTGCATGCTATCCCATGGTCGCAATCTTACAAGCCACCTCAGCTACCAATGTACGATGGGCACTCAGACCCAAAATAATTTCTGATGAGCTATGAGGCAACAATATCCTCGTACAGAGGCAATGCAGCTGTCATGGATAAGTCCTTTGTCATGGCAGTCCGGAACGTGGCCTAGACATGGTATTCTTCCCTTCGACTAGGGACAATCACGTTGTGGCAGAAGCTCAAGGACATGCTGGTGACCAGTTTCCAAGGCTTTCAGACGAAGCCAGTCATAGCTCAGGCCTTGTTCCAGTGCACGCAAGACCATGAGGAATACCTCCAGGCGTATGTCCGAAGGTTCTTGCGACTGAGGGCACAAGCGCCCACAGAGCCCAATGAAATTGTCATTGAGGCCATGATTAAGGGTCTTCGGCCAGGACCCACGGCTCAGTACTTCGCTAGGAAGCCCCCACAAACTATGGAGAAGCTGCTTCATAAGATGGATGAATACATTCGGGCTGACAACGACTTCCGCCAAAGAAGGGAGGAAGCTTACAGATTCTCGGAGATGACCAGGGACTTCGGAGGAAGAATTCACCCGAGGCATGTCAGGTCAATCCACAATTCTAGTCAGAATGACGACAAAGTAAGCCAGCTTCAAAGGCCACATTACACCTCACAATCTTCGGGGCAACAACAAAGCTCTTTCAGGCCGCCATTTCCAAGGGGCAGAGGCGCTAGGGGTTTCAGAGGAAGATATGGGGATCAGCTCAGGAAGATTTATTGCTTATTCTGTGGTGAGGACAAGGGCCATACTACAAGAATCTTGAACCATCTTTCTTGTTCACAAATAGAACTAGGGCTCCCCAAGGAGACGAACTTGGGTGAATAAAACTTTTTTTCTAGTAATTTTTCTATTTGTTTCTTCAGTTCGACTAAATCATTGACATCCATTCTATAAGTTATTTTTGAAATCGGTGCAGTTCCGGGTAATAATTCAATAGAAAACTCTATATCACGATCAGGTGGCATTCCTGGTAATTCTTCCGAAAATACAGCTGGGTATTCACACCTTATTCTGATGTGTTCCAAAGATTTCTCCTCCAATTGATTTACCATGGCTTTTGTTGTTGCTGGCATACTAACATTGACTTCAATTCTTTCTCCTTGCGGACTGGTTAATGTAACCATCATCTTAGCACAAGATATTACTCCATCATACTTGGTTAAGTAGTCTATTCCAAGTATCACATCGATTCCACTCGATTCCAAGATTATCAGCTCTACTAGAAAGCTTATTCCTCTAATCTCAAGCTTAGTCTGACGGCATGAGTGAGTGGCTCTAAGTTCACCTCCCGATGATCTAATTAATAGTTTCCTCCTTAAAGGATAGTTTGATATATTATGCTTTTCCACAAATGAATTTGTTACCAAAGAGTGAGATGCTCCAGAATCAAATAAAACCGATGCAAGTATGGAGTTAATAAGGAACATACCATACACCACATCGGCATCCTCAGGAACTATTTTTGTTGTCACATGATTAACTCTTCCCTTACTATGGTTCTGCGGAGTCTTGTTCTGTGCAGTTCCATGAGCAGGTGTATTCTGATCAGCACTTTGATTGTTGTTCCTCTAGGGTGTCTATGGGTTGCGCTTAGGGCAATTGTTGGCATAATAACCAAGTTCACCACAATTAAAGCATCCACTTAGTTGGACTGGAGTAGTTGTGTTATTATTTCTAGTCGGTGTGTTCACGACGCTTCCTTGACGATTTTGTGGATAACCACTAGACCTTTGACTGGTCTAAGAATTGTTCCTTTATTGGTTCTGATTGTTTCTCTGTCCTTGATGTCCAGAGCGTTGTACTTGAGAATTATTGTTTCCATTCAGATTTCCAGAGCGAAACTAATAACCTTGAGAGTTTTGTCGGGTGTTTCTGATAAACTGTCCTTGGAATTTCCTCTTGTGATTAGAAAATTCCCTTCTCTTGCTTTCTAGGCTAATTGCCTTGTTGAGTAGAGTCTGGAAATTGGCAAAGCTATGGCTTTGTAATTGATAGTTCAATGGTATGATCAAACCTTCTAAGAATCGCTCTTGGCGCTTCTCATCTGTGTCAACTTCTTCCGGTGCGTAGCAAGAAAGTTGGGTGAAACGATCCCGATACTCACTAACGGACATACCTCCTAGAGTGAGGGATAAGAATTCCTTTTTCTTGAGTTTCAGTATTCCCGAGGGAATATGGTGAGCATGGAAGTTATCCTGAAATTCCTGCCAAGTTATAGTGTCTGCATTCACATGTGCCGCAATGAAGGCATCCCACCAGTCAGACGCGGCGCCTTCGAGTCTTCCATAGGCGTACAAGGCCTTCTCTCGGTCATTGTACTGTGTAATGTCTAGCTTCTTTCCAATGACGTTAAGCCAGTCATAGGCATCCTAAGGATCAACCGAATGAGAATTTGCAGGGGTATGATGACTCATAAAATCCCTATGCTTGTCCCGAGCTTGGGGTGCATTCTGTTGTTGATCATGTTGCATCTGCTGCACTGAAACAGTGAGGCCATGGAGAAGTTGCATCTGCGCGGCACTGAACTGCTCCATGTTTGTGTTGGGTGGTGGTGGTGGCACATGCTATCCAACACGCTAATTACGGGTGTTTCTAGGAACTGAGCGTTCGTTCACCATCTGGTTGGTTAGAAAGTGCTTCCTTTAGATAAGTGAAGAGTAGAGAAAAATTCTAGGGGAAATAGCCTATAACTAAACTTAAGATTATTTGTTAATTTTAAATGTTCTTATGGCCATCATTCCATAAGATCATTGCACTCAAGCAAAAATCCAAATCAAAATTATGCAAACATCACCATCACATGGTTGTTATTATAATCATAATATCATAAAGAGTTTTATTGTCTAATCACGAAATCGAACTTATTACAATATGACTGATAAATCTAGAGTAGCCAGGTGATAGATCCTGGTTCTACATAGCGAATCCTCTTATGGGGCGGGGACACAACCATGTTAGGGACTTGGGCTTCGGGTGGATTCCTTCCTTCGAGCTGAGCTTCGAGGGTTGCAATCCTGGCATGAGCTTCTTCCAGTTCTCCATGTACCCTTGAAAGATCTAGGGTAGCGCTGTCCAGGTCAATGTAATGCTCAGTGACAGACCATATATTCCTGCTCATCGTTGGCTTCTTCATTGTTGTTGTCCCCTTCTTCTTCTTCATTATCATCATCTTCTCCACGATCACCAGAATCATCTAGATTGTCACCTCCAGGAGCAGGGGTTTGTGTTGCTGTTGCTGACGGTGCTGAAGATGAAGCTCCAGCTGCAAAGGCTAGTGATTCTGACAATGGGGTGGGTGTCGCCAGAATCTCCTCTGAGTTGTCCTCCAGAATGACTCCATTCTCCACACGAAGGTGATGGAGATCCACAGGGACTTCCTCTACTACCACTGGGTAGGTAGGAGACTGCCATGGCAGAGGGATATAGTTAGTGTTCACACGGGTGGTCTGGATAGTACACACCATCTACAAGAGAAAATGTCACCTTAGTTGAGTGTTTAAAGGGACAAGATTAACAAAATAAATTTTGTAAGAGCAAAATAAGCATATTTGAATAGACTGGGCTTTCCATTTCTAATTAGTCTAACAACCTAGAGTCAGCATAGCTTTGATACCACTTCTGTCCCACCCGGTTTTGGGGGCAAAACCAAATGCATAACATATGTATGCCATGATCCATTTTTCACGCATATATTGACGTCACAAGTGTAATATATAAAAAGAAAATGCAATAAAGGCATAAAGAGAGTAGAGTAACTTTATTACATCATCTAGACGTAAATGTCTTAAATAGTATCATTATCAAAGTACAGCAGATAAAACATGGGCGATCTTCCACAGGAAGATGACTGACGCATCTTTAGACTTAGTACTCGTCAACATCGTCGACAAAGTCTTCTTCATCACTCTCTGATCAAAATTTGGCAAGGGGTGAGCTCACTTATGGTCGGGGCTCAGTAGGTGGGAGGAGTAATGCAAGTTTAACAATGTAGGCTATGGTTTAGCGGTAAGCATTTTGGTTGGTCAATATTTTATTAACAATGCCTAACTTACTAGATGTAAGTGTATCCCAAAAATTCCCAATTAAACATAAGTACATGATTATATCAAAAGCACTTAAGTGAAACCACTTAAGCAAACCACTTATGAATCATTGGATCACGATTTATTTTCCATCTTTAAGTTAAATTATCATGTGAGGGTCCAAGTTGCTCTTAATCGTGAGCACGGCTGACATGTCAGTTTTACACTTTACAGAGGTGGTACAACTTTACCCACAAGCCGTGTATCTCCTCTAGCCTGGGTTGATCGGACCCGTAAACACTTCCTAGGTGAATGGCTAGGGATCCACTATGAGGCTTTCACAAAATATCCTTAGTTCAAAGCCACCTGCTAAGGTTTCCACGTAAGTATTGATGGCCCTCTAGGTGAGGTAACTTAGCCAAGACTACCACTCCATGTTAACATGAGCTACCACCAAACCACTACCGCCCCTCTTGCCCATCTTTCAGGAAGGGTTGCTAAGCACTAAGTCTATAGAGCTAATTACCAAAGCTAGAGCCGTTATAGCATTCGTGGTTGCACTGTTATCCTGGGTTGTCACTCCATGTTCCATTTAATATGAAATGATTTTGTTTAACCATCGGGTTAACATCATAAAACAAATTTCATTTCTAGAATAGTCGTATCATTTAAAAGAGTGACATCATAATATCAAGTTGAGTGGTATCACAAATTGCTAAGCATAGTATTTATCCCAAGGTTATCAAGGGATAGGGTTGGTATTTCTAGGAAAATCCTATTTAGGCAAATCCCATCAAATTAAGCAAATATTCAAAAGGTAAACATTATTATATGCATTATTTGGGTACAAATAGAAATGCAGAGGGAGAATCCACTTGCCTTGCTCGAACGTGTCTTGTGCGTCGTCTTCGAACGTGTTCGAATCTTCTACCACATAGTCAGCTTCTAATATCGATTCACATATCATACATACAAAAAAACATACACCAAATAAATAAACATACACCATTACATGGGTAACATTCACCATTACATGAACAATCATATACCACACAAACTATACTTATAAATGGTACCTAATTCATAATTATTTTATTAATCCACTAAAATCTCCAACTTGAATTATCACTGGTGAAAGTTATATGGACATGCCACTACAAAAGTATTTACCTAGCATAGCTTAGATGAAATGACTTAACCAGTTGTACAGAAATAAATTACCAATTAATTATTTCTTTATGACTAATAATATTCTTTTAGTTTTATCCTTTCTTTTCTAAATGGAAATTATACATATTGTTATAATGTTATTTATAAATCACATAACATTAATATTCTAAGAACTACTGTAAACTACTAATTTTGGATTTTAGTAACATATTCATGGCTATTTCGACATAAATAGATATTCTACTAACTCTTTTTGAATAAGTGATATGTGTATGAACACATGTACCATGACAAGCAAAAATCTAAATTTTAACCTGACCAAGAAGATGTGGCCTAGTACCTCTTTCAATTTCTTATATCACTAAAACTACACTTAAATGACTACTAACATAATATTGTTTTATGCGCTAAAATGAGAAGTTAATCGCAAACGTTTCTAGTACTAAATCACAAAGTTAATGAATCGTGACATAACTTATTTATTTTCGAAATATAAAAATGTCCATATCCAAAATATTGTTGCAGAGGTTGGTTCACAATTAAACGCATGCATCAAGGAGTAGCAAGGAATAAACAGGTGTCTCTTTTTAATGGTTTCTAAACTGAACAAAATTTACACAAATCCAAGGACTAAAACATAAAACTGTCATCTTCTACCTCGGATTAGCTCGTGTGGATAAGGAGCTCATCGAGTGGGCACAACCAAACAAGGGCAGAGCAGTGGGGGTCGCCGGGGTCATGACGCGGTGGCTCGGGCGGGTACGACGGCGTGGGCACGGACGGCTCCGGTGAGGCGGGTAGTGCTCGGCTCAGTCAGAGAAGGCGTGGCCGGGGAGGGACTCGACGAACGGCGGCGGCGTGGCTCGGTGAGGGAGAGGAGAGCGCGGGCAGGGGAGGAAGAGTGAAGGGGCTTGGCCTCGGCTTTATAGAGAGGGAGAGACGGAGAGGGAGTGAATGGTGGTATGCGGTCTTCAAAATGCCATTAATGGCGTTGGCCATAACCACGGCCATTATTGACCCGGAGAAGAGGGGAGTGGGGAGGAAAGGGAGAGGAGTCGGCGCTGGTTTCCAGTGGGGAGGAGCGCGCAGTGGTGCTGGTGCGACGGCGCGGAAGCCGAGATGGCATTCGGCCATACAACCACCGTGCGGTGGCGGCAAACCTGCGCCCGGTGGCTAGGTGTGCCCGTGCGGTTGGACGCCTGGGCGGCCCCACCCATCGGTGAGAGAGAGGAGTGGGTTCAGGGGCGCGGCGGCTGGCTTGGGGATGGGCCTTGGTGGGCCGAAATGGTTAGGGTTTCCATTATTTTAATTTATTTTTCTTTTATCCTTATTTCCCAAAAATATAATTGAATATATTTTTAAAATATCTTTAAAAATTCATAATAATTATACCAACAATATTTACCATTAAAAAATATATTTTTGGACCAAAGTTCTCATATTATTTAGTTGGGTTTTCATGTAAAACAATTTTATAAAAACAATCATCAAACAATTATGAGCAAGCAAAAATTCTTCGAAAGGTAAGTAAGATCAAACACTTGAAAGAAAAAATTCATTACTATATTTACCACTAATAATCTAAATGCATTATTTTAGTTGATGGTTTTGAGGTGTTACACTCATCATTCTCCCCTTCTTGGTTTTGAGTCGTCCTCGACTCAAAGTCGTTGGTGCCTGCAAAAGGTCTTGATGTAGTGCTTGATGTAGTCCAACCTTGCTCCCCTTCTTGAAGTTGACCTTGTTGTTGTAAAACATACAAAGAAGGACAAGTGAAACTAGACATGATATGGTTAGCTTTAACATAGCCCTCTGATTGATCATATTGTTTCATGACAAAAGGAGATTCATATTTGAACAAATATATACTCGATGTACCATATATTATCCTTTCCAATTATATCTTCCAATAACATGATATGTATGTTTAGATAACCATGGCAAATTGGCACTAACAGAAAGTTTCTCCTCTAAATTATTTAGATTACAAAGAAAATCAAATTCAATATAGCCCAAAGTATTTAAAGAATATAACAATTTCAGCTCATCAAGCACACTAGTTAGAGATTGAATGTTTTAATTTTGGCACAATTAATAGGATCAGAAGAAACAACATCAAGTTTGTTCTCTAGTTGTGGCATAAAAATAATTGTATTATCATCACACAACTCTTCTTTATCACAAGGAACAACAAGACAATTCTCTTGTAACAAAGGCAACTCAGATTTATCTGAAGGCATAATATAAGTAGAATTACTCAAAGTTTTAGTATCATCCATAGAAACAAATTGTTGTCTCATTAGTGCTTTCACATCAGTCCAAGTTTGTGGTTTTTCATAGTCATGCATATTATCCACCAAACTAACGCATCATTCGTTAAAGTACTAGCCACAATTTTAATTTTCACCTTTCACACATACGATATCATCCAAAAATCTTATACATTGATACTTTCCATTCATTATACTCATTTGCAATATTTTCATCAAAATAAGAGAAAGATGGATATATAGAACCTGAGGAAGACGAATAAGCATCAATGGTGTGGCCTCAAAGGCTTTAGTCAACGCGCTCATCATCTCCTTCAATTCTAGATAGGAGACACACTTACCATCAGTAGGCTTAGGGTCCTTATCCTTGTCCATTTAGATCTTTGGTCCTGTCATTGTTAGTACAAAACAGAGACAAAAAGGCAACAAACAAACATTGTGAACCCTACAACTACTCTCAGGGGTGGTGGTGTAACACAAGTTATGAAAGCGTCTTACCACGCTCTTACAAGTTTCTTACCAGCACTGTAGGTAGAAACGGTGGCCGGTGTGACTGCCCAAAGAGCATGTGTGTGACAGCAAAGGAGTACCTGTCTTGCTCGAGAGAAAGGTGGAGCTTTGGGAAAGCTCACTATATATATATATATATATATATATATATATATATATATATATATATATATATATATATATATATATATATATATTTGTGGCACACAAGTCGGTAATAGATAGCAATGCTAAATAAGAGTTCTAAGTACTCATCATAGTTGCTAGCCTAGAGAATGTATTAGCACAGTTGGAGGAAGACACAAAGGAGGTGACAAGGATCTAGGAACAACAAGGAAACAGGTTGGAATGAAAAACAATCACACATGTGCACAGATCAATGGTATACCTGCTTATACGCACTCTTTTTCTCTAATTTTCTTTTTTTCCTTTATTTTATGCGGATTTTTTACTTGTCTTTTGATATTCTCTTATTTGTTCACAAGAGTGTCGCAAAAACAAGATATAATGTAAGAGTATCAAAAAAATTTTTTGCATGTCACACATTTTCTGTTGCAATTTAAACAGATTGTTTGACACATTTAGGAACCTCAAACACAAAAAGTCACAACATGAAAGTTGTCGGTCTGCCTTTTATCATTATTTTAGATATACGGATCGTCTATTTTGAACAAAGGAAGGGGAGATATTGACATTGAAATATAGGCTGGTCCAAAATTTCAGGATCACAAATAGATTTACTTCCAATACCAGTAACTCCTTGATACTTACGATTTCTGGAAATCTCGTAAATGAAAACGTTTTATATAATTCTCTAAGCTTTCCAGAAAGTACAGGAACACTAATTTCCGAGTTCGTATGTGAGATTTATGCTCAAAATACCGAATTGGACAGAAACAAATCTGATAAGGACGAGATGATGAGAGATGAAAAATATTGGGTGAATGGGTTTGATTTATGGATAGGGTCAGTATTGTTGATGTGATTGGTTTATCGAGTTTGAGTTTGTGGGATGGCAGCGGATAGTAATGACCAAACTGACCCAAAACAAATCTAAACCAACAACCTAATTAGGGTTGTTGGCGAGGTAAATGAATGGTGAATGGGTTCGGTTTAAGGATAGGGTCAGTTTTGTGGATGTTATCGATTTATCGAGATTGGGTTTGTGGGATGGCAGCGGTGGAAGTGATTAAACTGAACCAAAATAAATATAAACCAGTAACAAGACCATGACCTAGAACACAAACTTAATACGGTGGAATCTAAAACTAAATTGTGCAAAGGCTAAGGCGAAGGTTCTAGGTCAAGATATTGATGATTGTTAAGGTCGTGACGACGTTTGTTAGTCAACAATGATGGCTTTTTAAGCTTTTTTGGGTTATGGGATGAACAAAATGAATTGAAAGGTAGGGTTATACCTCATAGGAAACCTGAATCTTGATACCACTTGATAGAGGGCAAGGCCTGATCTTCCGTGAGGTATGATAACTTGATTGGGTGGAGATCTCGATGTTGATGATTCAAGGCTCCGAGCAAATAGATCCTCGCATTCACTGCACCACTGATCCATTGGTTGTCACCCATGACACATGAGTGACCTCATCACGAAGGCTTATCCCTGCAAGCACAATCAATAACACAAGCAAGAACAGGAAGAATGTAATCAAAATTGTATTGATCACGAGGTGTGGTCTAACAAAACGATGAACGGCGATACTGTTTGATGAATAATCTAAGCAAAACCCAAACCCTAATGTGGTGGTGGCTGCTGATAAAATAGAGGTTAGGGGTGTGCACAACCCTTGGAGGTACCCCTAACACTACTAGAAAACCCCCCTTGTATGTACGTTTTAGTTGTAGCGCACACAAAAGCGTCTCTACGGCGGTACATAAAGACGTTATTTGAAACAATTTTAAGAACGCATCAAAATGTTACGGTATTTGACACGCTTTCAACGTGAAGAGATACCTAAACACAATTTTTAACACGCTATTAAAATCGTATTAGAATGACACGAAATTAGACACGCTTTCAATCGTCAGTAACCTATAGACACGTTGCAAAACACGTATTAAAATCGTCTATAGGAACCTTAAGACGCTTTTTGATATGCAATTAAAACGTATAAAAATGGCATAGTTAGACATGCTTTCAATACGTGACTAACATGAAGATACGTCATAAAGCGCATCGAATAACCGTTATTAGCCACATAGAGATGTTTTTTATGTGATAACGAAATATCTCTAGTTGATATGAAATTAGATACGCTTTTAACCGTTACTACTTGAAGACACGTTTTAATGTGTATTAGCAATTTATCCTTAACCATGTAGAGATGTTTTTGGTGTAAAATTTAAAACATGTAACCTACGACCGAGGTATATTAGTCACCATAGTTGTTGTGTGGTATATCTTCCACTAGAGCTAACGTGACATATATTATAGGAGGCTAAAACAATATAATGTTAACATTAATTGTGTTTAGCTAGTGTATGTTGTATAGGTCTAATAAAGGCATAATAATAATAATAATAATAATAATAATAATAAAAATTAGAAAAAAAATATGGTCATGCCCACTTGAAATGGGAAAAAGTATGGTCACTCACTCGATAATAATAAATAGAAAAAGCGCCTGATTTGGGCACACTCATAACCAGAAAACATCAAAGCTAAGAATAATTAAATAAGCCATGTTACAAGTCTCATGGATTGTACGTAGTATTTAATCAAATAGAAAAATTTGTACACTAAACAACATTAACCCAACAAGTTGGCACCTCCTATCTAAAGTAACACATATTAGTTCATTCTGATTCACAGTGCAAGTAAAAAACCCACAATATTCTTTTATAGCATTAGATGACCAGAAAACCTAAGCCTTGTCTAACTTTCTTCATCGAGTTATACACCCATGTCAAAATTATCTCTTGGGCTAACTCTCACCACAGTGTTCCATGGTTCAGCTTTTGGGTTTTGGACATAAAAGACTTGCTGAATTTGTGATGAAAATACAAAAGGATCATCATCTAGTTTATCACCAGTGTGTATTTTCCGAGAAAAATTCACATGACTGTATCCGAACTCATCTCGTCGCAACCCAGCTTTATGATGAACATCATACCATTCACACTTGAAAAGCACTACCTTGTAGTTTGCATATGACAATTCAACTATATCTAATAATCTGCCAAAATAATTAACCCCATCATCAGCAATGTTGACCACACCACTGTTTTGTGTCAACCGTGCAGCCTCACGACTCAAAGTGTGGAACCTCAAACCATTAATAATGTAACCATTGTATGTCACTCCATATCTGTTTGGTTTTGCAGCCAAAGCTCGGACCTTTGTCGTGATCCCTGTTCCATCGCCTAATATAACCTGTATATAAGGAAAAACGCTCACGTACATTTCTTTTATTAGTTCTATGCCAAATTTGCAATAATTTTAGATGTACATACCTTTTGCTCCAACCAGTCAGGAAAGTGTTGATCCATCAAATTCTGAATGGAGGAAGGTGTTAGATTAATTGAGGGATGTAATTTTCTTTTCTCCTCATCCAAGAATTCTCTACAACAATAGTATCAGTGTCATGTCAGCAAATAGCAGTAAAAAATAAATACAGGTTACTGGTTATAATAAATGTGATGTTGTGTGTTTTAGAAATACTGAACGCACCTGCGGAAATCTTCAAGTTCATCACAATGCCGCAACACATATCGATGAGCCTGAACAAGAAGCTGCTTATCAAGGTTGACGACAGTACTCTTTCCAATAGGTTCACCAGCAGTATCAAACAAATACATGTTTGCTATTTCATCAGATGGTCCAGGATTTCTAGATGGCCTTGTAAAACGTGTAGTTCCTTCTATAAATCTGGAACAAAAGGTCAAGCACTCCTCCATGCAATATCCTTCAGCTATTGATCCTTCTGGTTGAGCTTTATTCTTCACAAGTGCCTTCAGCTTAACAAAAAATCTAAATGCAATAATTGACACATGTAAGTTAAAACTGAATTATTGATTATCATTGTGCAAATTAATTAAAGTTGACTACATACCTCTCCATGGGGTACATCCACCGGTACTGAACCGGACCTCCTAGTTTAACTTCTTCCACCAAGTGCACCATCAAATGCACACTTACAGTAAAGAATGATGGCAGGAAAATTCTCTCCATATCACAAAGTGTCATCACAATACTGTCTTGAAGCTGCTCCAGCTCAGCAACATCTATGACCTTGGAGCACAACTTCTTGAAGAAGTTAGATAACTGAACAACTACTTTCATGACATCCTTGCTAGGGTAACAAGACTGCAGTGCCACTGGAAGAATGTCATGCAGTAAAATATGATTGTCATGACTCTTTAATCCAGTCAATGTACAATCTTTCATATTTACACACCTAGATATATTTGATGCATACCCATCTGGAGTCCTGAGGTTCTGAATTACTGAGCAAAAAATCTCTTTTTGGTCTTTAGACATAGTAAAAGGTGCATCAGGAGTTGTTTGCTTTCCTTGAGCATCTACAACAGGATGAAGATCCTCTCGAATTCCAAGTTCAACTAAATCTAGTCGGGCATTCAGATCATCCTTTGTTTTATGACAAATATTCAATAGAGTGGCGATAAAGTTGTCACACACATTTTTTTCTAAGTGCATTACATCTAGATTGTGTCTTAGTTTGTTGTGTTCCCAATATGGTAGTTGAAAGAAAATTGACCTCTTTTTCAGCCAATCTTCTGGTTTCTTCTCCACTTTACCACAACCCCCATCTAATTCCTTCTTTTCTCCTAGTCTTGTACGCTTGCGTTTCTGACCACTTTTATCTTCGACTTTCTTATTCTTGCCTTTCTTCTTACCCACCTTGGATGTTCTCTCCCCTTTCCCTAACACGAACTCTTTGCCTTCCAACATTTTCAAAACTGTAGTTCCACTCATTTTTTCAGGTGAAAGTCCAGTCTCTACCAAGCCATCAAATTGCATCCTTTGCCTTCGGTATTTGTGATTTATTGGCAGCCAACGACGATGTCCCATATAGCACATCTTTTTACCTTTCTTCAGGTGAAATGATTTTGTAGCTGGACCACAAGAAGGACATGCATATCTACCGCTCGTGGTCCATCCACATAGGTAAGCTAGTGCAGGAAAATCATTTATAGTCCACAATAATGCAGCTCGAAGAGTAAAATTCTTTTCTGAGGAGGCATCTGGTGTTCTATCTATTCCCGCCCACAAAAGTAATAGTTCATCGATAAGGGGCTGCAAATATACATCTACATCATTACCTGGAGAATTTGGTCCAGGTATGATCATTGACAAAATTAAAGATGTTTGCTTCATGCAGATCCAAGGTGGAAGGTTGTAGGGAACAAGCATTACTGGCCATGTACTGTGCTTTAAATTCTTGTTCCCAAAAGGGTTAAATCCATCACTAGCTAGACCAAGGCGTACATTACGAGCATCTTCTTTAAAGTCAGGATATCTACGATCAAAGTCTTTCCAAGCATCACCATCTGCTGGGTGGCGTAGTTTTCCATCCTTTGTTCGCCCCTCATCATGCCAACGCATGTCATCTGAAGTTTTGGTAGATGAAAATAACCTTTGGATCCTAGGAATCAATGGAAAGTAACGCAACACTTTGGCTGGTTTCCTTTTCCCCTTAGATTTCACTACAGAGGCATTTGAATCCTTCTTATCAACTTTCCAACGAGAGCTCTCACACACGTGACAAAAATCTTGTTTAGCAAAATCACCTCGAAAAAGAATGCAATCTTTGGGGCAAGAATGGATTCTCTCATAATCAAGACCTAAGTCACAGATGATTTTCTTTGCTTCATAGTATGTCTTGGGTAGATTAGCTCCAGGAATACCAGATAGCAGATCCATTAGTCCTGTAAATGATTCTTGTGACCAACCATGTAAGCACTTCAAGTGATATAAGTGGACTAAAAATGACAGCCTAGAATATTTACACCCAGAAGAAAATATTCTTGCATCTGCATCCTTCAATAAGCTTGAATATATATTCTGTTGCCTCCCCAAAGTATCTCCTTCCGCTAGATTCACATTATCCTCAGTGGCATTATGTTCCACATCTACAGATCCAGACTGAATATCATCTGCTTCAGCACCAATTATACTTGCAGCCCTTCCAAATGCAGCCTGCAAGAGTTCTTGCATGTCATCCAATCTTCCATCCTGGCGGTGTCGTATTGGACCTGAATTAGTCAAATTTGCACTGATATTTGGTACATCAGCAAGTTCTATAGATGGACTGTCATATTTTTCACCATGATGAACCCAGATAGTATAACCTTTAATAATACCATCACATCTCAGATGTGTCCTGACCTCATCACAGCTGTGGTTGTATCTATTTTTGCAGTTTATGCATGGACAAAGTATCTCGCTACCTTGTGGAAGGTCCCGGTAAGCAAATGCTAAAAACTCCTCAACACCATTTTTGTATGCAGTGTCCAATCTTGATTCTTTCATCCAACTTCGATCCATCAATCTTTATATTATGACCTATTAAAGTTGAATAAAACCCATAAGCATTTATCCAAACCAGTTTAATTTATCTGTCCAAATCCTTACTAGCAATCTGTCAACAACTCCAATCGAAACACAAATTTACCAGAGGGACAGAGAAGGCAGTCAGCAGCACCTCAGCGGTCACTGGTCAGCCGGTTAGCCGTTCAGAGCCTTGGACAGTCGGACCTCAGCAAGCGACGCTCGGGCCTCAGCAAGCCTCAGCTGCTGGTGGGCCTAAACCGTGACAACACCTAATCCTGTTCCGCGGTTCAGCAAGCCTCAATTGCGTGTTCAGCGGTACCTGTTCCGCGGTTTGCCCAACAGACAAGGATACGCTCAATTGCGCAAGGATATGCTCCATTTTATAACCAACCGGTGGTCTATGTGGGGAGGAGACAGCGGTTTCCGAGTCCTTCCTCTTCCCTAATTAGTTCCGTGTTTCCCTCGATTCGCATAGGTCCGATTCGCCAGCGCCAGCGGTTTCCCTCGCATAGGTCCGATTCGCCAGCGGTTTCCCTCGATTCGCCGGCGGCGCCACAGCAAGGTGATGCCTCCTCCTTCCTCTTCCCTAATTAGTTCCGTGTTTCCGTGTATGGTGCCGTCGGGGAGGGTGCCGTGTTTCCCTGTATGGTCTCCGCCGCGAACTTCCCCCACGGCCGCTGCCTCACCCGCGGTAGTGCTCCCCCCTGGACACCGGCGGCTCCACGCTCCCGTGCAGGAGGCCCCTGTGCCTCGCCACATGGTCTTGCAGCCGCCGCACAAGCCATCGTCCTCCCCGCCGCGAACTTCCCCCACGGCCGCTGCCTCACCCGCGGTAGTGCTCCCCCCTGGACACCGGCGGCTCCACGCTCCCGTGCAGGAGGCCCCTGTGCCTCGCCACATGGTCTTGCAGCCGCCGCACGAGCCATCGTCCTCCCCGTCGCTGCCCAGGACCTCCGCGACACACAGATTTCTTCATCCCGCACGAGCCGTCTTCCTCCGCGACGCTCTATTTCGGCACTCTATTCCTTTAATGTACATACCATTTATAAATATTTGCTGATTGCTAGGGTTGCTGTGTTGGGTCCCCGATCCCGGCGACCGACTTCTCAGAAAGCAGCGGCGGCGAAGGGCGTGTTGTGCTCCTGAAAAACCCTCAGGTATGGATTCTCAGATTTGGGGAAAAAGCACTTTGCTGCTGTGCAACTGCCGCAGCTATTTCTGCACTCTATTCGTTTATTAAAGAAGTGGGGATTACATGGTCAGTATATCGGCAAGTTGATCATCATTCCCCACATGATCTACACTTACCATACCTTGTTCGATACAATCTCGAATGTAATGGTAACGAGTATCAATGTGCTTGCTTCTATCGTGAAACACCGGGTTCTTGCTCAGTTATATTGCTGACTGATTGTCAATAAATAAACTGAATTTCTGCATATTTTCCTTTAATATATCCGCTAGTAGCATACTCAGCCACACTCCCTGACATACACCCATATTCAGTTTACATACCTCACTATATTCAGTTTAAGCAGATTTCTACATACAACATTTTATTAAGTTAAGAGACTTCACCTTATGCATCATGGCCTTATAGTAGCTTCTTTATACAACAGTTATTTTGAAACTGTTGTTGTTGACCTTTTAGTTACTATAGGTTGAGATTGAGCCAAGAAGCTAAAAAACATTAGGATTAAATAAACCAATTATTTAAAGAGAAACTCTGGATATATATGGACCTTCCAAAGTGTTTTGAAGTCAGTACCAAGTATTAATACAAGTTGCTCCTCCACCTGCAATTTCTGCTTGTTCTGAAGGCTGTATTGAACCTGTCCATAATCTGATATGTGTTTGCCTATTTTGTTTATGAAAATTATAGAATGAAATGTTTGTTTCTTGCCTACATTTTGGATAATGAAATTCCTAATTTCTAATCTTAGCTCTTAACTGAGAATGCAATTTCACAAGGCAACTAACATGCTCATCTTTTATTTTCTTGATCTCCTATATGTAATAAGCAGAATCAATCATGACCAGAGGACTTCGAAGATTAAAGAATTTGAACATTGATGGAGATGGTGCAGAAGCTGCTCAGGAGGAGCACGAAAATGTGGTAGATAATGAGAACAATGAAAGTTTACTGTCCCCTCCTGATGTTGATGGTTTATTAGTCCGCCTGCCACACCAACCTCGAAGTCCAATTAAGATCATATGTAAGTTTCAGGTTTGTTCTTGTATATCTTGGTACAATGTGAAATCTTACATTTTCATATATGCAGGGCCAAATGGAGAGGTTAGACAGATTATAGGGGAATTCACACTTTCAAATTTACTAGCATTACAAGGAGGAAAGGTAATTGTAGAGACAGATGAAAATGGTGTCCCAAATGAAAGGTCAGCCTCCATTCTTGGGCAGCACCTTGGCCATGTAGCAGAAAGCCCAACCTTAGCCCCTTTAGACATCCCAAGATTTGACAATAGCAGGTTTAATTCACACAAGGAACAAATAATAAGGGATGTTGAGGTAATTTTTTGTTATCGGTGCAAGCATGTACCTTCATTTTTTATATATGTACTAACATTTACCTTCCTGTATGTAGCTAAAGTTTGCCTTCCCAAGGCAAACCATACATCTTACAAGGGACTGGATCCTAAGGACAGTTAATAATAGGTGGCGAGCGTACAAATCTAAGTTGAAGAAACAATACTTCAATCGTGACGAGAGAACTCTAGAAGAAATCCTAAGAGAGAAGCCACTAACGACTAATGAACATCAATGGAGATCTCTAGTTGGAATTTGGTGCCAAGAGCAACATAAGGTGCCATCTATTTACTCAACACGTTTATATCAATTTTTAATCAAGGAATGTTACATTATTGCTTAATCATTGCCTGTCTTTGTAGAAATTATGTTCCACAAACTCTCGTTGTGCAAAAGAACAGAAGACTGCACACACATGTGGGAGGAAAAGCCTTGCTAGATTAAAAAAAGAGATGGTGATAAATATTCATCCATATTTGTTAAATTTCACTATCATCTATCTGAGGATTGAAATGATAGCCAAATAACTAAATTATGCAGGAAACCAGAACTAAACGAAAGGTTCATAGGATAGAACTATGGGAGGCAGCTCATAAAAAGAAGAATGGTAGATACACAACAGAAAAGGCAGAGACACTGATGGTACGTACATTTTCTGGTATAAATGATTTATGCTTGATCTAAAAATCAGCTTATAGTTCCTTAACCTTCATATATACTTTGTTTCAATAGGCTGCATCTTATGAGGAATTTAAAAAAAGGAGAGGGAACAATGATGGTAATCGTCTTTCATCTAAAGATTACAATGAAGTGTTCAATGATATTGTTGCCAAGGATTTCAAAGCACGTGGGTACTATGATGATAAGTACTGGAGTCAAGTACAAGCTTTTCAAGGTTTACCGTTTGTTAATCAAACGGAGGAAGAAAGAATGTACCAAGAGAAAGTAAATGAAATTGACAATAAAATGGAATCCGTGAGTGGTCTCATGAAGCATTGGCCTACTTTTATGTCAAAAAAGTATCCAGAAGATTTAACCCCAGAAATGAGAGAAGCTTTACAAAATGAAGTAAGCTTGCATTCAACAATGGCCCCCTCCCTCTCTAGAATAAGAGCATATTTTTAACAGTATGTTGGTTCAAATATTTCAGGGTGGTGATAGTTATGACCAATGCAATGAAGATGACAAATCTGAAAATTATGCTGCCAAAGATACGAGTAGCATCCAAGAAGATTCAAATGATGACGTGACCTCTCGAACAAATGAAGTGCATGTATACTTCCTTTATTTCTATTATTAAATATCATTAGCTACTATATAATAATATTCAAGCTCTTGCTAATGGCTTGTAGAACATGGTTCATGTCGAGCAGCAGCAACAACAATCTGGCCATAGAAGTCTTGGACGAACTCAAGTCCATACATCTGCACCACATGAGCAAACACCTTCAAAGGTATGTTAGAAAGGCCTACTCAATTACCAATGCACATGTATCTTGTATTTTTTTGTATTTTGTTACCTGCTTCAAAGTTGTACACAAACAGATTTATAATTTAACTACCCGAGCTAATGCAGCTAAATGCACTGATAACATATTGACATGATTACAGAATGGCTAAATGCAACATTCACCCCCTTAATCTTGTCAACCTTCTATCTTGACGACGCCCAATTGCCTCCTAAGTTCTGAGAATTTCATCCGGCCAAGTGGCTTTGTCAGAGCGTCGGCTAACTGACCTTCAAAACTCACATGAGCCACATCTACCATCCTAAGTTCTGAACACCTTTCGCTCGAGGAGAGGAATGCGGACAACCGGCGAATAGTTTTCAGATGAAGGGGATTCACAGATCAAAAAAGCAAGGAGCTCCTCATTAGAGGACAGACCCAGCGCTCGAGGATACGGATTCGATTGACCCTCTCCATTTGCTAGCGCTTGATACGAACCCTAGAGAATGTGCTATTCCCTTTTCGCTAGCTCACATGCATGTCCTATTCCTCATTCGCTACGGATATCCTTCAGCTTCCTGCTTCCGCTTCTTCTATATCTGATTCAACCTTAGCCGAGGAGGGTTCATTTTAGTTTCATATATATGGGAAATCCTTACTTCACATTTTTACCTTGGGAAGACAGGATTTGATAAAACTCATCTTCATATATATGTATATGTATATGTAAAAGTAGTGCTTTCAATAACAAAACCTTTGCTTTGAACTGCCTGCTTTTCCAAGGATCTACACTGGGCTAACTTGAATCTGTTTACTTCACTTCTATTTGAAACTACTCCTCCCGTCTTTCTATATGATAATTTGAGATTGCTCTACCGGACCTGAGTAGTAAGTGTTGACTCATGCGAGTCACTCCTTCTCAGCTTTGACTTCTTGGCTGGCTTGATGCTCAGTCTGGCCAAGGGGATGACCCCCTTTTCTCTACTTTACTTTGTTTAGCTTTGCGAATGATACTTTTTCTTTTAAATAAAGCTTTTTCAAAATTCTATTGCAGCACTTTTGCTAGAAAAAAAGCACGCACAAAAAGCACATTTCTTCCTAGTACTTTTATTTTTCACCCACCCATAGGAAAGATACGTAGCTCGGTCAGGGCATATCCTAAAGCCATTGCCTCCAGCCAGTAGTAGTGGTAGGTAAGCATCTTAAGTTAGGGGTGAAATTGCTTTTCTGACAAGGAAAGGGATTGTAGGCAAGCCTGTATAATTTCCTCTTACCTCTTCTCTGCATTTCCATCTTTCAACATATTCCCAAGCGCTCGGTAATTTCTTGTTTCACTGCTGCCTCTAACTTATTTGGTTTAAAGCCTTCATTGTACGACTGAGGATTGGGTAGATGCTGATTCCGCGGCTCAGATTCAAATAGAACAGAACTGACCACTTTCGTCTGAATCATAATTTCCACTATGCTTCAATCTTGTTCAGAATGTTCAGCGTTTGGAGTCTCCATAAACCTGCTTACTATTCCCACTGAATAAGCTAAGTCAGGCCTGGTGTTCACCAAGTATCTCAGACTACCAACTATGCTTCTGTACCTGGTTACATCTAGTACCTGATCAGGCTTCCCAGGCAACAGCTTAACATGTTGTTCCATTGGAGTATCGGCAGGATTACACCCCTTCATACCACAACTCTCAATGATTTTGGCAGCATAGGCACTCTGGCAAATGGTAATCTCCCCAGGTCTCTGTTTAACTTCAATGCCAAGGTAATAGCTCAGCAACCCAAGATCACTCATACTGAAACTCTTCATCATCTGCTGTTTGAAGATGTGTATCTCCCTTTTGTCTGGCCCACAAATGATAAGATCATCCACATATACTCCTATCAGTAATAAAGTGACATCCTTTCCCCTTTTGTAGACAGCATGTTCTTCTCTACTTCTTCTGAACCCAAGTTTTACTAGCTCTTTGTCAAGTCTAGCATTCCAGGCTCTAGGTGCCTGCTTCAGACCATACAATGCCTTGTTCAGTTTTAGTACTTTCTTGGGAGAACTGGGATCAGTAAACCCTGGTGGCTGATGCACATACACTTCTTCAGTAAGATCTCCATTTAAAAATGCAGACTTAACATCCATGTGGTGTACCTCCCACTCACCTTGAGCTGCCAAAGCCAGGAGTAACCTCACTGTCTCCAGCCTTGCAGCAGGAGCAAAAACCTCATCATAATCAACTCCATGGATTTGTGCATACCCTTTTGCCACTAGCCTGGCTTTGTATTTTACCACCTTTCCGGTTGCATCCCTTTTTACCTTGAACACCCACTTCAGACCGATAGCCTTGTGATCTTTTGGCAGTTCTGTAACTTCCCAGGTCTCATTCTGATGAATTGACTTTATCTTTTCTTCCATGGCATTCCTCCAGCAGTCTTGTTCAATAGCTTGCTCAAAATTTTTTGGTTCATCGGCAGCCAACATGCACAGCCCACTGTACTCGAAATCTTGGATTTCTTCAGTTGAGTCAAACAAATTCGCTAGTGTTCTGTACCTCAATGGTACTCCTTCTGAAAATTGAGGACTCTGTACAGGAGGAGACACCATACCTGTAGTCTGAGATGTACTTGTCAATGGAGTGTGTGGTGAGCTGGGAACTGCATCATGTCCCACTGCACTCCCCTGGCTTGCTGAGAGATCCCCTTCAGCAGTTGGTTCAGAGGATGCTTCAATATTGCTTTCAGTTGATATTGTCGGAGTTTGGTCACAGAACTGATGGTCTACAACAAATGTTTCAGTCACCTTATCACCTGTGTTAAGCACTAAACTCTCCCAGTCCCATGGTGTGTTTTCTTCGAAAACAACATCTCTGCTAACAACCAGTTTATTTGTGACAGGATCAAAAAATCTATAGCCTTTTGAACCTGATTCATAGCCAATGAACATCATCCTTCTTGATCTGTCAGCTAACTTATTCAAACCAGGACCAGCTAGCTTTGCATGTGCTACACATCCAAAGACTTTTAGATGACCAACACTTGGTTCCTCCTCTCAACAACCCCATTTTGCTGAGGGGAATATGGAGTTGTGGTGTAGTGTTTGATTCCAAACTGACTGCAGAACACTGAAAACAGGTTTGATGTGAATTCTCCCCCTCTGTCTGTTCTCAATGCCTTCAGACTACCACCCAGTTCAACTTCTGCCCTTTGCTTGATTTTTTTGAAACAATCTAGTGCTTGATCTTTAGTATTAAGCATCTCGACCCACATATATCTACTATGGTCATCTACTACTAAAATAAAAAATGAGGCACCACCTATACTTTTAGGAGTAATCTGACCACACAAATCTGCATGAACCAGTTCTAACCCTTTCTCAGCTCTGAAACTTGACACAGTTGGAAAAGGTTTCCTATGCTGTTTCCCAAGAACACAACCATCACATACCTGCTCAGCCTTTTTCACAGTTTGCATGCCATCAACCATTTTTTTGCTACTAAGATCATGTAGAGCTCTGAAATTTAGGTGACCAAATCTAGCATGCCACTGCCATGACTTGTGTTCGGTATTTGACAGCAAACACACAGGTGCTGACAGGCCAAATTTGACAGTGACACCACTCTTTGCTTCTGTGAACACCACGTGATGACATTGTTGCCCAAGAAAAATACAATCCCACTTGTGCTCTTTCTTCTCTCAAGATCACCTGCATGGTCAATGTCTGAGTAGCCAACTAATGCTGCATCTGCTCCCTTTGAATATTTGCAGCCATATTGGATGGTTCCTGCAACAAACCTGATAATTCGCTTGATGGCTGTCCAGTGCTCAGCATTTGGTGTTTCCATAAATCTACTCACCATTCCTACTGAGAAGGCAAGATCAGGTCTTGTGTTAACCAAGTACCTCAAACTACCAACAAGACTTCTGTATTTTGTTGCATCTAGAATCAGCTCAGGTTTCCCAGGTAACAATTTTAGGTGCTGCTCCATTGGTGTATCCACAGGATTACAACCCTGCATACCACAATTCTCCAGTATCTTTTCAGCGTATGCACTCTGACAGATAGTGATCTCCCCTGGTTTCTGCTTTACTTGTAAGCCTAGGTAGTAACTCAATAGGCCTAGATCACACATATTGAACCTTTTCATCATCTGTTGCTTGAAGACAGCTGTTGCCATGTTTTGGTCAGTTAGATCATAGTGAACAATAAAAGTGTCATTCTCTTGTTGATTTGTGCTGCACTTTGAACTGTCCCAGTCCCAAGGTTTCCCTTCTTCAAATACCACATCTCTGCTAACTACCAGCTTATTTGTGGCTGGATCAAAGAACCTGTATCCTTTAGTTCCTGACTCATAGCCAATAAATACCATTTTGCTGGATCTGTCAGCAAGCTTATTTATTCCAGGACCAACACGCTTCACATGTGCTACACAACCAAAGATTCTCAGGTGACTCACTTTGGGCTTTTTTCCATGCCAAGCTTCATAGGGAGTCTTTTTGTTCAGAGCTTTTGTGGGTGATCTGTTGAGGATATACACTGCAGTTCTCACTGCCTCACCCCAAAATATTGATGGAACTCTCATCGATTTCAGCAGGCACCTGGCCATTTCAACCACAGACTGGTTCCTCCTCTCAACAACCCCATTTTTCACAGTACTTGTAGAGCATTTCCTTTCCCCTTACACAAAGGCTAGCCTACAAAAGGCAATCCGCAGGTAGAATATGTGATACATTAATTAAGGGCTCCATGTAGTGCCTGTAAAGTTAGAACTATTTTCAAGTTAGATGCTGAATTCTCATATATACTAACGTGTGCTGAATCATCTAGAATCCTAAAGCAACTCTACTGTTATAAGATGTTCAGAACTGGTCTGCTAGCTTTTGGAAGGATTAGCTTTCTTTTGCAACTCTAGGGTTCAGTAATTGGTTCCTATTCGTCTACATTCCCTGTTAAAATCTAATATTTATAATTTTCTTTTTCTATAATAATTGAGTGAAACTATACCTGTAGGAGGCACAACTTGATGGCAATGTAGTCAAAGATTTGCCAAGTGATCCTATATTGCACAACATGGTATGTCTAAGCTAATTGTATTATTGTTTCAATTAAAATATAAAGCATAATTTGATTAAGTGATGCTATGATTTGATGTTTATTATAGAGAACTCGAAGGGTTCAAGCTGCCAGCATGGGCATATCAGAATCAGTATGTGGTTTTATTTGCCTTATTTCTTTCCAATTATGACGTTGTTTTTACCAAAAGATCATATGTTCATGTTTTGTAATTTGTAGAGACAAAAGCAAGTCTACCTTATTTCACTGATAAACAAAGGCAGAGTTGTGGCCAAAGGGAAGTTAGTGACTACAGATAGCCAAAGAGAAATATTAGGAGCAAAGCTTGGACCAGAATATTGTGGGGTTCTTGTTGAAGGCCTTGAAAATATTGAACTTGGCAATATTATATATGAGGAGGTACCTAGACCATCTAATCAGATTCGTACACTAATTGATGCTATTGGCTATGTTATTCCTTGGCCAATTACACATGTAAGTTTCTTTTTTATTTGAAATAGTACATGTGTCCCCATAACAACTTGAGTTATTGATCTAACACATGTTTCATAGGTGAAGCAAGCTAGAAGCTCATCTTGTACCCGCAACAAGTTGGTACCTGCAGCACGTGGACAAAGCTAGATGGCGTGGACAAAGCTAGATGGGAAGCCTAGTATAATTGCAAAGTGAATCAGTTAGATTCTAGTAGTTACTAAAATTTTTAAGTGATATTTGTATGATATTGCCACTTTGGCTTTGCTTCTTTGTGAACACAATTGGCAGTTACTGAACATGTTTGCTATCGAGTTAGTTAGCTTCTTGATATTTTGCCAAGGCCAAAAGCAATATTATTGAGGGTTTATAATTTGATTTTTTTAACATTCATCTCGATGCACATTTATATATATAAATGTATAAATGAAAACATCTTTTTTTGGCACGTAATAAAGTGTTACAGTATAACGTGTCTATATTATTACAAACAAATATAGATGTATGTACAGAATCGTTTCTACAGGTCTTAATACACACTTTGACGTTACTATATAACGTATTGATATGCGTAGGCACACAATACAAACGTGGCTATATTATTGTTTCTACTTTTGTTAACACGCGTTTTGGCATTACTATAAAATGTGTCACTCGCCAGTTCAGCTGACACGTCACCTTTCCACATCACCTGCCACGTCATTTTTCCACATCACCTGCCATGTCACCTATCCACATCACCTGCCATGTCATCATTCGTGTCACCTACTATATCGTCTCTATACTCCTTAATGCGCAATAAAGCGTCACTATAAAACGTGACTATAGTAATACACATGAATTATGAATGTATCTATAATATCGTATCTATATTTTTTCACACATAATAAAACGTTACTATATGACGTAACAACAATAATAGACACATGTTATATGCGCATCTATAAAAGCGTATCAATGTGTCTAAACATGCATCTAACGTGTCTATGAAACGTCTATTCATCTAATATATACGCTTACGATAATCGTTTCTACAAAGTCTGATACGGTCCATACGAAGACGCTTCTGACACGTTTTTGGAAAGCGTGCGTACATTCATATAGAGACGAATTAAAGCGTGCCTATTGTCCAAAAAAGCATAGCTACAAGGGGGGTTTTCTAGTAGTGTAATGGGCCCTGTTGGTCCTTATTCTCAAATGCTATACATCAAGAATAAGACAACACGATTGTCAATAATTTGAGACCTTCGACCTTCGAAGCATTATCTCCTTTTGGATATAATGGTCACCAGACGAAGGTCATGAAGGGCATATCTTCATCATCTCAGTGAACAAACATAAATAAGAGTACATGAAATACAAAAGAATATAAATAATGATTATGAATCAATAAGTTATTTATATTCTCATTTCATAAACATGAATAAACATCAACAATATTTATATTACATTTATACATTCGGCTTGCTAGAAGGCGAAGATGCGAGAGTGACGCAAGAGTGATTACAATCCAGCGTGAACAGTACGGGAGTACTGTTCATCTATTTATAGGCACGGGACGCAACCCAGACAAAATTACATTCATGTCCCTAATAACTAATTGTAATCATAATGCGAACTGTTAAGGACTAGATAGTCTTTTCCTCCTTAAGTCGGTATCGTCCTTTGCCTTCATCATAATGGTAAGCCGAAGCTCCTTCAGTCATAGCTTCGGCTTCTGTCCGCATCATCTTTGGGTTGTATCTTCAGGTTGAGTATACCTTTAGGCCCCGATTGTTTCGTTGGAATTAAATTCCATTTTAATAATTATAATTTAGACAAAACTAACCTAAATCATATGAGAGAGATAGTTGTATACTACATTTATGTTATAGCTGTCGGCGTTTCGAACCCGGGGGGTCCCTGGGCCGACGAGTAAATTGTCGCTGCGTGCCCCAGCCCAGATGGGTCGGCGCGAGACGGAGCGCGAAGGTGGGAAGAAGCCGGAGGGAGACAGGCGTGAGAGGTGAAATCCCGCGGCCTTCGTGTTTGTCCCGCGCCCAGGTCGAGTGCGCTTGCAGTAGGGGGTTACAAGCGTCCACGCGGGAGGGAGCGAGTGGCCTCACGTGAGCGCCGTCCCGTCCTTCCCCGCGCGGCCAACCCTCTATAAGAGGGCCCTGGACCTTCCTTTTATAGGCGTAAGGAGAGGATCCAGGTGTACAATGGGGGGTGTAGCAGTGTGCTAACGTGTCTAGCGGAGGAGAGCTAGTGCCCTAAGTACATGCCATCGTGGCAGCCGGAGAGGTTTTGGCACCCGGTTCGTGTGATGTCATGGCCGTCGGAGGAGCGCCGGAGCCTGGCGGAAGGACAGCTGTCGGGGCTGTCGAGTCCTTGATGACGTCCTCTTGCTTCCGTAAGGGGGCTGAGAGCCGCCGTCGTCATAGAGCGTGTGGGGCGCCATCATTACTCGTATGGCAGAGCGAGCCAGATGGGACGCCGGTCTTGTTCCCCGTAGCCTGAGTCAGCTTGGGGCAGGGTAATGATGGTGCCTCCTGTTGACGTGGTCGGTCCGAGCCTGGGTTGGGCGAGGTGGAGGCTCTTCCGAGGTCGAGGTCGAGTCTGTCTTCCGAGGCCGAGGTCGAGTCCGAGCCCTTGGGTCGGGCGAGGCGGAGACCGTCGGCTGAGGCCAGGGCTGAGTCCGAGCCCTAGGGTCGGGCAAAGTGGAGTTCGTCGTCCTTCGGGGCTGAGCCCGAGTCCGAGCCCTGGGGTCGGGCAAAGCGGAGTTCATCGTCTTTCGGGGCTGAGCCTGAGTCCGAGCCCTAGGGTCGGGCGGAGCGGAGTTCGTCGTCTTCCGGGGTTGAGCCCGAGTCCGAGCCCTGGGGTCGGGCGGAGCGGAGTTCGTCGTCTTCCGGGGCTGAGCCCGAGTCCGAGCCCTGGGGTCGGGCAGAGCGGAGTTCGTCGTCTTCCGGGGCTGAGCCTGAGTCCGAGCCCTAGGGTCGGGCGCAGCGGATTTCGTTGTCTTCCGGGGCCGAGCCCGAGTCCGAGCCCTGGGGTCGGGTGAAGCGGAGTTTCCTATGGCACCTGAGGCCAGACTTGGCTGCTGTCAGCCTTACTCTGTCGAGTGGCACAGCAGTCAGAGCAGCGCAGGCGGCGCTGTCCTCTTGTCAGGCCGGTCAGTGGAGCGGCGAAGTGACTACGGTCACTTCGGCTCTGTCAACCGGAGGGCGCGCATCAGGATAAAGGTGTCAGGCCACCTTTGCATTAAATGCCCCTGCGATTTGGTCGGTTGGCGTGGCGACTTGGCCAAGGTTGCTTCTTGGCAAAGACTGGGCCTCGGGCGAGCCGAAGGTGTGCCCGTTGCTGGAGGGGGTCCTCGGGCGAGACGTAGATCCTCCGGGGTCGGCTGCCCTTGCCCAAGGTTGGGCTCGGGCAAGGCGTGATCGCGTCCCTCGAATGGACCGACCTTTGAATTAATTGCACCCATCAGGCCTTTGCAGCTTTGTGCTGATGGGGGTTACCAGCTGAGATTTAGGAGTCTTGAGGGTACCCCTAATTATGGTCCCCGACAGTAGCCCCCGAGCCTCGAAGGGAGTGTTAATACTCGCTTGGAGGCTTTTGTCGCACTTTTTTGCAAGGGGACCAGCCTTTCTCGGTTGCGTTTTGTTCCGGTGGGTGCGCGCGAGCGCACCCGCCGGGTGTAGCCCCCGAGGCCTCGGAGGAGTGGTTTGACTCCTTCGAGGTCTTAGTGCGTTTCGCAACACTTCGGCTGGTCTGGTTGTTCCCTCATGCGAGCTGGCCGTAGCCCGGGTGCACGGTCGGGTCCCAAGTTCTCGCAACACTTCGGCTGGTCTGGTTGTTCCCTCATGCGAGCTGGCCGTAGCCCGGGTGCACGGTCGGGTCCCAAGTTCTCGGGCTGGTATGTTGACGCTGTCAACGGTTTGGCCGGAGCCGGGTTTGCGAGAGCAGCCCCCGAGCCTCCGCACAGGGCGAGAGGACGGTCAGGGACAGACTCGACTTTTTTACATACACCTCTGCGTCGCCTTTCCACAAGGAGGAGGGGGGAAAAGCGCCATGTTGCCCTTGGAGGGCGCCAAACATGGTGTCTCCAGTGAGCTGCTGACGGGTAATCCGAGTGGACGCCCATGCCCCATTTGTTAGGGGTCGGCTAGAGGCCCGGAGGCGCGCTCCAAAAGTACCTGCGGGTGATCTGCCGGACCCGGTCCCCTTTTGACGGGGTCCGAGGGCTCGATGCCTCCCTCTGATGGGATTCCGTTACAAGATCGTTCCCACTGGTCTCGGAAATGTCCTAGGGTACCTCGGGAGCATAGCCCGAGCCTTGGTTATGTATCGAACGTACCCAGGGTCATCCCTCGCTCTGTGTCTGAGGCGGCTGTGAACTCTTCGAGGGCCAGCCTACGAACCCCTGATCAGTAGTGGGCGCGGAGCCCGAGTGGCCTGAGGCGGCCGTTGAACCCTTCCGAGGGGCCGGCCTTCGAACCTCTGACCAGTAGTGGGCGCGGAGCCCAAGCGCTCTGAGGCGGCTGTTGAACCCCTCCGAGGGCCCAGCCTTTGAACCTCTGATCAGTAGGGGGGCTCGGGGCCTGTTTCCTTCGCGGAGAAGGATCCCTTTCGGGGTATCGCCCTTTCTCGGTCGCTGTTGTAAGAGAGAGAAAGAGGAAAAGGCAAAGGATACGAAATCGAATGACGTGGCGTACCTTTTTTGACGCGATCATTATGGCGAAGGCGAAGCGTCGCCCGCTTCTCTTGCCAAAGATGCCGCCTGTCCCGCCGTGGAGTTAATGCGACGGGGCGAGTGGTTCGCGGGGCAGCCGTTGCGCGGGCGCGGGCCGTTCGAGGAACGGAACACGGGCGCGTCGTCTTCACGCCGTGGGAGAGGATTTCCTTGCTGCCCCTGGATGGGTCGTAAGCTTGGCTGACGACGTGACCGCTGCTTCCGCCCGCCTGCCACCGCCATTACTGCCGGCCCATTTTTGGCCATATTGACCGTCGTGCCTGGCTGGCACTGTTGGGTCATACGCAGGGTCGCCTCGAGTCGCGGTACTGGTTCCGCAGTCGAGGAGGTGCGGTAGTGGCGCGAGTGGCGGTGCAGTTGCTCACACGCAGCAACCGGCACGCCGGTTGCATGACGTGTGGGCCTGGGCCTCCATGCTGGGTGCGTTGGAAGTAGGAGGGGTGCGCCCACTTGGCACGGTTGCATGCCGCCTGCATAGCTGTCCGCCCTTTCGCCCGCTGGTCTGGGCGATAGTGGAGGAATGCTTCTAACCGCTGGGCAGTTGCATGCACCACGCGCGGCGGTTTTGGCTTCTTCTGCCCTGGGCTAGCTTGCATGACGCGCGGGATCCAGCCCTCGTGCCGTAGGGGGAGGACCTTGGAGCGTGTTGGAGAAGACTCAGCCCGCGATGGCTGAGGACGCAAGTGGGGAGAGTCGCCTTTAAAAGGGGTGTGATCCCCTCGAAAGGTGACCATGTCTTTGCGCCCCCTTATGCATCGCGTCTTTCCACCTTCCGAGCCCCCGGATGGGGAACTCCCTCAATCCTTCCGCCTTGTCGTTGGAGGAACGCAACTTTGCGGAAGTTGGTACCTTTCAGCCATCGTTCGGCTTCAAGGATTTTCATCATGCAGCCCGGCTGCACCCCCTCGCCGGTGGTCACCCAAGACGGTGACCACCAGCCCCTGGGTGGGGAGAAGCAAGCCAGGCTACGATCTTGGTCCCGCCCTCAGCTTCAAGGATGTTCATCATCCTGGCTAGGGCGGGGGCCGGGCTGAGCCGGAGCTCTACCTCTCGCGCGGGTTCGTGGGTCAGCCTCTCCTTCAGCATTCAAGGGAGAGGGCGCTCACTAGCCCTGCAAGAGGGGCGGACTTCGACAACGCGGGGCTGGTCGACGGCGGGCGTCGTCAGCTTCAGCGCGTTGGGCTCGCCGGCTTGACTCCCGGTGCCCCCTCCCTCCGCAAGGGCGGTTGTCGCGCCGCGCGCACGGGAGGACCGCCCAAGACGTCGCGCGCTGCTAGGGCGGCGTTCGTGTTCTGGGGCTGTCCTGCCTTTGCTCCGGTACGGCGCCTCCGCGTGGAGGTCGGTGCTCCGCTCGTCCAGGAGGATCCGAGTGGGGATCTGCCGGTGGGCTGACGGCTCCTGTCGTCGGTGCCGAGGTGGAGGCGGCTCAAGAAGTCCCTGTCGCCGACGGGATCACAGCCAGCATCCACGCTCGGGGCCTCCGGCTCTTTGTACTTGTCCTCGCCCCTCGAGCGTCGGCGTGGGCGAGGGCAAGGTTGCAGCGGCGTCTGCCCTGAGGCCATTGCTGCCGCGGTTCGGCCACCCGGAGCGGGGGTCGTTGTCGCTGTTGCTGGAGCGGGCGACGGCAAGCCATCCGTCGGCCTTCTGTTGCTCCGCAGGACCCCAATCGTGTGGGGTTGTTCGTACCTGCGGAGGTGGAACCGGAGTTCCGTTTGTAATGGCACCTTGAGTGCCGGTGTCTTGTTCATTGCGGCTGTCAGGGCCTGAACATGTATGTATTTTTGGCACGGAGCCGTGTTTTTTCCTCATTTCGAGCACTAAGACTAGCCTGTCGGCTATCTGAACCGCTTCACCAAGCGTGAGTCGCCTCGTGCAAAGGTGACGAGTGAGGTATCCATATCCCGGAGGCGTAGGAGTCCCTCGGCTCGGTCGGCCTTGCTGTCCGAGGCTTCTCTTGCTTAGTTAAATGAACCCTCGGCCGCTCTTCGATGAGCCGAGGCTGGAGGTAGCGGTGTCGGCACGGACATAGGCAGAGTTGGCTTCGAAAAGAAGATTTGGTCGGCCGGAGCCTGGCCGGGTCGTCCACTGGCGGGACCGACGCTGGAGTCGAGTTGCCGGGGCCGCGAGCCTGGCCGATGTCCTCGGGGGACAGCTGGCTGAGGCCTCGGGGTGGTCGGCTGAGCCGTCTGCTCGAGCCGGATTCCTAGAGAAGACCCTGGCGGCGATGGCCCGGGCGTGGTGCTAATGTCGTCCTTCGGAGTGGGGGATCCTCCACCCGCGTCGCCGTCCGAGGCTAGGTCAGACCCCAGCGAAGGTGTAGTTGACGCCGAGGGTGCTGCTGCTCCCTTCAACTGTCAAGATCCGAGCCTGCAGGATCAGATCATCTTGTAGTGCGTGTATGTTTTCTGCGGCCGCCGAGGCCCAAACATATCATCGTCGTGTTGTAAAGTTGCGTTTCTTTTCCTCTTGTTTCGAGTATCTGGACTTATTTGTCGGTAACAGAATTGTTTGTGCGAGCGAGAGTTACTTTTCACGGAAGGTGATGAGTGAGGTATCCGTATACCGGAGGCGTAGGAATACCTCGGCTCGGTCGGCCTTGCCGCTTACGCGCACTCTTACTCGTCCATAGGGTTCTGTCACCGACGCAGTCGAGAAGGCCCGAAAAATCGTTTCGTGAGAGGAGTTTTCGAGCGTGAAGACTTGTTTGGTCCATGGAATCACTTATCCGAGCGTGAGTTACTTATCGCAGAAGGTGATGAGTGAGGTATCCGTATCCCGGAGGAGTAGGAGTCCCTCGACTCAGTCAGCCTTGGCTGCTTACGTGTACTCCGTCGTTTTCAGGATCCACTTTCGAAATAGTCAAAAAGCACGAAAGACATTCTGGCAGAAAAGATCTTTTTCCGAGGAAAATTTTGACGCAGAGGGGGTTCCCCCCTTCTAGCCCCCGAGGGAGGGTCGGGCTTTGTCGAGGCAAGGCTGACCCTTCCTTGATGACTAGACTTTGTGTGTGAACGAGGCGTATGAACGACTTGAAAGCATCTTAAGGGTAGAAGCGACGTAGCTGTTGGATGTTCCAAGCATTGCTGTAGACCTCGCCTTGACTGTTGGCCAGCTTGTACGTCCCGGGCTTCAGAACTTTGGCGATGACGAACGGCCCTTCCCAGGGAGGCGTGAGCTTGTGCCGCCCTCGGGCGTCTTGTCGCAGCCGAAGCACCAGGTCGCCCACCTGGAGGTCTCGGGACCGAACCCCTCGGGCGTGGTAGCGTCGTAGGGACTGCTGGTATCGCGCCGAGTGTAGTAAGGCCATGTCCCGAGCCTCTTCTAGCTGGTCCAGTGAGTCTTCTCGGTTGGCTTGATTGCTTTGGTCGGCGTAGGCCCTCGTCCTCGGGGAACCGTATTCTAAGTCTGTGGGCAAGATGGCCTCGACCCCATAGACTAGAAAGAACGGTGTGAAGCCCGTGGCTCGGCTCGGCGTTGTCCTCAGACTCCAGACCACCGAGGGGAGTTCCTTCATCCATCGCTTGCCGAACTTGATGAGGTCATTGTAGATCCGAGGCTTGAGTCCTTGCAGAATCATGCCGTTGGCACGTTCTACCTGCCCATTCGTCATGGGGTGGGCCACGGCGGCCCAGTCCACCCGGATGTGGTGATCCTCGCAAAAGTCCAGGAACTTTCTGCCGGTGAACTGGGTGCCGTTGTCGGTGATGATGGAGTTCGGGACCCCAAAGCGATGGATGATGTTGGTGAAGAACGTCACCGCCTGTTCGGACCTGATGCTGTTTAGGGGTCGGACCTCGATCCACTTGGAGAATTTGTCGATGGCGACCAACAGGTGCGTGTAGCCCCCGGGTGCCTTCTGCAAGGGGCCGACTAGGTCCAGACCCCACACAACAAACGCCCAGGTGATGTGTATGGTCTGCAAGGCCTGAGCGGGCAGGTGGGTCTGCCTTGCGTAGAACTGACACCCTTCGTAGGTGCGGACAATTCTAGTGGCGTCGACCACCACCGTCGGCCAGTAGAAACCTTGTCGGAAGGCGTTTCCAACATGGGCTCGAGGTGCTGCGTGATGGCCGCAAGCCCCCGAGTGTATCTCTTGTAGGAGCTCCTAGCCTTCGGTGATGGAAATGCATCGCTGAAGGATGCCCGAGGGGCTGCGGTGGTAGAGCTCCTTCCCGTCCCCCAGCAAGACAAATGACTTGGCGCGCCTGCGCCAACCGCCGAGCTTCGGCTCGGTGGAGGGGTAGCTCTCCTCGGTGGAGATATTGCAGGTACGGGGTCTGCCAGTTTCGATTAGGCGTGACCCCGCTCCGCTCCTCCTCGATGCGCAGTGCCTCACCCTCGGGGGCCGAGGGTACCTCAGGCCGAGTCGAGGGTGCCTCGGGCCAAGCTGAGGGTGCCTCGGACTGAGCCGAGGGTACCTCGGACTGGGCCGAGGCCTTCACGGGCTCTGGCGTGTCGTCGGTCTTGACGGAGGGTTGATGCAGGTCTCGGGAGAAGACGTCCGGGGGAACCGTTGTTCGCCTCGAGGCTATTTTAGCCAGCTCGTCCGCAGTCTCATTGTAGCGCCGGGCGACGTGGTTGAGCTCGAGCCTGTAGAACTTGTCTTCCAGGCGCCGAACCTCATCGCAGTAGGCTTCCATCTTCGGGTCGCGGCAGTGGGAGTTCTTCATGACTTGGTCGATGACGAGCTGCGAGTCACCGCGAGCATCGAGGCGTCGGACCCCTAGCTCGATGGCGATGCGCAACCCGTTGACCAGAGCCTCGTACTCAGCCACATTGTTGGACGCCGGGAAGTGGAGGCGTAGCACGTAGCGTAGGTGCTTCCCGAGGGGCGAGATGAAGAGCAGGCCTGCGCCTGCTCCTGTCTTCATCAGCGACCCGTCGAAGAACATGGTCCAGAGTTCCGGTTGGATCGGAGCTGTTGGGAGCTGGGTGTCGACCCATTCAGCCACAAAGTCCGCCAAGACCTGGGACTTGATGGCCTTCCGAGGGGCGAACGAGATCGTCTCGCCCATGATTTCCACCGCCCACTTTGCGATTCTACCCGAGGCCTCTCGGCACTGGATGATCTCCCCCAGGGGGAAGGATGACACCACAGTTACCGGATGAGACTCGAAGTAGTGTCGCAACTTCCGCCGCGTTAGGATCACCACGTACAACAGCTTCTGAATTTGTGGGTAGCGGATCTTGGTCTCGGACAGTACCTCACTGATGAAGTAGACTGGCCTCTGGACGGGCAATGCATGCCCTTCTTCTCGTCTCTCAACCACAATCGCGGCGCTAACCACCTGAGTGGTTGCGGCGACGTAGATCAAGAGGGCTTCTTCGGCAGCGGGGGGCACCAAGATGGGCGCGTTCGTGAGGAGTGCCTTCAGGTTCCCGAGGGCTTCCTCGGCATCAGGGGTCCAAGTGAAGCACTCGGCCTTCCTTAAGAGGCGGTACAGAGGCAGGCCTCTTTCGCCGAGGCGCGAGATGAAACGGCTCAGGGCCGCAAGACATCCTATGACTCTCTGTACGCCTTTCAAGTCCTTGATGGACCCCATGCTGGTGATGGTCGTGATCTTCTCCGGGTTGGCCTCGATGCCCCGCTTGGAGATGATGAACCCCAAGAGCATGCCTCGGGGAACTCCGAAGACACACTTCTCGGGATTGAGCTTCACGCCTTTCGCCTTGAGACATCGGAATGTCGCTTCAAGGTCGGAAAGGAGGTCGGAGGCTTTCCTCGTCTTGACTACGATGTCATCGACGTAGGCCTCGACCGTTCGGCCAACATGTTCGCCGAACACGTGGTTCATGCACCGTTGGTACGTTGCCCCCGTATTCCTCAAACCGAACGGCATTGTAACATAGCAGTACATGCCGAAGGGTGTGATGAAACAAGTCGCGAGCTGGTCGGACTCTTTCATCCTGATCTGGTGATACCCCGAGTAGGCATCGAGGAAAGACAGGGTTTCGCACCCAGCAGTGGAATCCACGATTTGATCGATGCGAGGCAGAGGGTAGGGAACTTTCGGACATGCTTTGTTTAGACCAGTGTAGTCTACACACATCCGCCATTTCCCTCCTTTCATTCTCACAAGCACAGGGTTGGCGAGCCATTTGGGATGGAATACCTCTTTGATGAACCCGACCACCATTAGCTTGTGGATCTCCTCGCCTATGGCTCTGCGCTTTTCTTCGTCGAATCGGCACAGAGGCTGCTTCATGGGTCGGGCTCCAGCTCGGATATCCAGCGAGTGCTCGGCGACATCCCTCGGTATGTCGGGCATGTCCGAGGGACTCCACGAGAAAACGTCGGCGTTTGCGCGGAGAAAGTCGATGAGCACTGCTTCCTATTTGGGATCGAGCTTGGAGCCGATCCGGATCTGCTTGGAGGCGTCGTTGCTGGGGTCGAGGGGGACGGATTTAACCGTCTCCGCTGGCTCGAAGTTGCCGGCGTGGCGCTTCACGTCTGGTGCCTCCTTAGAGAGGCTCTCCAGGTCGGCGATGAGGGCCTCGGATTCGGCGAGGGCCTCGGCGTACTCCACGCACTCCACGTCGCATTCGTACGCGTGTCGGTACGTGGGGCCGACGGTGATGACCCCGTTGGGGCCCGGCATCTTGAGCTTGAAGTAGGTGTAGTTGGGGACGACCATGAACTTGGCGTAGCAGGGCCTCCCCAGTACTGCGTGGTAGGTTCCTCGGAATCCGACCACCTCGAACGTGAGGGTCTCCCTTCGGATGTTGGAGGGTGTCCCAAAGCAGACGGGTAGATCGAGTCATCTGAGGGGCTGGACGCGCTTCTCGGGGATGATCCCGTGGAAAGGCGCAGCGCCTGCTCGGACCGAGGTCAGATCGATCCGTAGGAGCCTGTGGGTCTCGGCGTAGATGATGTTGAGGCTGCTGCCTCCGTCCATGAGGACCTTGGTGAGCCTGACGTTGCCGATGACGGGGTCGACAACGAGCGGGTATTTCCCCGGGCTCGGCATGCGGTCGGGGTGGTCGCCTTGGTCGAAGGTGATGGGCTTGTCGGACCAGTCTAGGTAGACTGGCGCCGCCACCTTTACCGAGCAGACCTCCCGACGTTCTCGCTTGCGATGCCGAGCCGAGGCGTTCGCCACTTGCCCACCGTAGATCATGAAGCAGTCGCGGACCTCGGGGAACTCTCCTGCCTGGTGATCTTCCTTCTTATCGTCGTCGTGAGCCCTGCCACCCTCCGCGGGTGGCCCGGCCTTGTGAAAGTGGCGCCGAAGCATGGCACACTCCTCAAGGGTGTGCTTGACGGGCCCCTGATGATAGGGGCACGGCTCCTTGAGCATCTTGTCGAAGAGGTTGGCACCTCCGGGAGGTTTCCAAGGGTTCTTGTACTCGGCGGCGGCGACAAGGTCCGCGTCGGCGGTGTCGCGTTTCGCTTGCGACTTCTTCTTGCCTTTCTTCTTGGCGCCGCGCTGAGTTGACGCCTCGGGGACATCTTCCGGTGGGCGGCCTTGGGGCTGCTTGTCCTTCCAGAAGATGGCCTCAACCGCCTCCTGGCCAGAGGCGAACTTGGTGGCGATGTCCATCAGCTCGCTCGCCCTGGTGGGGGTCTTGCGACCCAGCTTGCTCACCAGGTCGCGGCAGGTGGTGCCTGCGAGGAACGCGCCGATGACATCCGAATCGGTGATGTTAGGTAGCTCGGTGCGCTGCTTCGAGAATCGTCAGATGTAGTCCTGGAGAGACTCTCCCGGCTGCTGTCGGCAGCTTCGGAGATCCCAGGAGTTTCCAGGGCGCACGTACGTGCCCTGGAAATTGCCGGCGAAGGCTTGGATCAGGTCGTCCCAATTGGAGATCTGCCCCGGAGGCAGGTGTTCCAACCAGGCTCGAGCGGTATCGGAAAGGAACAGGGGGAGGTTGCGGATGATGAGGTTGTCATCGTCCGTTCCACCCAGTTGGCAGGCCAGCCGGTAGTCCGCGAGCCACAGTTCCGGTCTCGTCTCCCCCGAGTACTTTGTGATAGTAGTCGGGGTTCGGAACCGGGTCGGGAACGGCGCCCGTCGTATGGGGCGGCTGAAAGCCTGCGGACCAGGTGGTTCGGGCGAGGGACTCCGATCCTCCCCGCTGTCGTAGCGTCCCCCACGTTTGGGGTGGTAGCCTCGGCGCACCCTCTCGTCGAGGTGGGCCCGATGGTTGCGGTGATGGTGCTCGTTGCCGAGGCGACCCGGGGCCGCAGGCGCTGTGTTGCGCGTGCGTCTGGTGTGGACCGAGGCTTCCCGCATGAATCGGGAAGTCGCGGCGCGATGTTCCGAGGGGTACCCCTGCCTTCGGGAGGCGGAGCTTTCGGCCCGTCGGACCGTGGCATCCTCCAGGAGATTCTTGAGCTCCCCCTGAATTCGCCGCCCTTCGGTGGTTGATGGCTCTGGCATCGCGCGGAGAAGTATTGCCGCTGCAGCCAGGTTCTGGCCGACTCCACTGGAAGCCGGTGGCGGCCTTACCCTGACATCGTCGGCGATGCGGTGCTGGATACCCTGGGGTAGATGACGCACTTCTCCGGCCGGAGGTCGGCTCGCCCATTCCTGCCCAATGTCCCGGCGGATCAGCTCAAGTGTTCCTGCCCCATCGTCGAGCCTATCCTGCATCTCGCGGATTTGCTCGAGCTGTGGGTCATGACCCCCCCGCCGGGACGGGGACCACAACTAGCTCCCAAAGGATGTCAATGCGAGGCACAGGCCTAGGGAGATCACCGTTCTCCGGCATACCAAGATGGTTGCCTTCGTCGGGACCCCCTAGATCGACGTGGAAACATTCACGACTTGGGCCGCAGCCCTCGTCGCCGAGGCTGCGGCTACCGTCGGAACAGTCGGAAAGGCAATAGTCGCACGCGGTCAAAAAGTCCCGCATGGCACTGGGGTTACCAAGTCCGCAGAAATCCCAACAGAAGTCGGGCTCGTCATCTTCCTCGGACCCCGAGGGCCCCTAGGTCGAGACAGCCGTCAGCCGGTCCCAGGGTAACCTCATACGATACCCCAGAGGGTTTGGACTCGCCTCTATGAGAGCGTCCACCAAAGCGAAGTCGCTTGGTGGGTTGAGGTTGAATCCAAAAGGCGCGAGATGGGAATCGGTCGGTACCTCTTGGTCGACGGGTGGTGACGAAGTCACGTCAGGTGTAGACTACACCGCCGTCTCAGGTACGAGGGTGACGCCCAGCAAGTCCCTTGCGAGTGTGCTAGCGTCGTCCGTTTTCTTGGGGTTGGCGTGTTGCGGGGAGACGGCGCTCGTCTTCATCTCAGAAGCGAGGTCGATGCCTGACGTGCCCCCCGTTGGGGCGCCGGCGCCGTCGACTCGCTCGACAGCCGATGAGGTGCCGCCTCCTGCTTGGCCTTGGTTGCCCCGCCTCCTCCTCCGTCGGCGGGGGAGGGAACGGGGCGAGCTCGAATGTTGTTCTTCCACCGCGCGGGGAAGACGTCGTCGATTCCGCCGTTGGCGGGCGGGTTGTCAGCCGCCATTGTCGCTATCGTGCGGCGGGGGAAGGAGTATCATGTCGTAGCTGCCGTCGAGGGACATGAACTCAAGACTCCCGAAACGGAGCACCGTCCCAGGCTGGAAAGGTTGTTGGAGACTGCCCATCTGGAGCTTGACGGGAAGCTGTTCGTCAACACGCAACAGGCCCCTACCTAGCGCGCCAACTGTCGGCGTTTCGAACCCGGGGGGTCCCTGGGCCGACGAGTAAATTGTCGCCGCGTGCCCCAGCCCAGATGGGTCGGCGCGAGACGGAGCGCGAAGGGGGAAGAAGCCGGAGGGAGACAGGCGTGAGAGGTGAAATCCCGCGGCCTTCGTGTTTGTCCCGCACCCAGGTCGGGTGCGCTTGCAGTAGGGGGTTACAAGCGTCCACGCGGGAGGGAGCGAGCGGCCTCACGCGAGCGTCGTCCCGTCCTTCCCCGCGCGGCCAACCCTCTGTAAGAGGGCCTTGGACCTTCCTTTTATAGGCGTAAGGAGAGGATCCAGGTGTACAATGGGGGGTGTAGCAGTGTGCTAACGTGTCTAGCGGAGGAGAGCTAGTGCCCTAAGTACATGCCATCGTGGCAGCCGGAGAGGTTTTGGCACTCGGTTCGTGTGATGTCGTGGCCGTCGGAGGAGCGCCGGAGCCTGGCGGAAGGACAGTTGTCGGGGCTGTCGAGTCCTTGCTGACGTCCTCTTGCTTCCGTAAGGGGGCTGAGAGCCGCCGTCGTCATAGAGCGTGCGGGGCGCCATCATTACTCGTATGGCGGAGCGAGCCAGATGGGACGCCGGTCTTGTTCCCCGTATCCTGAGTCAACTTGGGGTAGGGTAATGATGGCGCCTCCTGTTGACGTGGTCGGTCTGAGCCCTGGGTTGGGCGAGGTGGAGGCTCCTCCGAGGTCGAGGTCGAGTCTGTCTTCTAAGGCCAAGGTCGAGTCCGAGCCCCTGGGTCGGGCGAGGCGGAGACCGTCGGCTGAGGCCAGAGTTGAGTCCGAGCCCTGGGGTCGGGCGAAGCGGAGTTCGTCGTCCTTCGGGGCTGAGCCCGAGTCCGAGCCCTGGGGTCGGGTGGAGCGGAGTTCGTCGT
This sequence comes from Zea mays, assembly GCF_902167145.1. NCBI lineage: Eukaryota > Viridiplantae > Streptophyta > Magnoliopsida > Poales > Poaceae > Zea > Zea mays. The sequence goes on along the minus strand of NC_050100.1, from coordinate 119,497,520 downwards.
CTACCGGCGCTGAGCCCGAGTCCGAGCCCTGGGGTCGGGCGGAGCGGAGTTCGTCGTCTTCTGGGGCTGAGCCCGAGTCCGAGCCCTGGGGTCGGGCGGAGCGGAGTTCATCGTCTTCCGGGGCCGAGCCCGAGTCCGAGCCCTGGGGTCGGGCGGAGCGGAGTTCGTCGTCTTCCGGGGCCGAGCCCGAGTCCTATGGCGCCTGAGGCCGGACTTGGCTGCTGTCAGCCTTACTCTGTCGAGTGGCACAGCAGTCAGAGCAGCGCATGCGGCGTTGTCCTCTTGTCAGGCCGGTCAGTGGAGCGGCGAAGTGACTACGGTCACTTCGGCTCTGTCAACCGGAGGGCACGCGTCAGGATAAAGGTGTCAGGCCACCTTTGCATTAAATGCCCCTGCGATTTGGTCGGTTGGCGTGGCGACTTGGCCAAGGTTGCTTCTTGGCGAAGACTGGGCCTCGGGCGAGCCGAAGGTGTGCCCGTTGCTGGAGGGGGTCCTCGGGCGAGACGTAGATCCTCCGGGGTCGGCTGCCCTTGCCCGAGGCTGGGCTCGGGTGAGGCGTGATCACGTCCCTCGAATGGACCGACCTTTGACTTAATCGCACCCATCAGGCCTTTGCAGCTTTGTGCTGATGGGGGTTACCAGCTGAGATTTAGGAGTCTTGAGGGTACCCCTAATTATGGTCCCCAACAATAGCGAAGCAAGTAGAAGAGTGTGCTATAAATTATACATCGGAAAAATAGCATGTAAATCTATAGAATCGATTTCCATCTCTCACCTCATGAATTTGAGATAGGCTTATATGATAACTTTTGAAAGTGGTGGAATGTCACATTCTAAAAAAATAGTCTATTCTATTAGTAAGATTCCAATTTCTTAAAATGAAAGGAAACAAACGAGACCTTATAGTATTTTGCCGAAGGTGTTTTTGCCTTGAGGACCTTCGACGGGAAAGAAGACCCCCAACAGTAGCCCCTTCGCGGTGCTAGATCGTTTTTCGTAACGAGCTCGATCCACGAAAAACACGAAGGCTTCAGAATGTCGAAGGTCCGAAAAACACCTTCCCTGAGCTCATTGCCGAGAAACGATTATAATATTCTGGATGCCGGACGGTCCACTGTTCAGCCAGTGCGAGCGGTATGGCAGTTCGCCTTCTCCCCCTGCAGCACTATATAAACAAATGGGTTGGTGAGGAGTTATCATATCATTCATTGCCATCGCACTGTTGTGCTGTTAAAAATTTTAACCATAGCCGAAGCTTTCTGTATTGCATTTTCGAGCAAACACTTCGTCACTTGAGATCAACTTCGTCTCAAAAAGCGTAAACACTAAAATGGCCACAGTCGGATCCACGGCTAGGGTGTCTCGTGAGGGGGACGAGTCTGAAGTGACCGAAAAGGCACCAATATCAGAAGTGAGGAGGCAACTGGGTCTTGTTGTGCCAGAGGAGGCTGTTGCCGAAGGTACCTCGATTGCTGAAGCTGAACATATCGTAACTGAAGGAGGAAGTGAGAACGAAGATGAAGTGGACTACACTATTCTGAGCCCAATGAAACTCAGCCACATTGAATTAGTGAAAGTCGCTTAGAGGGGGGGTGAATCGGCAAATCTGAAATTTACAAACTTTAAGCACAACTACAAGCCGGGTTAGCGTTAGAAATATAACTGAGTCCCAAAGATAGGGTGAAAACAAATCAACCAAAGAAATAGAGCGGATGACACGGTGATTTATTTTACCGAGGTTCGGTTCTTGCAAACCTACTCCCCGTTGAGGTGGTCACAAAGACCGGGTCTCTTTCAACCCTTTCCCTCTCTCAAACGGTCACCTAGACCGAGTGAGCTTTTCTCCTCAATCAAATGGATCACTTAGACCCCACAAGGACCACCACAACTTGGTGTCTATTGCTTTGATTACAAAGGTGTTGAGAACAAGAATGGGGAAGAAGAAAAGCGATCCAAGCAACAAGAACTCAAATGAACACGAAAATCTCTCTCACAAGTCACTAAGTGTTTGGAGTGGTTTTGGACTTTGGAGAGGATTTGATCTCTTATTTGTGTCTTGGAGTGAAGTCTAGAGCTCTTGTATTGAATGTAATGGCTGAAAAACTTGGATGCAATGAATGGTGGTGGTTGGCGGTATTTATAGCCCCAACCACCAAACCAACCGTTGGGGTTGGGCTGCTGTTGATGGGCACACCAGACAGTCTGGTGCGCCAGCCACATCATCCAACCGTTAGGGTTCTGACGGTTTCGACCGTTGGAGCTCTGACATCTTGGTGTACCGGACAGTCCGGTGCCACACCGGACAGGCACTGTTCACTGTCCGGTGCGCCACTGGCGCCTGCTCTGACTTCTGCCACGAACTATAGCTCTATTAGGGCACTGTGCAGTCGACCGTTGCGCTGATAGCCGTTGCTCCGCTTGGTGCACCGGACAGTCCGGTGCGCCACCAGACAGTCCAGTGAATTATAGCGGAGTGCGCCTGGAGAAACCCGAAGGTGAAGAGTTTGAGGTCGATTCTCCCTGGTGCACCGGACACTGTCCGGTGCGCCAGACAAGGGTTCTCTTCGATTTCTTTTGCTCCTTTCTTTTGAACCCTAACTCGGTTCTGTTTATTGGTTTGTGTTGAAACTTTGGCACCTGTAGAACATATAATCTAGAGCAAACTAGTTAGTCCAATTATTTGTGTTGGGCAATTCAACCACCAAAATCATTTAGGAAAAAGTAATAAGAGTGAAGATTATACCAAAGTGGAGAGCGCTGCGGAGTGACGGCGAAGGGTAAATAATACCTATAGAGTGGAGTGGAAGCCTTGTCTTCGCAGAAGACTCCATTTCCCTTTCAATCTATGACATAGCATAAGAATTTAGTTGAAAATACATTAGTCATAGCACATGAAGGAAATATGATCAAAGGTACATAAATGAGCTATGTGTGCAAAGTGTCAATCAAAATTCCGAGAATCAAGGATGTTTAGCTCATTCCTAAGTTTGGTAAAGGTTTTCTCATCTAATGGTTTGGTAAAGATATCGGCTAATTGTTCTTTGGTGCTAACATAAGCAATCTCGATATCCCCCTTTGTTGGTGATCCCTCAAAAAGTGATACCGAATGGCTATGTGTTTAGTGTGGCTGTGCTCAACGGGATTATCCGCCATGCGGATTGCACTCTCATTATCACATAGGAGAGGGACTTTGCTAAATTTGTAGCCATAGTCCCTAAGGGTTTGCCTCATCCAAAGCAATTGTGCGCAACAATGACCTGCGGCAATATACTTGGCTTCGGCTGTAGAAAGAGCTACTGAATTTTGTTTCTTTGAAGCCCAAGACACCAGGGATCTTCCCAAGAACTGACAAGTCCCTGATGTGCTCTTCCTATCAATTTTACACCCTACCCAATCAGCATCTGAATATCCTATTAAATCAAAAGTGGATCCCTTGGGGTACCAAAGACCAAACTTAGGTGTATGAACTAAATATCTCAAGATTCTTTTCACGACCCTAAGGTGAACTTCCTTAGGATCGGCTTGGAATCTTGCACACATGCATACGGAAAGCATAATATCCAGTCGAGATGCACATAAATAGAGTAAAGATCCTATCATCGACCGGTATACCTTTTGATCTACGGATTTACCTCCCATGTCGAGGTCGAGATGCCCATTCGTTCCCATGGGTGTCTAGACGGGCTTGGCATCCTTCGTTCCAAACTTAGTGAGTATGTCTTGAATGTACTTCGTTTGGCTGACGAAGGTGCCCTCTTGGAGTTGCTTTAGTTGAAATCCTAGGAAATACTTCAACTCCCCCATCATAGACATCTCGAATTTTTGAATCATAATCCTACTAAACTCTTCACAAGTAGATTTGTTAGTAGACCCAAATATGATATCATCAACATAAATTTGGCATACAAACAAATCATTTGCTATGGTTTTAGTAAAGAGTGTAGGATCGGCTTTGCCGACTTTGAAGCCATTAGTGATAAGAAAATCTCTTAGGCATTCATACCATGCTCTTGGGGCTTGCTTGAGCCCATAAAGCGCCTTAGAGAGTTTATAAACATGATTAGGGTACTCACTATCTTCAAAGCCAGGAGGTTGGTCAACATAGACCTCTTCCTCGATTGGTCCATTGAGGAAGGCATTTTTCACGTCCATTTGATAGAGCTTAAAGCCATGGTAAGTAGCATAGGCAAGTAATATACGAATTGACTCAAGCCTAGCTACGGGTGCATATGTTTCACCAAAATCCAAACCTTCGACTTGTGAATATCCCATGGCCATAAGTTGGGCTTTGTTCCTTGTCACCACACCATGCTCATCTTGTTTGTTGTGGAATACCCACTTGGTTCCTACAACATTTTGATTAGGACGTGGAACTAAATGTCATACCTCATTTCTCGTGAAGTTGTTGAGTTCCTCTTGCATTGCCAATACCCAATCCGAATCTCTTAATGCATCTTCCACCCTGTATGGCTCAATAGAAGACACAGAAGAGTAATGTTCACAAAAATGAGCGACACAAGATCGAGTGGTTACTCCCTTATGAATATCGCCGAGGATGGAGTTCACGGGGTGATATCGTTGTATCGCTTGGTGGACTCTTGGGTGTGGCGGTCTTTGACCCTGAACATCTTCCCTGTCTTGATCAACTTCATCTCCCCCTTGATCATTGTCCTCCTCTTGAGGTGGCTCATCTTCTTGATCTTCTTTTTCATCATCTTGAGCTTGATCCTCATCTTGGGTTGGTGGAGATGCTTGCATGGAAGATGACGGTTGATCTTGTGCTTGTGGAGGCTCTTCGGATTCCTTAGGACACACATCCCCAATGGGCATGTTCCTTAGCGCGACGCATGGAGCCTCTTCATCATCTAGCTCATCAAGATCAACTTGCTCTACTTGAGAGCCGTTAGTCTCATCAAACACAATGTCACAAGAAACTTCAACTAGTCCAGTGGACTTGTTAAAGACTCTATATGCCCTTGTGTTTGAGTCATAACTAAGTAAAAAGCCTTCTACAGCCTTAGGAGCAAATTTAGATTTTCTACCTCTTTTAACAAGAATAAAGCATTTGCTACCAAAGACTCTAAAATATGAAACATTGGGCTTTTTACCGGTTAGGAGTTCATATGTTGTCTTCTTGAGGATTTGGTGAAGGTGGAGTCGGTTGAAGGCGTAGCAAGCGGTGTTGATTGCTTCTGCCCAAAACCGATCCAAAGTCTTGTACTCATCAAGCATGGTCCTCGCCATGTCAAGTAGAGTTCTATTCTTCCTCTCCACTACATCATTTTGTTGTGGTGTGTAGGGAGAAGAGAACTCATGCTTGATGCCCTCATCTCAAGAAAGCCTTCTATTTGTGAGTTCTTGAACTTCGTCCCGTTGTCGCTTCTTATTTTCTTGATCCTTAATCTGAACTCATTTTGAGCCCGTCTCAAGAATCCTTTTAAAGTTTCTTGGGTTTGTGATTTTTCCTGCAAAAGGAACACCCAAGTGAAGCGAGAATAATCATCCACAATAACTAGACAGTACTTACTCCCGTCGATGCTTATATAAGCTATCGGGTCGAATAGATCCATGTGGAGTAACTCAAGCGGCCTGTCGGTCGTCATGATGTTCTTGTGTGGATGATGAACGCCAACTTGCTTTCCTGCTTGACATGTGCTACAAACCCTGTCTTTCTCAAAATGAACATTTGTTAGTCCTAAAATATGCTCTCCCTTTAGAAGCTTGTGAAGATTCTTCATCCCAACATGGGCTAGTCGGCGATGCCAGAGCCAACCCATATTAGTCTTAGCAATTAAGCAAGTGTCGAGTTCAGCTCTATTGAAATCAACTAAGTATAGCTGACCCTCTAACACTCCCTTAAATGCTATTGAATCATCACTTCTTCTAAAGACAGTAACACCTACATCAGTAAATAGACAATTGTAGCCCATATTGCATAATTGAGAAACAGAAAGCAAATTGTAATCTAAAGAATCTACAAGAAAAACATTGGAAATAGAATGGTCAGGTGATATAGCAATTTTACCAAGTCCCTTGACCAAACCTTGATTTCCATCCCCGAATGTGATAGCTCTTTGGAGATCTTGGTTTTTCTCATACGAGGAGAACATCCTTTTCTCCCCTATCATGTGGTTTGTGCACCCGCTATCAATAGTCCAACTTGAGCCCCCAGATTCATAAACCTACAAAACAATTTAGGCCTTGTTCTTAGGTACCCAAACGGTCTTGGGTCCTTTCGCATTAGAAACAAGCACCTTGGGTACCATAACACAAGTCTTGGAGCCCTTGTGTTTGCCCCCAACATATTTGGCAACTACTTTGCCTAATTTGTTAGTTAAAACATAAGATGCATCAAAAGTCTTAAATGAAACATTTGGTTCATTTGATGCAATAGGAGATTTATTTTTAGGCAATTTAACATGGGTTGATTGCCTAGAGCTAGAAGCCTCATTTTTATACATAAAAGCATGATGGGAAACAGAATGAGACTTCCTAGCATGAATTCTCCTAATCTTGTGCTCGGGATAACCAGCAGGACATAAAATGTAACCCTCGTTATCATGAGCCATAGGAGCCTTGCCCTTTACAAAATTAGACAATCTTTTAGGGGCATTAAGCTTGACATTGTCTCCCTGTTGGAAGCCAATGCCATCGTTAATGCCAGGGCATCTCCCATTATAAAGCATGCTTCTAGCAAATTTGAATTTTTCATTTTCTATCTCATGCTCATTGATTTTACTAGTTAGTTGTGCTATGTGATCATTTTGTTGTTTAATTAAAGCTAGGTGATCATGAATAGCATCAACATTAATGTCTCTACATCTCATGCAAATAGAAACATGATCAACAGTGGATGTAGAGGGTTTGCAAGTATTTAATTCATCAATCTTAGCATGTAACATGGCATTCTCATTTCTAAGATTGGAAATAGAAACATTGCAAACATTTAAATCCTTAGCCTTAGCAATTAATTTATCATTCTCAATCTTAAGGCTAGAAATTGATTCATTCAATTTGTCAATCTTAGCAATCAAACTAGCATTTTCATTTTTAGGATTGGCAAATCAATCATCACACACATTTAATTTCTCAACCTTAGCAATTAATTTGGTATTTTCAATTCTAAGGTTAGAGATAGTGTCATGGAAAATGCTAAGCTCACTAGTTAATTTTTCACATGTTTCTACTTTCTGAGCATAAGCATTTTTTACTTTAACATGCTTTTTGTTTTCCTTAATAAGGAATTCCTCTTGGCTATCCAAGAGTTCATCCTTCTCATGAATAGCTTCTATCAATTCATTTAATTTTTCCTTTTGTTGCATGTTTAGGTTGGCAAAAAGAGCAAGCAAATGATCTTCATCATCACTAGAGCTATCCTCATCACTAAATGTTGCATATTTAGTGGAGGCTCTAGATTTTACCTTCTTCTTTTTGCCATCCTTTGCCATGAGGCACTTGTGGCCGACGTTGGGGAAGAGAAGGCCTTTGGTGACAGCGATATTGGTAGCGTCCTCGTCGGAGGAGGAGTCGGTGGTGCTTTCGTCGGAATCTCATTCCAGACATATGTGGGCATCGCCGCCCTTCTTGTAGTATCTCTTCTTTTCCTTCCTCTTTCCCTTCTTGTCGTCGCCCCTGTCACTATCACTAGATAATGGACATTAAGCAATAAAATGACCGGGCTTACCACACTTGTAGCAAACCTTCTTGGAACGGGGTTTGTAGTCTCTCCCCTTCCTTTGCTTGAGGATTTGGCGAAAGCTTTTGATGATGAGCGCCATTTCCTCGTTGTTGAGCTTAGAGGCGTCGATGGGGAGCCTACTTGGCATAGACTCTTCTTTCTTCTCCTCCGTCGCTTTGAATGCGACGGGTTGCACCTCGGGTGTGTAGGTGGTGCCTCGCTCGATGATTTGTTTGGAGACTTTGATCATCAACTCAAAGCTCACAAACTTTCCGATAACCTCCTCGGGAGACATTAGCTTGTATCTACGATCACCACGAATTAATTGAACTTGTGTAGGATTAAGAAAAACGAGTGATCTTAGAATAACCTTGACCATTTCATGGTCATCCCATTTTGTGCTCCCGAGGTTGCGCACTTGATTCACCAAGGTCTTGAGCCAGTTGTACATGGCTTGTGGCTCCTCTCCTTTGTTGAGGACGAACCGACCGAGCTCCCCCTCGATCGTCTCCCGCTTGGTGATCTTTGTCACCTCATCCCCCTCGTGCGCGGTCTTGAGCACATCCCAAATCTCTTTGGCACTCTTCAACCCTTGCACTTTATTATACTCCTCTCGATTTAGAGAGGCGAGGAGTATTGTAGTGGCTTGGGAGTTGAAGTGTCGGATTTGGGCAACTTCGTCCGAATCATATCCTTCATCCCCTACGGGTGGTACCTGCGCTCCAAACTCAATAATGTCCCAAATGCTAGAGTGGAGTGAGGTTAGGTGATGCCTCATTTTATCACTCCACATACAATAATCTTCACCATCAAAAATCGGTGATTTGCCTAATGGGACGGGAAGTAATGGAGTACGTTTAGAAATGCGAGGGTAGCGTAAGGGGATCTTACTAAACTTCTTGCGCTCATGGCGCTTAGAAGTAACGGACGGAGCGTCGGAGCCAGAGGTGGATGGCGACGAAGAGTCAGTCTCGTAGTAGACCACCTTCTTCATCTTCTTCTTCTTGTCGCCACTCCGATGCGACTTGACGCAGGGAGGTGATTCCTCCCTTCCCTTGGCGCCGGACTCCTTCGATGGAGCTTTCCCGTGGCGTGTGTCTGTTTCCATCTCCCTCTTGGTGGATCCTCCTGACATCACTTCGAGTGGTTAAACTCTAATGAAGTACCGGCCTCTGATACCAATTGAAAGTCGCCTAGAGGGGGGTGAATAGGCAAATCTGAAATTTACAAACTTTAAGCACAACTACAAGCCGAGTTAGCGTTAGAAATATAACCGAGTCCCAAAGAGAGGGCAAAAACAAATCAACCAAAGAAATAGAGCGGATGACACGGTGATTTGTTTTACCGAGGTTCAGTTCTTGCAAACCTACTCCCCGTTGAGGTGGTCACAAAGACCGGGTCTTTTTCAACCCTTTCCCTCTCTCAAACGGTCACCTAGACCGAGTGAGCTTTTCTCCTCAATCAAATGGGTCACTTAGACCCCATAAGGACTACCACAATTTGGTGTATCTTGCTTTGATTACAAAGGTGTTGAGAACAAGAATGGGGAAGAAGAAAAGCGATCCAAGCGACAAGAACTCAAATGAACACGAAAATCTCTCTCACAAGTCACTAAATGTTTGGAGTGGTTTTGGACTTTGGAGAGGATTTGATCTCTTGTTTGTGTCTTGGAGTGAAGTCTAGAGCTCTTGCATTGAATGTAATGGCTGAAAAACATGGATGCAATGAATGGTGGTGGTTGGGGGTATTTATAGCCCCAACCACCAAACCAACCGTTGGGGTTGGGCTGCTGTCGATGGGCGCATCGGACAGTCCGGTGCGCCACCGGACAGTCCGGTGCGCCACCAGACACTATCCGGTGCACCAGCCATGTCACCTAACCGTTAGGGTTGTGACGATTTCGACCGTTGGAGCTCTGACATCTTGGTGCACCGGACAGTCCGGTGCGCCACTAGCGCCTGCTATGACTTCTGCCACGAACTGTAGCTCTGTCAGGGCACTGTGCAGTCGACTGTTGCGCTGATAGTCGTTGCTCCGCTTGGTGCACCGGACAGTCTAGTGTGCCACCGGACAGTCCGGTGAATTATAGCGGAGTGCACCTAGAGAAACCCGAAGGTGAAGAGTTTGAGGTCGATTCTCCCTGGTGCATCGGACACTGTCCGGTGGCACACCGGACAGTCCGGTGTGTCAGACGAGGGTTCTCTTCGGTTTCTTTTGCTCCTTTCTTTTGAACCCTAACTCGGATCTTTTTATTGGTTTGTGTTGAACCTTTGGCACCTGTAGAACATATAATCTAGAGCAAACTAGTTAGTCCAATTATTTGTGTTGGGCAATTCAACCACCAAAATCATTTAGGAAAAGGTTTGACCCTATTTCCCTTTCAATTAGGTAAATCTACTATGATGGCAGACGACATGGTTATGATGAAGAAATTGGGCTACTTTGGGGAGGCCGAGAGCAAGCTTATCCGGTTTGTTGGGGAAGAGGTGATTCTAGAACCAAAAGATGATGAAGTCGTAGTGTTTAAAAGCTTCTTCAGGGAAGGACTTCGTTTCCCCCTGCATGAGATGATTGGAGAAGTTTTGAAAATTTTTGAGATATACTTTCATCAGCTGACACCCAATGCAATCGTTAGACTTAGTGTCTACATATGGGCCCTCCGAAGCCAGTGTATGAGTCCCAATGCCGAAGCTTTCTGCCGGGTGCACGAGCTGCACTATCAAACGAAGGCCAGAGCAGATGGTCTTCATGAGAACTTAGGCTGCTATAACTTTGCGTATCAGAAGGATACGAAGGCCCCGGTTCTCGGCTATCGTACCAAGTGGCTGACCGGTTGGAAAAAGCGACTGGTTTTACATAAAGGTAGATGAGAAGAGAAGGGATAAGCTAATGACTATGGTCATGAGTCCATTGAAATTGAGCTTCAGGATGACAAGGCCCTTGTGCCACCTACAGCTTGGCTCCCCATGCTAGGTAGCCGAAGTAGAATTCAGAGTGGTAGCAGCCGAAATCAGCACTAGAGATCTAGTGCAAGAGTACTTGGCAAATAGAATATTTCCGACATCTAGTGGCTGGGGAATGCCTAAGAAGAAGGAGGGGCAAAAAGTACAAACTTGTTTGGCTCCCCTACCGATTTAAATTTGAGAAACAATTCAAGAAGCCATGCAAAGAGTGGCTAGAAATGACCGAAACAATGTGCAATGAAATTCTTGGCAACTACACCAAGAAAGGGGATCAATTAATGACTGCTGCCTTCAGCACCCGGCCAAAATGAAGGCTGAATCGGGTGATGGACGCATTAAACTTCGAATACCCAGACTATGAAAGGCTTGACAAAGGGGCCGAAGGGGTGAAAAGGAAAAGGATTGTCAGCATCCTGAGTAGGCAAGCTACTCGGCTAGTAAAGGAAGATAAGAAAATTTTGAAGAAATCAAAGTCAGCTCCTGAGCCGAAAGCGGCAATTTCTAAAAAGCGAAAGCTTGACATAACGCCCTCTGCTGAGCCGAAGGTGGATGAGACAGGAGAAGAAGCTCCTTCAACGCCCTCTACTGCCGAAGTAGCAGAAATTTGAAAGGTAATGACTAATTCCTCACACTTCAAGCTACTAAGTCCTCTAGGATCAGAACTGACACAATTTTTACAGAAGAAAGAACAACCTTCGGCTGCAAAGGAAAAGGTTGAAGGGCAAAAGAAACGACGAATAGTTAACGTGATGCAAGCCATCGAGGGAACACCGCCTTCAGCCTCAGCGGCTAAAATAGTGACTACTGCGGGTGCGGAAGCTGATGCTACTACCAAAGTCAAAAACACTGACGAAGCCGAAACAACAACGTTAGATATTGATAGGCTCATATCAGATGTGGTTAAAGATGTGGCTATAGAGGAAGAAATGGTCGCAGCGCCAAGCAAAGAAAGGGAAATTGATGCTAGTCCTTCGGGCGAAAAATATTTCGATCTTCGGCACCTGGGCGGCCAAGAATTGTCTGAAGAGGACAAGTGAGAGTTGCGGGAATTTGCTGTATCCGGCGGATATCAACTAGGGGCTTTGCTCTTTGGGGGGCTGACGAGGAGATCCTAGGATGCGTCCGCGAGCGCGCCGGGGCAAAGATAGTCGGCACTCTGTCCAAGAGTGTTGGCTTTCCGAAGCTAGAGGCTGATATCAGCTGCTACCGATGGCAACATATTGTTGGTAGCTTGTTTTATTCCAACTTCAAGGTGAGGCACTTGACTAGGTTGTTATTATTATCATCTTCGCGGTGAATTAGATGTTCTGACCATGACTTGTTGTTGCAGAGCATGCTGCTGAGCAAAGCTTTGAAAATGCAGCAGGATAACAAAGATAAGAAAAACGAGATTATAATTGAAGGCTTAGAGAATAAGATAAAGGATCTTGAAGCTTCTCTAGAGGAGAAAGATTTTCTGCTGCGAGCAGCCGAAGGCTCTCTCGCGGAAGTACAGTCTCAAAATACTAAATTAAGCGAAGAACTTGATAATGCTCAAACAACTTTAAAGAAAAAATCAGAGCGCTTTGAGCTGGAAACAAAAGAACTGCAAGCGAAAGCTGAAGCTGAAGCTGAGAAATATATGAAGCTACAGGAATCATTGAAAGACATTCGGAATAAGTGCACGGACTTTGCCACTCGCTGTGTAATCCGACTAAAAGGAATATTCAACTCGGTTGGGGCTAGTTCTGAAGAAATTGCTCCTTCAGCTGAAGATATCCCTAAAGCCTTCAAGCACATTGAAAACGAAGTTGAAGCACTCGATGAAGTTATAACTGGGCACGGGGATTTTTGTGCTCTGTTAGCTTCTCGTGGCACATCTGCTGCATTTTTGAAGGTCGGATGTACTCATGCCAAAACAGTTAACAAACCAACCTTCATCCTCTCATCATCAGACTTAGTTGATATTCCCGATGAAGCCTGTAGCATTGGAAACAGATTTATCACTCAAATTTGGGCTAAGGGTGGGCGCGAGCTAGCTGGAGACGAAGCTCGAAAACTGCTCCATTCAGTATGAAACTTTTACATGTCTTTTACCTTGGTTTTTCTTTATTACATCTGCGATTACATTATACCGTCATCTGTCTGTAGGATGATGGCGCCGAAGGTCGCTAAGCCGAAGCTTGTTCCGGAGGGCTGAAGGCTCTTAGAGCTTCTTTTTTTTAATTACCTGTAGAAAACTTGGTCTCTCTTTGCATTATTTGGTGAAAGATTGTAATTGAGAGTTGAACACAACATTGTACATATTTGTCCATACCTTGTAATATAAGTTTGCCTCTTCGTCCATGTGTGAATTGCTTTGCTATGGACGAAACCCACAATTACAATTTTTGAGCCGAAGGCGAAAAACACCTTCCCTTCTTTTCGTTCACATCGAAGCATCTTCGTATTCAACGAAGCATTTTGTCACCAAAGATAGGCATCTTTTTTCTTTCCTGTTAACGCATGTGCTTCATGTCATGATAATGATGATCCTACGGATGTCTAATGATTGTTAGTATGAATGCAAAGAATGATGTGATGGAATATGCAAATGTATGACCCAAACACACACGAAAGCACACCCAGACTCTGCATCCCCTTAGGAACGACTTTTGAGTCTCTCTGCCTTCTATTTTGGTGGCATTTAAGCTCTGCATCCCCTTAGGAACGACTTTTGAGCTTCTTCACCTTCTATTTCGGTGGCATTTAAGCTCTGCATCCCCTTAGGAACGACTTTTGAGCTTCTTCACCTTCTATTTCGGTGGCATTTTGGCTCTGCATTCCCTTAGGAATGACTTTTGAGCTTCAAAACTTACTCTACGCTCCCTTAGGAATGACTTTTGAGCTTCGGAACTTACTCTGCGCTCCTTAGGAACGACTGTTGTAGTTTCGCACCCTCCAGGTGACAATTTAGCTCTGCATCCCCTTAGGGACGACTTTTGAGCTTCTCCATGTTCTTTTTGCACTTGATGGTGTGGATTCTAATGTTACATGTTACATTCTTGGGGGAATTTGGCCCTTGTATTGCATAGGGCTAAACAAAAAATGAAAATTACAACCTATGGGGACATTAAAAATCTTTCTCCCCTCTTGAAAGGAAAAGGGTGCCATAGGAAAAAAATAAGAAAATTACATCAATTACACATAATATCGCCGAAGCTCATCGGCATTCCAAGACATGGGTACGTCATTGTCGTCCATGTCCTTCAGTCTGTAAGAACCGGGTCTTGATGAAGATACTATCAAAAAAGGGCCTTCCCATTTTAGCTGAAGCTTCCCCACTGTATCTGGGTTAGCTATCCTTCGAAGCACCAAATGACCTGGCTTGATATTTTTCAATCGAACTTTTCTGTCATGCCATTTTATTGTTTCGGCCTAGTATTTATTGATGTGCTCTATGGCCTAAAGTCTGGTCCCTTCTATGGTGTCTTTTGTTACTTGGCAATCAGCTTCATCCTCCGTCGAAGCTAAGGTTCTTATTGAACCCATTCTTGCTTCTTCCGGTGTTATTGCTTTGTCACCGAACAGAAGCTTGAATGGAGTAAGCCCTGTTGATCTTGATGCAGTGGTGTTGTGGCTCCAAACCACTTTTATTAATTCGTCTGGCCACTTCCCTTTCGGCGGATTGAAGATTGACTTCATTATTCCTGTTATTATGATTCCATTTGCCCTTTCTACCAACCCATTTGACTTCGGGTGCCTCACTGATGCAAAGTGTATTTTTGTGCCAATTTGACTACAGAAAGTTTTGAAAGTTTTAGCATCGAATTGAGTTCCGTTATCAACGGTGATAGCCTTCGGTATGCTGAAGCGACAAACTATGTTCTGCCAGAAGAATTTTTGCACTGTGGCCGAAGTTATTGTAGCCAAAGGCTTTGCTTCAATCCACTTAGAAAAGTATTCCACTGCCACCACAATGTATTTCAGGATGCCTTGCGCTGGAGGTAGTGGCCCTAACAAATCCAACCCCCATCTTTGCAATGGCCATGTTGGTTGTATTAGCTGAGTTAAAGACGAATGTTGTTTCTGGTCTCTGGCACATCTTTGACAATTTTCACATTTTTGAACTAAATCTGCTGCATCCGAAGCTGCCTTTGGCTAGTAAAAACCTTGTCTAAAAACTTTTCCTAGCAGAGGTCTAAACCCAATGTGGGCTCCACATAAGCCTGCATGTATCTCCTTCATTAATTCCTGTCCTTCAGTTCTGGACGCATTTGAGCAACGGGGAGCAAACTCCATGCTTGTATAACTCCCCTTCTATTATTACATAAGGTATTGTCCTTGCTTCCATTCTCTTGTTATAAGCTTCATCATCTGAAAAACAGTTGCCCTGGAGAAAGGATACTATTTCAGTCCTCCAGTCTTCACTATGTACAGGTGAGATTGTGAGCACTACTCTTTCCAAGAGCTCGACTGAAGGTGCTTTTATTGTTTCAAAACATACTTCTGAAGGCAAAGGGAGCCCTGTGCCGCTGATTTAGCTAATAAATCTGCATGCTCATTCTCTCCCTTTGGGATATTTTTTACAGAAAAAACCTTCGAAAGAAGCTTCCAACCTTCGGAATGCATCCAGATACTTTTCAAGCTTGGGGTCTCTTGCCTTACTGCTTTTATCCACATGACCCAAGATAACTTGCGAATCAGTTTTGAGGATTGCCCTTATTATTCTCATTGCTTTTAGCTTCCGAAGCCCCAAAAGAAGAGCTTCGTACTCGACAATGTTATTTGTACAGCTGAAGTCTAACTTTATTGCATAACATGTTCTGACTTTAGAAGGTGCAACTAGAACAGCAGCTGCCCCAACACCGAAGGTCCCCCAAGATCCATCGCAAAATAGAATCCAAGCTTCAACATCTTTTGTTGCTTCTTCATCCTGAGCCCCTGGCGTCCAATCAGCAATGAAGTCTGCTAAAGCCTGAGATTGTATTGAGGATCTGTGCACGTAATTAATGGTGAATTCGTTAAGTTCCGCGACCCATTTCCCGATCCTTCCGGTAGCTTCTCTGTTCCTCATTATGTCCTTCAGGGGTTGCGATGAAGGCACTATTATGTGATATGCTTGAAAGTAATGCCGAAGCTTTCTAGAGGGCATCAATACAGCATACAGTACCTTCTCCAACTCTGTGTAATTTTTCTTTGAAAAGCTGAGTACTTCGGAAACGAAGTATACCGGTGCTTGCTTTTTTACCTGGCCCTCTTGTTCTCTTGTACAAGTGTTGCACTAACCGCAGCATGGGAAGCATACACATATAGAAGTAACAGAGCTCCTAATGAAGGTGGGGTTAGAGTTGTTAGATCTATTAAATACTGCTTCAGCTCTTTGAAGGCTCTCTGCTGAGCTGGGCCCCATTAGAAGACTTTGGCTGAATTCAGTATTTCAAAGAAAGGTAAATTCCTCTCTGCTGATCTTAAAATGAATTTGTTTAACGATGCCAGTCTTCCTACTAACCGTTGAGCCCCCTTTTTGAATTTGGTGGCTCCATCTGAAGGATAGCTTCGATCTTGCTTGGGTTAGCTTTGATGCCTTTTGTTGATACCAGGCAACCAAGAAACTTGCCCTTCTTCACTCTGAAGACACATTTTTTCTAGATTTAGCTTCAGACCAACTTATCTGAAATTGGCAAATGTTTCTTGCAAATCAGCAACATGATTTTCTTGCTTTGTGCTTTTTACTATGATATCATAGGGATGGCAACAAATAAAGCATCCGCGGATAGTGTCTCTGGGCATCCATATCCGCGACTTATATCTGATATCTGAACCTGTACCCGTTACCCGCTACGAATAAAAAACAGTATCCACATCCGTTACCCGTGGGTAATGGATATCCGCGGATATATCCGTTTGCCCACTACACATACAACATATTTAAATCCAGCAAATTCAAATATGATAACATATTTGTCCAGCAAATTTAAATATGATAAAAACATACAACCATACAAAATTTGTCCAGCAAATCAAATCTGATACATGTATTAAGGCATACAACGAGCAATATAAAATTGTCTAGCAAAATCAAATCTGAATTGTTCAAATTCATAAAATTACAAACATACAAGTGGTCCGTGAAGTGGTTCCAAACTCCAGTGACCCCACATGTCAGGTTACTTTAATGGATATTCGGGTATTCGAGTATGGATATTGATTTTTCGTACCCATTTTAAAAATATCCATGGATATCAAATGCTATCTTAATCCGTATCCACGAGTACAGGCTCGTTCCCAAAACCGTGCCCAACGGGTTTTTTATCTGCGGATACACGGATAAATCACATTCGTTGCCATCACTATGATATCATCGACATATGTCAGCACATTCCTGCCAATTTGGGAGTGAAGAACCTTGGCGGTCATTCTGCTGAAGCTTCCTCCAGCATTCTTGAGCCCTTCAGGCATCCGAAGGTAACAATAGGTACCACTAGGAGTTATGAAGCTTGTCTTTGGCTCATCCTCTTTCTTCATCCAGATTTGATGATAACCCGAGTAGCAGTCTAGTAAACTCATGAGCTCTGAAGAAGCTGCTGCATCCACAAGGGAATCTATTCTTTGTAGTGGGAATTCATCCTTCGGACATGCCTTGTTGAGATCTGTGAAGTCGATACACATTCTCCATTTTCCATTAGCTCTCTTTACCATGACAATGTTGGCTAGCCACTCTAGGTATGTTGCTTCTCTGATGACGCCGGCACTTATAAGTCTCTTGACTTCATTTCGTGCACCTTCGGCTTTATCATCGGACATTTTTCGAAGCCTCTGCTTTCTTGGTCTGAAGGACGGGTCCACATTGAGTGAGTGCTCAATAACGTATCGATTAACACTGGCTGTCCAAGCAAAAACATCTTTGTTGTTAAACAAGAATCTTAACAAAGTTTTTTCCTGTTCATCAAACAGCTGGGATCCTAGCAATACTTTTTGCTCTGCTATGTCTTTATACAAAAGCATAGGCTTCGGTTGATCTGCTAAAGCAACCTTCTCTCTTTTATGCTTATACTGCTGATAAGCTTCGGCTTTATCTATATTATGAATAGCCTTCGAATCCGTCCAACTCCCTTCAGCTCTCCTGGCAGCTTCTTGACTCCCGTGTACAACAATGGGCCCTTGTTCTGAAGGTATCTTCATGCAAAGATGTGTTGGATAAAGTATTGCTTCGAAGGCATTAAGCATCCCTCGACCAATGATTGCATTGTATGGATACTCCATATCAACAATGTCAAAGACAACATGTTCTGTTCTTGCGTTATGAACATAGCCGAAGGTAACTGGCATTGTTATCTTGCCAAGTGCCACAATCTGTCTTCCTCTGAATCCACAAAGAGGGTGTGTTGCATCATGTATCTTATCCTCTGGCTCTTGCATTTGCCTAAAATCCTTTGCAAAGATGATATTTGTTGCACTACCTGTGTCCACTAAGACATTGTGAACCAAAAATCCCTTGATAACACAAGATATTACCATTGCATCGTTATGAGGATAATCCTTAAGCTGAAGGTCTTCCTGAGAGAAGGTAATTGGAATATGAGATCACTTGGACCTAATGAAGGGTCCTTGCACCTCGACATGTTGTACCCTTCTCTGTGCTTCTTTCTTCAGCTTCTTGTTGGATGGTTCAGAGCTTGATCCACCTGTGATTGGGAGCACCAGCTTCGTGGTCGACGGTGCTACAGCTTGGTTGTTTTGCGAAGCCATCGTCACAACTGTGGAAGTGAGTTCACCGGAGGTGGGCGCCAATGTTGGTCCTTGTTCTCAAATGTTATACATCAAGAACAAGACAACACGATTGTCAATAATTAGAGACCTTCGTCCTTCGAAGCATTATCTCCTTTTGGATATAATGGTCACCAGACGAAGGTCATGAATGGAATACCTTTATCATCTCAATGAACAAATATAAATAAGAGTACATGAAATACAAAAGAATATAAATAACGATTATGAATCAATAAGTTATTTATATTCTCATTTCATAAACATGAATAAACATCAACAATATTTATATTACATTTATACCTTCGGCTTGCTAAAAGGTGAAGATGCGAGAGTGACGCAAGAGTGATTACAATCCAACGTGAACAGTACGAGAGTACTATTCATCTATTTATAGGCACGGGACGCAACCCAGAAAAAGTTACATTCATGTCCCTGATAACTAATTGTAATCATAATGCGAACTATTAAGGACTAGATAGTCTTTTCCTCCTTAAGTCGGTATCGTCCTTTGCCTTCATCATAATGCTAAGCCGAAGCTCCTTCAGTCATAGCTTCGGCTTTTGTCCGCATCGTCTTCGGGTTGTATCTTCATGTTGCGTATACCTTTATAGTATTTGCCTTGAGGACCTTCGGTGGAAAAGAAGACCCCCAACAGGCCCCAACGCGATACTAGGCCCATCAACCCAACAGACGGTGTCGCAACACAAAAACAGAATCTAAACACTGATTTGTTTCGACGATTGCTATTGACTCCGGTTGAATTTTAAGGTGGTGCTAGTTTGGTTGGAAAGCTTATCTCCTCAGCTTTCCATCCATATAAAGCCAAACCTAATCGGAGTTCGGATGCATCTTGTGCATCCATTTTAATGCAGATTGACCCTAGACTCCGAGGTGGAGATGAAGTTGAGTGTGATTTGACTTTCTCTTGTTCTGAACGTCCTAACTTCTCCTTATTGACATCTTGACGATTCCCAAGTCCTTGATAGTCCTCTCTAAGGTTACTAATCGTCAAAACATCCAAAACACAAAGCATAAGCTCTAAAATATAATTGACTAGGTAAGAACGAACCTAGAGATTTAGCTGTTGGTGCTCGTGTTGTCGGCCCATGCATTATTTGTATGGGAGTGATGTCCTCATTAGCAACACTTCCCTGTTGCTCTCCAAATACACGTCTTGGTAGGGAGAGAGTGTATTCGGAGAACAACAGGGAAGTGACGCTAAAACTCTGTCTGAGATCGGAGTAGGGCTTGGAAACTAACCCCATCTACACAACCGTGGGCTGTCCAAAAAACATGGACAATTCGAAACAGATACATTTGTAGATATGCAAAGATCTGCATATCTACACTATAACTTTTTCGAATGGGAGACGCCTAACTGGATTACGTGATCTACGACCATTATGCTGAAATAGAAGTTATACCTAGGGTTGCGGTGGAGTCAGGCTAGCAGGGTTGTGGCATGTCGGTGCAGTGGCTATGCGATGCGTACAGGCAGACCCGCAATGGCTAGGAAGACCTCTGCAAAAAAAATTAACACAAGCTTGTCAACAAAAAAATTTGGCAGCACCTCCCCCACACGGGAAGGTTTCCAAAACCTGCAAATAAAAGCAACGACATGATGGCTAACATGCACACACATTTCATTCTATAAGAGGATACAATCTACTAAAAGAACGACTTTGTAAAGACAAAATAACCCACGAGGGTATTAATTTGGCCTTAAAAATAGATGGAAGAACCTTAACTTATACAAATTTTACTTTACCACTTTGCATGACAAGCCCAAAAACTAAGAACCTTAACTTATATAAATTATACTTCACCACATTGCAAGACAAGCCCTAGAAACTAAGCATGTCACATACTAAGATTTATCCCTCATGACATCGCATTAGGTTCTTAATATTTCAAAAATTAAACATAGATAGTATAACACACAAAGGCCTAATCAAGTTACTTAATCATCAACAATGTCACACAAAATGATTGCAATAAAAATAGAAATCCATAAGAGAAGACCAATCGAGGACGAGGAGTTGGCGGCTGGCCAACGTGGGGTGGCTGATGAGGAGGGTGGCGCATGGCTGGCGCGGGTCGGGTCGGCCGAGGGCAGTGGCGGATGGCCGGGGTGCGCGGCGACGATGGCTTGACTCAGAAAATCACATAAACAAGGTCAGAAAATCATGAAACTTGCCGACATGTCATAAAACTTGTGATCCAGTTGTTTTAAAATTGTATAAAACATAAACAAGGTCAAAAAATCATGAAACTTGCCGACATGTCATGATATCACATGTAGAGGCTGTGATAAAAATTTGACACTGTTTCGTGAAAGTTGTCACAATCTAGATGTACAAGCCTAGCATGCCTCACATGAAATCATGAAACTTCTACGAAGGCCAGCTAGGTTTATACACATAGCGTGTGACAACTTTCACGAAATAGGGTCAAATTTTTATCATAGCCTCTACATTTGATATCATGACATGTCGACAAGTTTCATGATTTTTTGAGTTTTTGTGTTTTATACAATTTTAAAACAACTGGATCGCAAGTTCTCTTTTATGTTTCGTGAGCATGGTTTCGAAAATTCTGATTTGTTTCTAAAATAAGTTGTAACTTATGCTAAATAACATGAATATCATTTTTGCATTCACTGTTTTCTATTTTTCGAGTGACTAACTGTTCAAGTCTCAAGTATTCAAAAAAATCAATTAAACGAACTAAATCTAATAGTTATAGCAAACACTTAAATAATTGTGTCAAAATTAAATGTGTAGGTCTATATAATGTAGGAATACGCCACAAAAACTTTGGTGAAAAAAAAATAAAATATACTTTACTGTGTGTCATGGAAAGACACTCGGCGAAGGCTTACATTGTCGAGTACCCGCCAGGGGACACCCGGCGAAGGCTTACTTTGTCGAGTGTCTGCTAGGGGACACTCGATAAAGACATAACTTTGCCGAGTGTGCTCTCCTAACACTTGGCATAGTTAATGGCCATCAACTGTAGATGGTTGTTGACGGCCCTTTGCCGAGCACCGCGTTTCGCTGAGAGGTTGACACTCGGCAAGCCTCATTTGCCGAGCGTCATTGTATTCCGAATGTTTTGCGATTGGCAAAAGCAGTATGTGCCGAGTGCTCGAGATTTTACACTCAGTAAATCTCTGAGCACTCGATAAAAACTCGTTTTCTGTAGTGAATGCCCTTAAGATAATTTAAAAGACAATCCACTATATATATGTTGATTGTTTAATAATTACACGGTTATGTGGCACTATGTGAGACTCAGGACCAATGTTAGCTTTTGAGACCATCGTTATTTTATGAAACAACGACCTCTTTGTCTCGCGCATCTCTCTTTCCACGTCATAAAAATTCTACATAACATTGTTTGCGATTGAAACCGCTTGCATAGCAATGTATCTGCTCCAAAAACCAGGAGCAAATTAGAAAGGTAAAATCTTTTTCTTATTCAAAATTAAATAAAAAGAAGATTTTAGCCCCTCTAATCTACTTCGATTTTGTAGCTCTTAAACTACCTGTTAAGGTTGTGAAATAAATTCTTAATGACCTTTCGTGCACATGATTGTTTCTGCTAGCCGCAAAGTACATGTTCGGGGAGAGTCCAAATTAAACTTGTTTTGGTCTAGCTAGTGCCTAGTGCACAAGGCGAAGTCATCAGATATTCAAAAGGCTTAGTCATATCAGTTAAGGCTAAGCTGAATCAATTTGGTTTTGGGATCCAACGTACATGCACTGCAACTAAATTCCAAGTAAGGATCAGCAGGTGCATTGATGCATGTCTGTAAATTACGGATGCGTGAGTTAGGGAAAATGAACACGTTTTTCAGTAGTAGAAAAGAGCTCAAAGCCTGCGGCACCCATAAATTATCACTGGCGGTTTCAGTTATCACGCGCCAGTAAAAAAAACAAGGTGGACCCGACTTAGGAACCGCCAGTGGAAACCTATTTCCACTGGCGGTTATCTTAACACAACCTATTTGAGATCACAGTGCTTATAGATTCTATAAGATGAAAGGTGGAAAGTACGACCTGTCGAAAAAACTCGTGCCACTAGACATCCATCATCACTGGCCGGTAAGTATGTGATTTTATGAATACATATCATACACAATGTTGCAACTAAATAACCAATCTCCCGTTATGTAGTGCCACAAGCAACCACAAGGATCGGTCCTATGTGGATTCTATGCGTGCGAGTTCATGAGAGTGAACGGACGATACATCACGAACCCTGACAAGGTATTATTAGTAATAGTTAAGTATGTATTTATGTCATTAAAGATGCAAATGTGTTATTATTGAGTATAAATAGATAATGTTTATAAAATTCCTTTACAGCAATTTCAACGAGGAAACCCGGAGAACTTGACCGAAGCTGCATTGTATGGCATAGTCGAGGACCTCTGCACATTCATATTGAAAGAGGTCATTCCCGCAGAAGGAAAATATCACGATGCTTCCGGGACATTAGCTTTGCCAGAGTTCAGAATACTAACAGAAATTAGTAGATTATCTCTTAGCTGAGATAGTTATTAGAGCTTAGGTGAAAACTTATGATGTATAGAATGCATGAAGCATATATGGTTGTAAACAGAATACTTTGATGTATATAAATGTATGATAGAATTTAATTTCATGTTGCTTTCAATATCAATATAGATATATATATATATATATATGTTTGTGTGTGTGTAAATAAATATATATATAATTCAGTATTGTTTGAAATTTTGAAAAAAGGCGGGAAAACTTCCACTGGCGGTTTTATAAAGAAAACCGCCAGTGAAAAGTGCATTTACACTGGCGGTTCGTTAAGAAAACCGCCAGTGAAAATGCATTTCCACTGGCGGTTTTCTTTATTCAGCCGCCAGTGGAAATGCACTTTTCACTGGCGGTTCGTTAAGAAAACCGCCAGTGAAAATGAACTTTTCACTGGCGGTTCCAAAATAACCGCCAGTGGAAATGCTGATTTCCACTGACCCCTAGCACTGGCGGTACTGAAAAACGCCAGTGTAAATATGTTTAGAACCGCCACTATAGAGCTTCTGTGTACTAGTGTTTGCTCCGGTACGGTTCTGGCATGGCATTATATATTGTTGACGCTCTTTTGGACCAATTATCTAGCGTATTCTAGTAATGAGTGGGATTGGAGTGGATTGAGATGTGTTGAGAGAGTATTTGATCTCTTGAGGATTTACACCCTCTCCAATCCCTCCAAAACACTCTAATCCCAAAGTATCCAAACTAGGCCTCACAGGGAGCAAAGATCTAAGATGCTCTCTGCATGAGTGTGGACAATCCGGGATTTGTGCAGAGGGTGCTGATCTTCTCTACACGCGCGGGACCATCCGCGAGCAGAGGCTACGATGATCTCCTGCATAACCTGTACCTCATCCCCAGAGGGACCCTATCAGAGAAGAAAATCCCAGTTTTGTCTTGAGAACGATAGGACATCCAAGACGTCTCTAAATAGCGTCAAGCCGAGGTAAGGTCAAGATTGGGGATGAAAAAGACTAATTGCTGCTACTCATAGGACAAGAATGTAAAATACACTACTACAGGTATCCTCTATACAGGCGGTCCGGTTAGCCTCTACACAGGCGGTTCCAGGAACCGCTTGTGGTGCACCGCCTGTGATGTAAAACAACATCACAGGCGGTCAATCAAAAACCGCCTGTGATAGTCACACATCACAGGCGGTCCAGTTTAAAAGAACCGCCTGTGATAGTCACACATCACAGGCGGTCCGGTTTAAAAGAACCGCCTGTGATAGTCACACATCACAGGCGGTTTTAATTATAAGCCGCCTGTATTTCCCAGATTCATATATAGAAGCAGATTCATATATATTTTCCAGATTCATATACAGAAACAGAATTAATAATAGATTCAAACACAGATTCAAACACAGATTCATCATACAAAGATTCAAACAAGTTCTATAGCAGGTTCCATACACAGATTCATCCACATATATATCAAGTTCCATCATACACAGATTTATACACATCAAGTTGCATAACAACTCAACATCTCAAAGTTCCATAGACAACTAAACATCTAAAGTTCCTAACTAAAGACCTAAACACTGTGTGATATTGTGTACAAACTTAGTTCTGGGAATTTTTGCAAATTTCCATTTACATTGTAGAATAGCCCTTGTTGATGAAGAACTTCACGGCGCATAAAGTAAAGCAAGTCTCTTACAACCTTAGCCACGCCGGTGGAAACCATATCTCTTTCTAACCATTCAGCATTAATCTTAGATTTAGGAACCTGCAATGAAAGCAAAAAGCAATCGGTGCTAAGAGTAATGTGATGAGCAACAGTATAACATAAAAATTGCAATATAGACAATGATAGCGAACTTACATCCTCACGATTGACCATGTAATGGAAGGTGACACGACACCATTCGCATACATAATAACCGCACAGGACAGTACCCGGAGGTTGTTTGTCACCATATGGAAATAATGATATTGACAAATTAGGCTTGTCCTCTGGATGTTCGCCGCCAAGATCTTTCCAATAAAAACGGTATGCACTGCATATAAGAATAGCATTGTGAGATAAAATCCTACCGCTTGTATAGAGCCAAATTGTACTAGTGATAACTGGTAAATAGATTGATTTGATCAATTGGGTGATGCCTCAATCGACCATATCCTCTCATATATATGTAGTTGTTGAGGTCTGGACCCATTTCTAGGCGCTTCCCAACAGATTCTCATGTGATTATAGCTAGATAAGCACTCGCAGGATAAGGACTCTCGTCCGAGTTAATCTAATTGCGGACCGTCCGAGCTACATCCGAGAACCGTCCTAGGCGCGAACCATCTAGATGCTACATGGCCGGACTGTTCGACCATGCCCAGGTGCCAAATCTAGTACTCAACACATGCCCCCACCTTTTAGGGAAGCTAAGCGTACCAACAACACCTGGTACAAGATGTAAACAACTCGATGTGAAACCATCGGTTCTCTAAGCATCTTGCCATATACTAGTATGATATTGCTTCAGAAAACGACCATTCAATGCCTTAGGCAGCAAATTGCCTTGCAACGTTTGTAACATATATGTATTACCAGAGATCACATGCGCAACTCTGTAAGGCCCTTCCCAGCTTGGGACCACTTATCAAACTTCCGGTCCTTGATCCTTAATGGCAAGATTGTCTTCTGGACCAGATCTCCAACCTAGAATGACTTAGCCTTTATCTTCTTGTTGTAGGCCTTGGAAACTATGTTCTCGTCTTTCTCAATCTCCCTTATAGTCATCACTCTCTTGTCGGTCATCTCATCAATATTATCCATCATTTGATCGTGATAGTCACCGATAGCTAGATCATTTTTTCTAGCAAACCTAATAGCATTCAAGCTTATCTACACAAGCAAAACAGCTTCCTGTCCATACACAAGCTCAAAAGGAAAGCCTTTAGTAGCATGGTGCTTAGATATTGTACGAGCCCATAAAGCCTCAAACAAAACCTTGTGCCAATACCTAGGATGATCAGCTATTTCTTCTTGATAAGGCTTTTTAATGTCCTATTACTCGACTCGGCCTGACCGTTGGCCTGAGCATAATATGGGGATGAATTGAGTAATTTGATCTTATATAATTCAACAAACTCACTGCATTTTTTGACATGAAAGAAGTTCCCTGATTTGTACTAAAAGTCTAGGGAATGTCGAATCTATGAATATTATGCTCAGTCACAAACTTAATTACCTCCCTATGTGTTATATTTTTCAAGGTGAAGACTTTTGTCCACTTGGTGAAATAGTTTGTGGGGACTAGCACAAACTGATGCCCTTCGACAATGAAGGATGAATCTCCCCTACAAAGTTCAAACCCCATCCCTTGAAGAGCCATGGTTTGATAATAGGGTGTAGTTCGGAAGTAGGCAACAATTGTAGATCACCTAACTTTTGCCATACTTGACAACCTTTGTATTACTTAAAACAATCAGTTATCATGTCAAGTCAATAGAAACCAGATCTTCTCAAAAGGCACTTCATTTTTTGAGCCGATTGATGGGTACCACAAATACCTTCTTGCACTTCGGCCATGACAAATGTAGCATCATCAGTGGCCAAGCACTTAAGCAAAACATCATTAGGAGTTCGACAATAAAGTTCACCATCAATGATAACATATTTAAAAGTCATTCACCGAATATTCCTATTTGTCCCAATATTTGGATCACACAGGTATGCAACCAAAGGTGTTCTCCAATCAGCTGAGTCAACCAAGGCCATGCTTCTGCTAGCGTCGAATGGTCCAGTGACATCAATCGGACGGTCCAATGTACCTATGGGCGGTCCGGCATCTCTACCCAGACGGTCCTGAACCTGGTGACCTCGCACAACTCTAACTATCAGATTTTTCGAAACAAGGAATTTCCCTCGGGTTATCCGATAGCCTGAAGCTTCTTGCGCTAAGTCAATAGCTCTTAGATATATGTGGAATGTCAAATTCGTTAAAAGAGCGTATTATGTCCCAATACCTCTCGAGATAATCATTCAAAATACCATCTAAATATTGATACTCTATCAAAATCTATGTCACAACACCTCTCAAGATAATCATTCAAAATAACATCTAAACATTGATACTCTCTCGAAATTTGCTGGACAACCAGCTGAGAATCACCAAACACTTCCACATGCTTTACTCTCATATAGTCAAAGAGCTATAAACTGAATAAGAGAGCTTCATATTTAGCTTAGTTATTAGTATAATAAGCTTTCAAATGGGTGGAGAAGTCAAAAGTGCATTCGTTGGTGAAACAAGCATGATGTTGATCATGTGTCCATTGCAATCTGATCCATCAAAATATAGAGCTCGGGGAGTAATGGTAATTAGAAATGTATGATATATCTAGCTCAAAAGAATTATCAATCTGATGCTCTATGATGAAATCAACTACAACCTACCCTTTCATAGATTTCAAAGACTCATAAGCCAAGTCATAGTATATAAGTGCATAAGCTCATTTACCAATTCTACCACTCATGATTGGGTTTTGCAACATATACTTGATCACATCGGTTTCACAGGAAACAATACAAGAGCTAGATAACAGGTAATATCTAAGTTTGGTGCATGCATAAAACAAGCATATGCATAATTTCTCAATAAAGGTGTACCTTATTTGAACATCCACTATCCATCGACACAAATATGTTATAACATGCTCCTTTCCTTTGGTCTCTTGGGTCAGAATAGCTCCAATGACTTTATCTTCAGCTACAATATATAATCTGAAAGGGAACCCACTCTTCGGTGATTTCAGTACTGGAACCAAGATAAGTAATCCTTAATAAGATCAAAATCATGTTGTTTTTCTATGCCCCAAGTGAAATTATCCATATTCTTAAGCCGAAGAATAGGAGTTAAAGCATCAACCTTCTTGGCAAGGTTAGAAATAAACCTCCGTAAATAATTAACTTTGCTAAGAAACTTCTGCATCTCAAGCTTTATAGTAGGAGCACCCATATTCCAAATATCTCTAATTCGGTCGGTATCTACTTCTATGCCATGCTCATGAATGATAAATCCTAAGAACTTGCCAGCCGACACTTCAAAGGTGAATTTGCGTGGGTTCACTTTTAGACCATACCAACGCATCTTGTCAAAGGATTTGCGCAAATCGGCTAGATGAGAATCAAACTCGACCGATTTGACTATATAATCACTATAAATTTCCATGATGTTCTCTAACAGTTCATGGAAGATCAAATTTATAGCTCTTTTATAGGTGGCGTCGACATTCCTTATCCCAAATGTCATAACAACCCACTCAAATAGACCAATAAAGGGTGGACATATAAAGGCCATTTTAGACACATCCTCTTCATACATAAAGATTTGATTATATCTAGCATTACCATCAAGAAACTGATGACTCTATTTCTTGATGCATTATTAATCAAAATGTCGACTAGAGGCGTAGGATAATCATCCTTAGAAGTTGTCCAATTTAAATTACAAAAATCAATACATACTAGATGTTGGTGACTTGTTCTCAAATGCTATAAATTAAGAATAAGACAACACAAATGTTAATGGTTAGAGGCCTTCATCCTCCAAAGCATTATCTCCCTCAGGATATAATGATCTTCAGACGAAGGTCGTGAAGGACATACCTTCATCATTTCAATATGTAAGGGAAAGCAGAAGCATGAGTTACATATAAAGAATACGAATAATCATCTTAAATCATTAGATTATTTATATTCTTATTGAATAACCATGAATAAACACTAATGATATTGAATTACATTTGTACCTTCGGCTTGACAGAAGATAAGAATCCAAGTGTGACGTGCGAGTGAATACAAGTTAGGCTGAACAATATGGTGTTATTGTTCATCTATTTATAGGCACAGGACGCAGCCTGGGTAAAATTACATCCATGTCCTTGACACCTACTACTGACTAAGGAGTAATTAGTCGAGGACTTGGCAGTATATTCCCCTTTAGGTCGGTTCCATTCTCCATCACTGCCCTTGTGCTAAGCCGAAGCTTCTTCATTCGTAGCTTCGGAATTGATTCATCCTTCTCCCAGATCGCGGCCTTCATGTCGTGCACACCTTCATCTCAAAGCCGAAGGTTCCTGTAACAGTATATTTTACTTGGAAAGCATGTTAGTCGTGTTTTTGATGACCTTCGGAAGACGAAGGCCCCCAACAATAGCCCCTCACAGTATTAGTTTGTTCTTGTAACAACGAATTCAAACTGCGACGTGAACGAAGGCCTTAAGCCAAAGGTCCAAAAAAACACCTTCCCTTCGCTAGAATAGCGAAAGTCAATGACAAATGGGGCCCGCCAAGTTGCAAAGCACTAGGCGTATAAATAGAAACCCACAACGGTAGCATTTGGTACGCCATTTCTGCTGCTTGCATTATTTTCTCAAACTTTTAGCTCTTACTTGTCAGTCCTCGCCTGATTTTCGAGCTTCGGTTTAAAGTCAAGTGCTTGCTCCATGTCTAAAGAGAAGAAGATGACTGGGGAGAAGAAGATGTCTGAGGAGAAGAAGATATCCGAGGAGGAGAAGCTGTATGAGGAGAAGAAAGTTGCGGACCCTTTTCTTGCTGGGTTTTACGAATCTATGGCAAATACAAACATAAAAAAGATCACAAAGGAAATAATGGCGGATTTGTGTGAAGATTCCAATGACAGCGATGATTATGATGTGGAAAGTGGAGATGAAGATTCTGAGGATCGGCCCTGGCGGCCAAGCCATACCATCTTCGAAAAGTCGACCATTAAGCAAAGTCATATTGACACCATGATAGGAAGATACTTTCATGACATGTCTATTGTGAGGGTTGGAGGAGACAGCACCGCCCCTGCTCCTGAAGAAAATGAAGTTGTTGTTTACCAAAGCTTTTTGAAGGCAGACCTTCGGTTCCCATTGAGCAAATTTGTGGTTGAAGTGTTGAAGATATTCCAGATCTTTCTTCATCAAATTACTCCCGAAGCTATAATAAGGATGTGGATGTTTGTTTGGGCTGTAAGAAGCCAAGGGCTGGAACCGAGCACAAAGTGTTTCTGCAATATGCACGAACTTTTGTATGAGATGAAGGCTACTTGCAAAGAACAGTATCACAACAACTTCAGTTGTTATGGATTTATTGCTCGTCCCAATGCAAGCTACCCAGTTCCAACATTTCAGAAGAGGTGACCTGGAGCCTGGATGGAGGAATGGTTTTATGTTAAGATTAATCTGATTGAGAGGGAGGACATTAAGGAAATTATCCAGCGCCCCATCTGGTCTCGCTTTGTCCTTCGAAGGCCGAGGGTGACGATTGAAAATGATGTTGAAGCATGCCAAAAGGCTTTCAGCAATGTTTGTGCTTTCATTGGCACAAGAGACATAATCCAAGAGCACATAGCCTATAGAGTGTGGCCACTTGTAGATAGCTAGGAGATGTCGAACGATACTGCTGTCGGGTCCACCGAAGGTGGATTAGTTCGGTTGAAATATACCTTCAGATAGGGACCGGTTTGACGAGCCAAATGACGATTGGCTGAAAAGTATTGAGGCTATTAGCGACGAGTTACTTGGAGCATATCCCAGAGCTGAAGATGATGCTTTATCCTCGGCCTTCAGGGGTCGGGGCAAGAAAAGATTGAACATGGTTTTTGATGCAATTGGCTTTATATACCCTGATTACTGCTACCCATTGCGAAGGCAAGAAAAAATAGAAAAATTGCCGCTTCGGCCACCACTGTTGTGCCGAAGGGCAAGAAAATAAAGGTTTTGACCCACCGACCACGATATATTGAAACGGACGTAGTGCCTGAATTTGGTGAAGGGACCTCCTCCGCTGTCGAAGCGAAACAAGCTACTCCCACCGAGGATGAAGCCGAAGGATCGACTGCAGTGCCGAAGGTGCCTATAGTCGGGTCAGCCAAAGCCAAAGATGGTGTGGCCAAAGAGCCAGAGTTGGAAAACAGTGATGCTGCCAAAAATTCTGAGCACACCAGTAGAGGCAGAATTGCCGAAGGTGACAAAGGCTCCTGCCACAACTCCCAAGAGAAGGATTAACTCCTGCTCCTGCGAATGCTAGACGTTATCATAGAAACCACAAAAGCATTAACTCCTGCTCCTACGAAGAAAGTTGCCAAAGGTGCTACGGCCGAGGCTGAAGCCGAAGCTGTGCCTTTAGTATCTGTTGAGATGAAGCCCGCTGCAACTGAGGAAGGGGCTGAACTAGAATCTCTAGGGTTTGGCATAACTACGGAGAAAGAAATAGCTGAAGAAGCTAAATCTCCTGGTCCCGAAGCTCTATCCGAGAATCTTGATTTTATTATTCGTCATGCTTCGGGAAAGAGGTTATCTGAAGGAGAGATTGCAGAGGCCAATCATTATGCCCAAACACTAAAATACCCAAAAGGGGCCTTGGTGTTCAATGGTACAGACGAAGATGATTTCTTATACTGTCTCCTGGACAACAAAGAGATATCTGTCTGTCGGGAGATGGCTAAAAGTATGGGATTTCCAAAGCTCGAGGTTGGCCTTTCCGCCATGTCAAAGGATGACCTCGCGGACAGCCTTGCATACAACAGCCTGAAGGTACAGAAATTGTAAACTTAAAGTTTAAGAATTTGGGAATAAAGTTTTTATTCTCATGCTAAACCTTTATCCTTCTTTTTGCAGGGCTTAATTCTGAGCAACGCCGTGAGGGCTCAAAAGAATGCGGAGGATGAAAGTTGCACGATAGCTCTTGGCAACCTTCAATCAGAGGTAATTCAGCTGAGAAACGAAGCCCAGGAGAAGGACAAAATTCTAATTTCATTGGTGATTAAAGTGAAGGAAGATGAGGCGAAATACAACGCCCAGGTCGAAGCTCATAAAGCCGAGGTTGAAGACCTTTGGAAAAAACATGCCGAAGCCAATGAAAATTGTGCGGTCGCAAAGGCTAGCCAAGAAATTATTGAATGGTGGAAGACCAAGCCAGAGAAAAATATTGAGGAGCTTCGTGGATCCAAGGAAAGATGTTTTGAAAAATCCTTGGATTGCGTGAAGAAATTAAAAACTAGCTTTTCCAAAGTGGGTGCTTATTCCTCTGAGGAAATTTTTATCCGAGGCGACCCCGAGGGCGTTATTGAGTGAATAAGAGAGGAAGCCAAAGCTTTCGAGGAAATCCTGAGCGATCGTGGGGATATTTGTGCTTTCTCCGGCGCTCGGGGAATTGCGGCTATTCTGGAGAAGGCTGGATGCGATCACGTCAAAGCTACAGCCCAGGCCGAAGCCGCTTTCTCCATAGACGACACAAAAGACCCTTCAGCCGAAGCGACTTTGGTGGGCGGAAAGTTTTATTCTGATGTCTGGGTGAACGGTGGCCGAGAATTGGCCAACGAAATTATAAAGAAGAATGAAAAAGACACCCATGATGCCCGAGAAGAAGCAGGCGAGCTGAAGAAGTTGCTGAACGCGAAAGGCGCATAGGTATTGTTTTTGAATTTTAGCTTCGGTGCTTACTTTGTGGCTTCGAACTAATAGTTTATCTACTACAACTGAGCTGTCACCGCTGCCAGAGCCGTACAACCCCCTGGCTGATCCGGACACGAAGGAAGCACTGGATGTAATAAGCATTGCTAACTCCATTATCGACGAAGTCGTCGATAAACTATTGATCGAAGCCGCAGAAAAAATTCTTAGGGAAGATTAGACTTTATTGTAATAATACTTTGCAATATTTGATGTATGAAACAATTAATCAGACATGTAAATTTATGTAATATATTTCTTTACGATGCATGAAATTTACGCACGTACCATTTTTTAGCCTTCGGTGAAAAAACACCTTCCCTTCTTTTCATGCTTCGCAAAGAAAGAAACCCCTCCTTTAGTAAGTCTGATAAAAACGTATTTCCCGAAGTTCGCTTCATGCCTCAGCACATTTTCTTTATACCAAAGTATTGCTGAAGATTTTCTTCATATACAATCCTTTTTTATTGTTGATGTGATATGATGTATGAATGTAATGTTATGCTGAATGATATGATGATATGATCCAAAAATGATGGTGATGCTGAAGACACACACACACGCACCCACACTACAACACACAAGACTCTTCATCCCCTTAGGAACGTCTTTTGAGTCTTTTAAGCTCTGCATCCCCTTAGGAACGACTTTTGAGCTTCTTCACCTTCTATTTCGGTGGCATTTAAGCTCTGCTTCCCTTTAGGAACGACTTTTGAGCTTCTTCACCTTATATTTCGGTGGTATTTGGCTCTGCATTCCCTTAGGAACGAATTTTGAGTAGAAAACTTACGCTGCGCTCCCTTAGGAACGACTTTTGGCAACTTCGGAACTTAATTTTTGGCTCTGCATTCCCTTAGGAACGACTTTTGAGCAGAAAATTTACGCTGCGCTCCCTTAGTAACGACTTTTTGTAGCTTCGAAATTTACTTTGCGCTTCCTTAGGAACAATTTTTTTGTAGCTTCGGAACTTACTCCGCTCCCTTAAGATCGATTTTCGAGCTTCAGAAAACTATGAGGAAGACATATTTTACTCATTGATGCATACACAATTATTACAAGAAATCGAAATTTAGTCCTTCGCTACTTGTTTCTTAAAAAAATAAAATGGCTTAAAAGATAAAGGTATATTAAGAGTAGGATATTCTTCAGTAGATATGCTTTGATTCTTGCACAGTACTATTGACTGTACGAGCTTCGGACTCCTCCCGGAAGTCGCGCTGCTGTTAGGCGTGCTGGTGCCCTTCTGGCTGCTGTCTTCGGGAGTGAGTAGGTAGCAATGGTGGTGGTAATGGGAGCTGGGCCCAGGAGGCTTGTGAATGACTTGCCGAAGCAACAAAAGCCATAGGTTGATTACCTACGTATTCTGGTACGTAGGGAGAATAGCATGAAGCAATATGTAAGACCTGCTTCGGCTGATTCTGCCGCGCCTCTACTTCGGCAATCTCCTTTTGCTTCTGAATGGTGACCTGGCATGTTCTTGTAGTGTGTCCCTTGTCTTCACCACAGAATAAGCAATAGAGCTTTCTGGGCTGATCCCCATACCTTCCTCCGAAGCCTCTGCCACCCCTGTCCCTTGGGGCTGGTGGCCTGAAAGAGCTTTGCTGTTGTCCTAAGGATTGGGAGCTGTGTTGTGGCCTTTAAAGCTGGCTTCCTCTGTCATCACTCTGGCTGGAGTCATGGATTGATCTGACATGCCTAGGGTGGATTCTTCCTCCGAAGCCCCTAGTCATTTCAGAAAACCTATAGGCTTCTTTCCTTCTCTAGCGGAAATCAATATCAGATCGGATGTACTCATTCATATTCTGAAGAAGCTTCTCCAGGGTCTGAGGGGGTTTTCTAGCAAAGTATTGAGCCGTAGGTCCTGGCCAAAGCCCTTTGATCATGGCCTCAATGACAATTTCATTGGGCACTTTGGGCGCTTGTGCTCTCAGACGCAAGAACCTCCGGACATATGCCTGAAGGTATTCCTCGTGGTCCTACGTGCATTGGAACAGAGCCTGAGCAGTGACCGGCTTCGACTGAAATCCTTGGAAATTGGTGAGCAACATGTCCTTCAACTTCTGCCATGATGTGATTGTTCCTGGCCGAAGAGAAGAGTACCAAGTTTGTGCAACATTCTTGACTGCCATGATGAAGGATTTCGCCATGACTGCAGTGTTGCCCCCATATGAAGATATGGTTGCTTTGTAGATCATTAGAAACTGCTTCGGGTCTGAATGCCCATCATACATAGGGAGCTGGGGTGGCTTGTATGATGGAGGCCATGGGGTAGCCTGCAGTTATGCTGACAGAGGAGAAGCATCATCAAAAGCAAAATTTCCATGCTGGAAATCATCATACCATTCGTCATCATCGTAAGAATTGTCCTGACGAAGTTCTCTGCGTTGAGGTCTTCGGTCCTGGTCATCTTGAGTGAGATGACGCATTTCCTCAGCGGCCTCATCGATCTTCTTCTGAAGATCGGCAAGACGAAGCATCTTCTCCTTCTTCCTCTGAACCTGTTGATGGATGGCTTTGAGGTCCCTGATTTCTTGGTCCAACTCCTCCTGAGGCATTGGACTTGTAGCCTTCCTCTTTTGGCTTCACGTAGTGTTTCTTAGTTGACGTCCAATGGCTGCAATGCAGCCCCTAGCGCTGAAGATTTCATCGGCGGCATGACGAAGGTCACAGCTTGCCGAAGGTGGTCGAATGAGTTCACCGGAGGTGGGCGCCAATGTTGGTGACTTGTTCTCAAATGCTATGAATTAAGAACAAGGCAACACAAATGTTAATGGTTAAAGGACTTCGTCCTCCGAAGCATTATCTCCCTCAGGATATAATGATCTTCAGACGAAGGTCGTGAAGGGCATACCTTCATCATTTCAATATGTAATGGAAAGCAGAAGCATGAGTTACATATAAAGAATACATATAATCATCTTAAATCATTAGATTATTTATATTCTTATTGAATAACCATGAATAAACACTAATGATATTGAATTATATTTGTACCTTCGGCTTGACAGAAGGTAAGAATCCAAGTGTGACGTGCGAGTGAATACAAGTCAGGGTGAACAGTACGGTGTTACTGTTCATCTATTTATAGGCACAGGACACAACGTGGGTAAAATTACATCCATGTCCTTCACACCTACTACTGACTAAGGAGTAATCAGTCAAGGACATGGCAGTATATTCCCCTTTAGGCCAGTTCCATTCTCCATCACCGCCCTTGCGCTAAGCCAAAGCTTCTTCATTCATAGCTTTGGAATTGATTCATCCTTCTCCTAGATCACGCCCTTCATGTCGTGCACACCTTCATCTCAAAGCCGAAGGTTCCTGTAACAGTATATTTTACTTGGAAAGCATGTTAGTCGTGTTTTTTAGGACCTTCAGAAGACGAAGGCCCCCAACACTAGAGTATTTCTTCTCCACCGACACAATATTAGAAATCCACTCAGAATACCTACAAGGTCTAATAAAGTTAGCCTCCAAGAGCCATGTGGATTTTGTCCTTAATTCTAGGATGCATGTCTGGATGTAATGGTCTTGGCCTTTCTTTGAATGGCCTGAAACCAGGTTTCATAGGTAACCAATGCTCAACTAGCACCCGGCTCAAACCTGGCTTCTCAGTATAACTCCAACCGAAGCAATCATAGTATTGTTGTAATAACCTGATCATTTTATTCCTAAAATTGGATTCAGGTATTTGTTTACAAATGTCGACCTTTGAGAGCTACCATCTCCTATGTCAACTTCATCCAAAGGATCGGCCGAAGTAAACCTATGTTGTAACTTGCCTAAATTCCAAAACTCCTCTATTGTATACACATTAGAGGAGGGTGTTGTTATCTGGTCATGGCCGATGTGCCTGGATGGTCCCGTTGTGGGAGATGTTCCACTCCCTAAGTGCCTTTGGACTATCTGGCCTTCGAGCTCGAACCATCCGGAAGGGTCGCCATGTCTTCAGACCCTCTCTGGTCAACTTTACACCGTCCGATTTTCAGGTTTGGACTATCCTTGAGGTGTGACTTAATCTGGTACCATCTCGGCGCACACCCAAACTGTCCGACCTCCATGCCCGAACCATCCGCGCTTCCAACAGGGGCAACTTCATCTCCTGAAATATGCATTGTGGTTCATTTGCGATTAAGACAGTTTTCCATGGGCTCCAGCACTATAGGGGTGAATTATCCTTTATATACACTAAAGAATTGGTAATCAGAAAAGTCTACCCCACTAAGACAATTGGCGTACTCATAGGTCTAAAGTACGGGGATTGACCATAGCAACACAAACTACTGCATCTGCATGTACAGTTTTAACTTTGTCACCTATCCATTGTATCAACATTTGGTGTAAATTAGAAGGTACACAATAATTGGCATGTATCCAATCTCTTGCCAGTGTAACACTATAATTGCCTTCTACTTCGGCGACGAAGAATGCGATAGTTAGGTTCTTGGTTTCGATGGTTAGCTTAGTGGACATGACACCCTTGGCCTTGATTGGGTGGTTGGTACCGGCTCCATTAAAAGTCATGTTTGACCTGGTCAGCTCATTGTTTTGCTTGCCTAGCTTTGGATATAGAGAGTAAGGCATAAAGTTGATGTCTGCACCACCATCAATCATCATGTGCGAAATCGGTGTTCCATCAATATGCCTACGAATGAAAAGAGACTTTAGATGATTGACCAATTCCTTGGGTTTGGTGAAGACCGCATCCTTAGGACCGAAATCAAATTGAGCCACCGCAGGTTCATCATCACTAATAACATCTTAATCGGCCAAAAAAGTAATAACATTAATTTCCATACCTAGGTGTTTAGGGGATGTCTCGTAGTCCATCGTCTCCTTATCCCTTATATCTTCAAAATAATTAAATGGGCTTGATGGACCTATAATAGAATCCTATTGTATGCCTATGTAAGAGTTCTTGGTGTGTGCGGGCGCCGGACGGTCTGGTGACCTATTTTCTATTGTCGTGGCCGCTTGTGTGCTCGTGCTAGCGACCTTAATTTTCCATTGTTTCCAAGGGTAAATAGGATGTGTTTCATTGAACACTTTCTCAGCTTCCTTTTCCCTCTTTCCTTATGTTGTGGTGCCTATCTTAATGGTGTTGTCGGTCATAGTTCTCTCTAATTTTTCAGAATTTGTTGTAGCATGTGAAAGTGTGGGGGCTTGCCCTCCATGCTCCCTGCCAGAACTATCGGACTTTGGGGCTGGTTGTTTGGGTTGGGCATGCCTGCTGATCTTGCGTGTCAGGACTAGATTGTGGAATTTCCAATTGGTCTTACACCGGTGGAGCTAGCCTATCGAATACTTAGGCTTGCGGTGTCCCCAAGCCGTGTGGTGAGGTATCCTATATGGATATTGTGGCTTCTTCCCACACGGATGGATAAGAAGGTGAGTAAGCGGGTGTATATGTGGAGAGGTATATAGGTGGATATGATGGTGGTGTGAATGTGTATAGTGGATTTGTAGGCGGTGGATATGGATGAGGTGGATAAACAAGTGGTATTCTCCATGGTGTTAGTGGCATGTGTGGAACTAGCTGGACAACCTCTTGGGCGGTTTTAGTCGGTCATGTTCCTTTTGTTTGTCTATCCAATGTTGGTGAAAGAGGTCTTTTCATTGGCGAATCCCTCAGAGTAGCCTTATTGTTGACATACATAGAAATAAGTTGATCAAAAGTAAGGTTGGCTTTAACCAGCTAACCATGTACCTAATCTATGTCTTGTTTCCACGTACCTATTTTGATTCGTTGTGGCTTGAAGGTGTTGGGTCATGATTGCGGGCGTCTTTGGTTGCTCCTGGACAATTAGGACAAGGAGCCCGAACTGTCTAGTAGTGGTGGTCGGACCATCCGCATGACGCTAAGCGGGAAGCCTTGATCGGTGGTCTGATCGGACTTTCCCCCTAGTGTCTTTAGTTCTGATAGTAATTTTCAGCGTTTCCCCTCCATCAGGGGTCTTCTCGTGTACCACCTCTCTGGAGAGGACCCTCCTACCTTTATCGAGGACCTAAGGGTCCCCGATGACAATGCCCTTTCCTTTTTTATCGTCCATGTTCGGTCAAACCAAGACTTTCTTATCATCCAGATCTATCATGTTGACATGAAAGGCTGCTTGTCAACCTGCATTTCCTGAAAGCTTAATATGTCCTCATATATGACCGATTGTACCTATCGACAAAATACATTACAATCATTAGTGGCATGATAATATGAATTATGTCACTTATAATAAGCTCGTCTTTTTAATTCATTGGTAGGTGGAATAGCATGAGTTATTTTAATGTTGCCGCTGTTAAGTAAATCATCAAATACCTTATCACATTTAGCAACATTAAAAAGTAAATTTAACCTCTTCATGTCGATTATTTTGAATCAACTGTAAAGAGGAGCAGGCTAGAGGTTTGGCCTTGGCTAGCCAAACTAGCTTAGTAGCATACACCTCCTACGGCTCATCATCTGAGCTACTTTGTCACAATCAGCTACTTAGGTGTATCTTTGCTTTGCCAAAGCTCGTTGATGCAATTGAGTTAGTGTAAAAACATTGGATACCATCTAATTTTTCTTTTAAATGTGATTGTAACCCATTAAAAACTAACCATGCAAGCTACTTGTTAGCCACCTAGATTTTGAAGGATCAGTTTCTAGTATCCCGGAACCTCCGGATATAATCATTAACTGATTCATCATGCCCTATCATAGTGAGGAAAAGTTAACTAGCTCTAACTCATATTATCCTGAGAAGTGTTCATGAAATTTTATTCTAATTCCTCCCAAGAGATAATAGTGTTAGGTGGTAGGGCAGTGTACCACATGAATGGGGTACTACTCAGGGATAATGAAAATAGGCGAACGCGAAGGCTTCCCTATCGGCCAATTCCCCTAGTTGTGCTTATGAACTGGTCTATGTGCTCATGTGTGCTCTTCCTGCACACACTAGAAAACTTGGGGAAATACGATATCCTAGTCCCTTGTGGATATGCCACGGTGTCAAATCAGTGGTCGTAAGGCTTCTGATATGGATGTCCCATGCCTGACACACTAACACTGAGTTTGTCCTTGAACAATCCAACTACCGCTTCCCTAATCTTTTCTACAATGTCTGGCAACCATCCACTAAGCTTGGGAGTGAAGATTTAAGGTGGTCGGGCATTGTCATGACAGCCTTCCACCCAGGGACGCTCCAAGTGTGTGCTCGATGTACGACTGGTGCCACCTTCCATTGCTCAACATCTCTCTGGCTCCGTGGAGGTCGAATAGTATTCAGCCACATGGGAAGAAGGTGGTGTTGCGTGACTATAATGTGTCGTAGATGGGATAGTGTAATGCTACTGGGATAGATGTGGAAATTGTGAATATGGTGCAGCTCCCTATTATGCGTACACATAGCCAGACAGTCCAGGGTAGGGTGCAGGACGGTCCGACTGGACTCCAGATTGTCCAGTGTGTGTCGATGGACGGTCTGCTTTTGGGTTGCATTGGCTATAGCTATACCTGGGTTGTCCGGCCATATATGGCGCCGCTTGGGTGGCGTGCGCACATGTTGGTGTTGGGTTGGATGGTTCGATAAAGGATGGTGAATGATCCGCGAGGTGGCCGGAATGTTCGAGATTAGGCTCGGATGGTCCGGCAGTGCCTAGTGCCAGTCGTGTGCTAGGTGCTAGCGGTGGCAGCTATGGTTGTGTTGTGAATGTGTGCGTCAGCATACCGTATGATGGTTGGGCTTGTGATGACCAAATTATAGTCGACGCGTCGGGTAAAGGTGGCTCTATATTAGGTTCATATGAGAGGAAACTTAGGACAGTAGTTTTTTCACACGAATGTGTTAACCTTGTTGGCGTTTCGAAACCCGGGGGTCCCTGGACCGACGAGTAAATTGTCGCCGCGTGCCCCAGCCCAGATGGGTCGGCGCGAGACGGAGCGCGAAGGGGGGAAGAAGCCAGAGGGAGGCAGGCGTGAGAGGTGAAATCCCGCGGCCTTCATGTTTGTCCCGCGCCCAGGTCGGGTGCGCTTGCAGTAGGGGGTTACAAGCGTCCACGCGGGAGGGAGCGAGCGGCCTCACGCGAGCGCCGTCTAGTCCTTCCCCGCGCGGCCAACCCTCTGTAAGAGGGCCCTGGACCTGCCTTTTATAGGCGTAAGGAGAGGATCCAGGTGTACAATGGGGGGTGTAGCAGTATGCTAACGTGTCTAGCGGAGGAGAGCTAGCGACCTAAGTACATGCCATCGTGGCAGCCGGAGAGGTTTTGGTGTCCGGTTCGTGTGATGTCGTGGCCGTCGGAGGAGTGCCGGAGCCTGGCGGAAGGACAGCTGTCGGGGCTGTCGAGTCCTTGCTGACGTCCTCTTGCTTCTGTAAGGGGGCTGACAGCCGCCGTCGTCATAGAGCGTGCGGGGCGCCATCATTACTCGTATAGCGGAGCGAGCCAGATGGGACGCTGGTCTTGTCCCCCATAGCCTGAGTCAGCTTGGGGCAGGGTAATGATGGCGCCTCTTGTTGACGTGGTCGGTCCGAGCCCTGGGTTGGGCGAGGTGGAGGCTCCTCCGAGGTCGAGGTCGAGTCTGTCTTCCAAGGCCAAGGTCGAGCCCGAGCCCCTGGGTCCGGCGAGGCGGAGACCGTCGGCTGAGGCCAGGGCTGAGTCCGAGCCCTGGGGTCGGGCGAAGCGGAGTTCGTCGTCCTTCGGGGCTGAGCCCGAGTCCGAGCCCTGGGGTCAGGCGAGGTGGAGTTCGTCGTCTTCCGGGGCTGAGCCCAAGTTCGAGCCCTGGGGTTGGGCAGAGCGGAGTTCATTGTCTTCCGGGGCTGAGCCTGAGTCCGAGCCCTGGGGTCGGGCGGAGCGGAGTTCGTCGTCTTCCGGGGCTGAGCCCGAGTCCGAGCCCTGGGGTCGGGCGGAGCGGAGTTCGTCGTCTTCCAGGGCTGAGCCCAAGTCCGAGCCCTGGGGTCGGGCGGAGCGGAGTTCGTCGTCTTCCGGGGCTGAGCCCGAGTCCGAGCCCTGGGGTTGGGCGGAGCGGAGTTCGTCGTCTTCCGGGGCTGAGCCCGAGTCCGAGCCCTGGGGTGGGCGGAGCGGAGTTCGTCGTCTTCCGGGGCTTAGCCCGAGTCCGAGCCCTAGGGTCGGGCGGAGCGGAGTTCGTCGTCTTCTGGGGCTGAGCCCGAGTTCGAGCCCTGGGGTCGGGCGAAGCGGAGTTTACTATGGCGCCTGAGGCCGGACTTGGCTGCTGTCAGCCTCACTCTGTCAAGTGGCACAGCAGTCAGAGCAGCGCAGGCGGCGCTGTCCTCTTGTCAGGCCGGTCAGCGGAGCGGCGAAGTGACTATGGTCACTTCGGCTCTGTCAACCGGAGGGCGCGCGTCAGGATAAAGGTGTCAGGCCACCTTTGCATTAAATGCCTCTGCGATTTGGTCGGTTGGCGTGGCGACTTGGCCAAGGTTGCTTCTTGGCGAAGACTGGGCCTCGGGCGAGCCGAAGGTGTGCCCGTTGCTGGAGGGGGTCTTCGGGCGAGACGTAGATCCTCCGGGGTCGGCTGCCCTTGCCCGAGGCTGGGCTCGGACGAGGCGTGATCGCGTCCCTCGAATGGACCGACCTTTGACTTAATCGCACCCATCAGGCCTTTGCAGCTTTGTGCTGATGGGGGTTACCAGCTGAGATTTAGGAGTCTTGAGGGTACCCCTAATTATGGTCCCCGACAGTAGCCCCCGAGCCTCGAAGGGAGTGTTAATACTCGCTTGGAGGCTTTTGTCGCACTTTTTTGCAAGGGGACCCACCTTTCTCGGTTGCGTTTTGTTCCGGTGGGTGCGCACGAGCGCACCCGCCGGGTGTAGCCCCCGAGGCCTCGGAGGAGTGGTTTGACTCCTTCGAGGTCTTAATGCATTTCGCAACACTTCGGCCAGTCTGGTTGTTCCCTCATGCGAGCTGGCCGTAGCCCGGGTGCACGGTCGGGTCCCAAGTTCTCGGGCTGGTATGTTGACGCTGTCAACGGTTTGGCCGGAGCCGGGTTTGCGAGAGCAGCCCCCGAGCCTCTGCACAGGGCGAGAGGACGGTCAAGGACAGACTCGACTTTTTTACATACGCCCCTGCGTCGCCTTTCCGCAAGGAGGAGAGGGGGAAAGCGCCATGTTGCCCTTGGAGGGCGCCGAACATGGTGTCTCCGGTGAGCTGCTGACGGGTAATCCGAGTGGACGCCCGTGCCCCATTTGTTAGGGGTCGGCTAGAGGCCCGGAGGCGCGCTCCAAAAGTACCTGTGGGTGATCTGCCGGACCCGGTCCCCTTTCGACGGGGTCCGAGGGCTCGATGCCTCCCTCTGATGGGATTCCGTTACAAGATCGTTCCCGCTGGTCTCGGAAATGTCCTAGGGTACCTCGGGAGCGTAGCCCGAGCCTTGGTTATGTATCGAACGTACCCAGGGTCATCCCTCGCTCTGTGTCTGAGGCGACTATGAACCCTTCGAGGGCCACCCTACGAACCCCTGATCAGTAGTGGGCGCGGAGCCTGAGTGGCCTAAGGCGGCCGTTGAACCCTTCCGAGGGGCCGGCCTTCGAACCTCTGACCAGTAGTGGTCGCGGAGCCCAAGCGCTCTGAGGCGGCTGTTGAACCCCTCCGAGGGGCCAGCCTTTGAACCTCTGATCAGTAGGGAGGCTCGGGGCCTGTTTCTTCGTAGAGAAGGATCCCTTTTCGGGGTATCCCCCTTTCCCGGTCCCTGTTGTAAGAGAGAGAAAGAGGAAAAAAGGAAAGAATGCGAAACTGAGATGGCGTGGCGCACCTTTTTTGACGCGGTCATTATGGCGAGGGTGAAGCGTCGCTTGCTTCTCCTGCCAAGGGTGCCACCTGTCCCGCCGCGGAGTTAATGCGACGGGGCGAGTGGTTCGCGGGGCGGCCGTTGCGCATGCGCGAGCCGTTCGAGGAACGGTCGTTTCGCTTTGAGTCTTTGAATCCCGCGGCGGGTTCGGGCGACGCATTGAACGGGTCTCGCCTTGGTCTTTATATACTCGGGGGAGGGTCTGGTGACGGTTCTTTGCTCTTCTTCTTGCCTCCTTCTTAGGTTTTCGCAACCTGAGGGATTTAGCCAGAGAAAAGGAAACCGCCCACCTAGTCCTTTCCGCCGCCACCCCTCCTGCTTGGTGATGGCCGACCGGGTGACCATTATTCCGCCGCTCGACCCATGGCCTTTCTCCACAGTCACGGTGGATGACCTGGAGGTCCTCGTTGCCGAGGGTTTACATCGCCCTCTCTCTGATGAGAGGCAGCCCGAGCAGAGCCGCCCCGTCCCCGCCGCCGGGGTACATCGTGAGCTTCGTCTCCTTCCACGAGCGGGGATTCGGTGTGCCGGCAAGCCGCTTCATGCGGGCGATTCTGCATAACTATGGGGTGGAGCTGCACAACCTCAGCCCCAACTCCATCTCGCAAGCCGCCATCTTTGCAGTGGTGTGCGAAGGATACTTGGGGATCGACCCCCTCTGGGACCTGTGGACTCATTTCTTCTCCGCGGAGCTTTTTGCTTCGCCAACGGGGGAGAGAAAGGTCCACGCGGCAGTGCGGGCCGGTGGCTGCATCCTCCAACTGAGGCAGTCGCGGGCGTCGCAGTATATTCCCGCCGTCCTTGCGTCCTCGAATAAAGGGTGGCAGCGCCGGTGGTTCTATCTCCGGAATGACGACGAGAGGCTCCCGTCGTTTTCTCAGCGAGTGGTCACCGTCGCCGCCGATGCTTGGCGCTACGGGACCCCGCACGACAGACAGAAGAATCTCGAGCCCCTTCTCAAGGCCCTGGAGGCGTTGCGGAAAGGAGGGCTCACCGCTGCAGGAGTGATTGCCTCCATTCATCGCCGGAGGGTGCTTCCCTTGGTGGAGCGACGGTTGCCGCTTTGGGAGATGACGCCAGAGGCTAACCTGGAGGGCTCGCGGATGTCCTCGGATCCCCTTCCCATCGACGTTCTCCACGGGC
Source organism: Zea mays (assembly GCF_902167145.1). Taxonomy (NCBI): domain Eukaryota; kingdom Viridiplantae; phylum Streptophyta; class Magnoliopsida; order Poales; family Poaceae; genus Zea; species Zea mays. Next base: position 119,453,190 of record NC_050100.1, on the reverse strand, counting down.
GGGTGGCCGTCGCGTTGGGAAAACCGGACGCCAGCGCCTTCTCTCAGCCCTTGATGCGTCCCGACCGCGGGTGTGTGTCCCTGGTGAGTGTCCGCTCCTTCTTTCTCCTTGCGTCGGATTGCCCTTGGTCCTTACTGTCGAGACTTTTCATCTGTCTCCAAGAGGTAGGGTGTCACAAGCCTTCCCGGCCACGGGTCCCAGAGGACGCGGTGGACCGAGCAGCGCGGCGGGTTGCCGCGGAGGAGAAGAAGAAGAAAAAGGACGCGAAGAAGGCTCGGGCCCGCGAGCGGACGCGGGCCCGAGATGCCTTGGAGAAGCTCCGTCGTCGGCGGGAGAGGGATGGACTCCTGAGGGAGCCGTCGCCGAAAACGCCTGATGACGACGACAATGATGAAGACGATGACGAGGATGACGACATGGCTGCCCGCCTTGGCCTCAGCCCGGGTTTGAGGCTAGGCTAGGAGTCGTCAATCCAGCCCCCGAGCGGGCTGGCGCCGTCAGTTCCCGGGGTCGGGACGCCGAGGTCCCGGCCCGAGGAGCAGGGGCAGTCCGAGGGGGTACTCGACCCCTCGGCTGGGGAAGTTGAGGCGACCCCGAGGAATCAGGCCGAGGTGCCTGTTTCCCGAAGACCGTCGCCCGTGCCGGCAGCGCAGGAGGGCGACCCTCAGGTCACCGTGGCAGCGCCTGGGCTATCCGTCTCCCGGGCGTATAGGGTGCCCAAGGCGAGGATGATACCGAAGCTGGCGGCGGGGCGGACCTCGACGGTACCTTCGGGGGTCAAGATCCGAGAGACCTCCCCACAGGCGCGATTGATCATGGCCCGAAGTGGGTAAGTACCTTAGAATGTCTTCGTCTCGGCTCCTCCTTTGTATGTCCCGACCCTGACTTTCCTTTCCTCCTCAGCAAGCGGAGTCATGGCCTGACCGATCTGGCTCCCAGGAAGGTCCTCAAGACGGCGTCAGCTTCCGCAGCCGGTGCCGCGCCGGGCCCCGCCGTTCAGCTGACCTTCTCGCAAGACGCCCCACAGCGGAGGGCTCAGGCGGCACCAGTTGCCGTGGAGCGAGTTCTCGAGGCTGGCTCTTCTGTTGAGGCGGCTGTCGCGCTGGGGGAGGCGGCTGGCGCGGACGTGGCCTCGGGCCCACCAGACATGCCGCCGGCGCTAGCGCCAGCTGCTGCCGAAGCCGTTGCCGTCCCGGTCGGGGAGCGACCTGTCGCCGCCGACGCTGAGATGGCCGAGGCGTCGGCACTTGGTGCCTCGGAGGAGGGGGCGTGGAAACGCGACCCATCCCGCCGAGCGCCAGCCTTGTCCCTGCGCGGCGGAGCTCCAGGGGCGGCGCCAGTTGCTCTGGTTCCGGACCCGTGAGGCTTCGGATCCCTTCTTCGTTCTTGACGATGAGCGGGAGGAGCAGCCTTGGGACGAGCTCCACGAGTGTGCCGAGGCAACGGTGGGGTCGCTCCGGTCATCCTTGGAGGTCTTTTGCAGGGACATCCCCAAGATCCTCCAGGTAATGATTTCAGGCATACCTTTTTTGTGATCAAGGCGTCCTTTGTGATGCCCCGCTTCCTTCCCTTAGGATCTGACGGATCTGAGCGCCGCCAAGTCGTCGTTCATCCGCCACGAGGACGATGTCTGGGGCTCACTGCGATCCCTGAGGACCTCGCTCGCCGGGGCTACCGCGCGCCTCTCCCAGCAGGGCACTGAGGTGACGGACCTTCGGTTGCTCTGCGTCGATCTGAGAGCAGAGGCAGCAGCGGCACGCACAAAGGTGCAGCGACGGCAGTCGTAGTTCGACCAGGTCGTCGATGAGCGAGATCAATCTCGGGGCCGGGCCGCCGAGGCCGAAAGCCGGGCCGGAGCCCTTGCAGCAGACCTGGCCGTAGCCCAAGCCGCATCCTCGGAGCAACGTGCCCGAGCCGGAGGTATGTCCTGGCTTTTTTCGGTTTTTGTTTCAGCTCGTTTCCTCCACTTGTGTTTGAGGCCTTGCGCTCTGGCTATTCGCAGAGCTCGAGTCTGCCCTTGATGAGTCCACCAGGGCGCTTGCCTAGGCGGCCGAGCAGAGGGAGGACGACCACGCGGCCATGTTCGAGGCCATCTCGGGCTTCTGCCGGGTCTTTGGCTTCGGCGATGTCCCCTCAGGAAGCTCCCCTCAAAGTCACCTACAGGCCTTGGGTGACCATGTGCGCGGCAGACTCCGCGAGGCGCTACATCACGGCGTCAGGCGGGCCTTCGCCATGCTTGCTTCCCACTATGTCGTGGATCTGGAGCGGGTCAGCGAGGGGTATTGCCTCCCTGACAAAGATGAAGCCACCCTGGCTGAAGTCCAGAGGCTCGACGCGGCCACCGCGAGCCCGAGCGCGGTGCTGGCAACCACCTTCGAGGCAGAGATCCTCCCGCCTGCGTCGTCGTCCGAGGCCGGGATGGACTTTGACGAAGGCGGGGACGAAGCAGAGGGCGCGGCTCCTTCTCCGGGCGACGCCTAACTCTGCCGGAGTAGTTTTCCTTGAATGCACGTGTGTCTTTTGCGGCTGCTGAGGCCCGAACACTTTATTATCGTAGAATAAAGTCGTGCTCCTTTTCCTTTCATTTTGCGTGTCCAGCCCCGTTCGTCAGTAGCAGGGTGGCTTGCCCAAGTAGGAGTCATTTTTCGTGGTAGGTGACGAGTGAGGTATCCGTATCCCAGAGGCGTAGGAGTCCCTCGGCTCAGTCAGCCTTGCCACTTACATGCGTCCGTGTTTGCTTCTTGGGGTCCTGCTACTGATATAGCCGGGGAACGCAGAAGCCTTTTTGATTGAAAATTTCGGCGCAGAGGGGGTTCCCCCCTTTTAGCCCCCGAGGGAAGGTCGGGCTTTGCCGAGGCAAGGCTGACCCTTCCTTGATGACTAGACTTTGTGTGTGGACGAGGCATACGAACAACTTGAAAGCATCTTAAGGGTAGAAGCGACGTAGTTGTTGGATGTTCCAAGCGTTGCTGTAGACCTCGCCTTGACTGTTGGCCAGCTTGTACGTCCCGGGCTTCAAAACCTTGGCGACGACGAACGGCCCTTCCCAGGGAGGCGTGAGCTTGTGCCGCCCTCGGGCGTCTTGTCGCAGCCGAAGCACCAGGTCGCCCACCTGGAGGTCTCGGGACCGAACCCCTCGGGCGTGGTAGCGTCGCAGGGACTGCTGGTACCGCGCCGAGTGTAGTAAGGCCATGTCCCGAGCCTCTTCCAGTTGGTCCAGTGAGTCTTCTCGGTTGGCCTGATTGCTTTGGTCGGTGTAGGCCCTCGTCCTCGGGGAACCGTATTCTAAGTCTGTGGGCAAGATGGCCTCGGCCCCATAGACTAGAAAGAACGGTGTGAACCCCGTGGCCCGGCTCGGCGTCGTCCTCAGACTCCAGACCACCGAGGGGTGTTCCTTCATCCACCGCTTGCCGAACTTGTTGAGGTCGTTGTAGATCCGAGGCTTGAGTCCTTGTAGAATCATGCCGTTGGCACGCTCTACTTGCCCATTCGTCATGGGGTGAGCCACGGCGGCCCAGTCCACCCGGATGTGGTGATCCTCGCAGAAGTCCAGGAACTTTCTGCCGGTGAACTGGGTGCCGTTGTCAGTGATGATGGAGTTCGGGACCCCAAAGCGATGGATGATGTTGGTGAAGAACGCCACCGCCTGTTCAGACCTGATGCTGTTTAGGGGTCGGACCTCGATCCACTTGGAGAATTTGTCGATGGCGACCAACAGGTGCGTGTAGCCCCCGGGTGCCTTCTGCAAGGGGCCGACTAGGTCTAGACCCCACACATCAAACGGCCAAGTGATGGGTATGGTCTGTAGAGCCTGAGCGGGCAGGTGGGTCTGCCTTGTGTAGAACTAACACCCTTCGCAGGTGCGGACAATTCTAGTGGCGTCGGCCACCGCCGTCGGCCAGTAGAAACCTTGTCGGAAGGCATTTCCAACAAGGGCTCGAGGTGCTGCGTGATGGCCACAAGCCCCCGAGTGTATCTCTTGTAGGAGCTCCTGGCCTTCGGCGATGGAAATGCATCGCTGGAGGATGCCCGAGGGGCTGCGGTGGTATAGCTCCTTCCCATCTCCCAGCAAGACAAATTACTTGGCGCGCCGCGCCAACCGCCGAGCTTCGGCTCGGTCGAGGGGTAGCTCTCCTCGGTGGAGATATTGCAGGTACGGGGTCTGCCAGTTTCGATTAGGCGTGACCCCGCTCCGCTTCTCCTCGATGCGCAGTGTCTCACCCTCGGGGGCCGAGGGTATCTCAGGCCGAGCCGAGGGTGCCTCGAGTTGAGCCGAGGGTGCCTCGGGCCGAGCCGAGGGTGCCTCGGACTGAACCGAGGGTGCCTCGGGCTGAGCCGAGGGTGCCTCGGGCTGGGCCGAGGCCTTCTCGGGCTCGGGCGTGTCGTCGGTCTTGACGGAGGGTTGATGCTGGTCTCGGGAGAAGACGTCCGGGGGAACCGTTGTTCGCCCCGAGGCTATTTTAGCCAGCTCGTCCGCAGTCTCGTTGTAGCGTCGGGCGATGTGGTTGAGCTCGAGCCCGTAGAACTTGTCTTCCAGGCGCCGAACCTCATCGCAGTATGCTTCCATCTTCGGGTCGCGGCAGTGGGAGTTCTTCATGACTTGGTCGATGACGAGCTGCGAGTCACCGCGAGCGTCGAGGCGTCAGACCCCTAGCTCGATGGCAATGCGCAACCCGTTGACCAGAGCCTCGTACTCAGCAACATTGTTGGACGCCGGGAAGTGGAGGCGTAGCACGTATCGTAGGTGCTTCCCGAGGGGCGAGATGAAGAGCAGGCCTGCGCCTGCTCCTGTCTTCATCAGCGACCCGTCGAAGAACATGGTCCAAAGTTCTGGTTGGATCGGAGCTGTTGGGAGCTGGGTGTCGACCCATTCAGCCACAAAGTCCGCCAAGACCTGGGACTTGATGGCCTTCCGAGGGGCGAACGAGATCGTCTCGCCCATGATTTCCACCGCCCATTTTGCAATTCTACCCGAGGCCTCTCGGCACTGGATGATCTCCCCCAGGGGGAAGGATGACACCACAGTTATCGGATGAGACTCGAAGTAGTGTCACAGTTTCCGCCGCGTTAGGATCACCATGTACAACAGCTTCTGAATTTGTGGGTAGCGGATCTTGGTCTCGGACAGTACCTCACTGATGAAGTAGACTGGCCTCTGGATGGGAAATTCATGCCCCTCTTCTCGTCTCTGAACCACAATCGCGGCGCTAACCACCTGAGTGGTCGCAGCGACGTAGATCAAGAGGGCTTCTCCGGCAGCGGGGGGCACCAAGATGGACGCGTTCGTGAGGAGCGCCTTCAGGTTCCCGAGGGCTTCCTCGGCCTCAGGGGTCCAAGTGAAGCATTCGGCCTTCCTTAAGAGGCGGTACAGAGGCAGGCCTCTTTCGTCGAGGCGCGAGATGAAACGGCTCAGGGCCGCAAGACATCCCGTGACTCTCTGTACGCCTTTCAAGTCCTTGATGGGTCCCATGCTGGTGATGGCCGCGATCTTCTCCGGGTTGGTCTCGATGCCCCGCTCGGAGACGATGAACCCCAAGAGCATGCCTCGGGAACCCCGAAGACACACTTTTCGGGATTGAGCTTCACGCCTTTCGCCTTGAGACATCAAAATGTCACTTCAAGGTCGGAAAGGAGGTCGGAGGCTTTCCTCGTCTTGACCACGATGTCATCGACGTAGGCCTCGACCGTTCGGCCAATGTGTTCGCCGAACACATGGTTCATGCATCGTTGGTACGTCGCACCCGCATTCCTCAAACCGAACGGCATGGTAACATAGCAGTACATGCCGAAGGGTGTGATGAAAGAGGTCGCGAGCTGGTCGGACTCTTTCATCCTGATCTGGTGATACCCGAGTAGGCATCAAGGAAGGACAGGGTTTCGCACCCAGCAGTGGAATCCACGATTTGTCGAAGCGAGGCAGAGTGTAGGGAACTTTCGGACATGCTTTGTTTAGACCAGTGTAGTCTACACACATCCGCCATTTCCCTCCTTTCTTTCTCACAAGCACAGGGTTGGCAAGCCATTCGGGATGGAATACCTCTTTGATGAACCCTGCCGCCATTAGCTTGTGGATCTCCTCGCCTATGGCTCTGCGCTTTTCTTCGTCGAATCGGCGCAGAGGCTGCTTCACGGGTCGGGCTCCAGCTCGGATATCCAGCGAGTGCTCGGCGACATCCCTCGGTATGCCGGGCATGTCCGAGGGACTCCACGCGAAAATGTCGACGTTTGCGTGGAGAAAGTCGACGAGCACTGCTTCCTATTTGGGATCGAGCTCAGAGCCGATCCGGATCTGCTTGGAGGCGTCGCTGCTGGGGTCGAGAGGGACGGATTTAACCGTCTCTGCCGGCTCGAAGTTGCCAGCGTGGCGCTTCACGTCTGGCGCCTACTTAGAGAGGCTCTCCAGGTCGGCGATGAGGGCCTCAGATTCGGCGAGGGCCTCGGCGTACTCCACGCACTCCACGTCGCATTCGTACGCGTGTCGGTATGTGGGGCCGACGGTGATGACCCCATTGGGGCCCGACATCTTTAGCTTGAGGTAGGTGTAGTTGGGGATGGCCATGAACTTAGCGTAGCACGGCCTCCCCAGTACGGCGTGGTAGGTTCCTCGGAACCCGACCACCTCGAACGTGAGGGTCTCCCTTCGGAAGTTGGAGGGCGTCCCAAAGCAGACAGGTAGATCGAGTTGTCCGAGGGGCTGGACGCGTTTCCCGGGGATTATCCCGTGGAAAGGCGCAGCGCCTGCCCGGACCGAGGACAGATCGACCCGCAGGAGCCCGAGGGTCTCAGCGTAGATGATGTTGAGGCTGCTGCCTCCGTCCATGAGGACCTTGGTGAGCCTGACGTCGCCGATGACGGGGTCGACAACGAGCGGGTATTTCCCCGGGCTCGACACGCAGTCGGGGTGGTTGTCTTGGTTGAAGGTGATGGGCTTGTCGGACCAGTCTAGGTAGACTGGCGCCGCCACCTTTACCGAACAGACCTCCCGACGCTCTTGCTTGCGGTGCCGAGCCGAGGTGTTCGCCACTTGCCCACCGTAGATCATGAAGCAGTCGCGGACCTCGGGGAACTCTCCTGCCTGGTGATCTTCCTTCTTATCGTCGTCGCGAGCCCTGCCACCCTCCGCGGGTGGCCCGGCCTTGTGAAAGTGGCGCCGAAGCATGGCGCACTCCTCAAGGGTGTGCTTGACGGGCCCTTGATGATAGGGGCACGGCTCCTTGAGCATCTTGTCGAAGAGGTTGGCACCTCCGGGAGGTTTCCGAGGGTTCTTGTACTCGGCGGCGGCGACAAGGTCCGCGTCGGAGGCGTCGTGTTTCGCTTGCGACTTCTTCTTGCCTTTCTTCTTGGCGCCACGCTGAGTTGACGCCTCGGGGACATCTTCTGGTGGGCAGCTCTGGGGTTGCTTGTCCTTCCGGAAGATGGCCTCAACCGCCTCTTGGCCAGAGGCGAACTTGGTGGCGATGTCCATCAGCTCGCTCGCCCTGGTGGGTGTCTTGCGACCCAGCTTGCTCACCAGGTCACGACAGGTGGTGCCGGCGAGGAACGCACCGATGACATCTGAATCGGTGATGTTGGGCAGCTCAGTGCGCTGCTTCGAGAATCGTCGGATGTAGTCCTGGAGAGACTCTCCCGGCTGCTGTCGGCAGCTTCGGAGATCCCAGCTGTTTCCAAGGCGCACGTACGTGCCCTGGAAATTGCCGGCGAAGGCTTGGACCAGGTCGTCCCAGTTGGAGATCTACCCCGGAGGCAGGTGTTCCAGCCAGGCGCGAGCGGTGTCGGAAAGGAACAGGGGGAGGTTGCGGATGATGAGGTTGTCATCGTCCGTTCCACCCAGTTGGCAGGCCAGTCGGTAGTCCGCGAGCCACAGTTCTGGCCTCGTCTCCCCCGAGTACTTTGTGATAGTAGTCGGGGTTCGGAACCGGGTCGGGAACGGCGCCCGTCGTATGGCGCGGCTGAAAGCCTGCGGACCGGGTGGTTCGGGCGAGGGACTCCGATCCTCCCCGCTGTCGTAGCGTCCCCCACGCCTGGGGTGGTAGCCTCGGCGCACCCTCTCGTCGAGGTGGGCCCGATGGTTGTGGTGATGGTGCTCGTTGCCGAGGCGACCCGGGGCCGCAGGCGCTGTGTTGCGCGTGCGCCCGGTGTGGACCGAGGCTTCCTGCATGAATCGGGAAGTCGCGGCGCGATGTTCCGAGGGGTACCCCTGCCTTCGGGAGGCGGAGCTTTCGGCCCGTCGGACCGCGACATCCTCCAGGAGATTCTTGAGCTCTCCCTGAATTCGCTGCCCCTCGGTGGTTGATGGCTCCGGCATCGCGCGGAGAAGCATTGCCGCTGCGACCAGGTTTTGGCTGACTCCACTGGAAGTCGGTGGCGGCCTTACCCTGACATCGTCGGCGATGCGGCGCTGGATACCCTGGGGTAGATGACGCACTTCTCCGGCCGGAGGTTGGCTCGCCCATTCCTGCCCGATGTCCCAGCGGATCGGCTCAAGTGTTCCTGCCCCCTCGTCGAGCCTAGCCTGCATCTCGCGGATTTGCTTGAGCTGTGGGTCATGACCCCCCACCGGGACGGGGACCACTGCTAGCTCCCGAAGGATGTCAACGCGAGGCATAGGCCTAGGGAGATCTCCGTTCTCCGGCATACCAAGATGGTTGCCTTCGTTGGGACCCCCTAGATCGACGTGGAAACATTCACGACTTGGGCTGCAGTCCTCGTCGCCAAGGCTGCGGCTACCGTCGGAACAGTCGGAAAGGCAGTAGTCGCACGCGGTCATAATGTCCCGCATGGCACTGGGGTTACCAAGTTCGGAGAAATCCCAACAGAAGTCGGGCTCGTCATCTTCCTCGGACCCCGAGGGCCCGTAGGTCGAGACGGCCGTCAGCCGGTCCCAGGGTGACCGCATACGATACCCCAGAGGGTTTGGACTCGCCTCTATGAGAGCGTCCACCAAAGCGAAGTCGCTTGGTGGGTTGAGGCTGGATCCAAAAGGCGTGAGATGGGCATCGGTTGGTACCTCTTGGTCGAAGGGCGGTGACGAAGTCACGTCAGGGACTGACTGCACCGTCGTCTCAGGTACGAGGGCGACGCCCAGCAGGTCATTCGCGAGCGTGCTGGCGTCGTCCGTTTGCTTGGGGTTGGCGTGTTGTGGGGAGACGGCGCTCGTCTTCGTCTCAGACGCGAGGTCGATGCCCGACGTGCCCCCCGTTGGGGCGCCGGCGCCGTCGACTCGCTCGACAGCCGACGAGGTGCCGCCTCCTTCTTGGCCTTGGTTGCCCCGCCTCCTCCTCCGTCGGCGGGGGAGGGGACGGGGCGAGCTCGAATGTTGTTCTTCCACCACGCGGGGAAGACGTCGTCGATTTCGCCGCCGGCGGGCGGGCTGTCGGCTGCCATTGTCACTGTCGCGCGGTGGGGGAAGGAGTATCATGTCGTAGCTGCCATCGAGGGACATGAACTCAAGACTCCCGAAACGGAGTACCGTCTCGGGCTGGAAAGGTTGCTGGAGACTGCCCACTTGGAGCTTGACGGGAAGCTGTTCGTCAACACGCAGCAGGCTCCTACCTGGCGCGCCAAATGTCGGCGTTTCGAAACCCGGGGGTCCCTGGACCGACGAGTAAATTGTCGCCGCGTGCCCCAGCCCAGATGGGTCGGCGCGAGACGGAGCACGAAGGGGGGAAGAAGCCGGAGGGAGGCAGGCGTGAGAGGTGAAATCCCGCGGCCTTCGTGTTTGTCCCGCGCCCAGGTCAGGTGCGCTTGCAGTAGGGGGTTACAAGCGTCCACGCGGGAGGGAGCGAGCAGCCTCACACAAGCGCCGTCCCGTCCTTCCCCGCGCGGCCAACCCTCTGTAAGAGGGCCCTGGACCTTCCTTTTATAGGCGTAAGGAGAGGATCCAGGTGTACAATGGGGGGTGTAGCAGTATGCTAACGTGTCTAGCGGAGGAGAGCTAGCACCCTAAGTACATGCCATCGTGGCAGCCGGAGAGGTTTTGGCGTCCGGTTCGTGTGATGTCGTGGCCGTCGGAGGAGTGCCGGAGCCTGGCGGAAGGACAGCTGTCGGGGCTGTTGAGTCCTTGCTGACGTCCTCTTGCTTCCGTAAGGGGGCTGAGAGCCGCCGTCGTCATAGAGCGTGCGGGGCGCCATCATTACTCGTATAGCGGAGTGAGCCAGATGGGACACCGGTCTTGTCCCCCGTAGCCTGAGTCAGCTTGGGGCAGGGTAATGATGGCGCCTCCTGTTGAAGTGGTCGGTCCGAGCCCTGGGTTGGGCGAGGTGGAGGCTCCTCCGAGGTCGAGGTCGAGTCTGTCTTCCAAGGCCGAGGTCGAGCCCGAGCCCCTGGGTCGGGCGAGGCGGAGACCGTCGGCTGAGGCCAGGGCTGAGTCCGAGCCCTAGGGTCGGGCGAAGCGGAGTTCGTCGTCCTTCGGGGCTGAGCCCGAGTCCGAGCCCTGGGGTCGGGCGAGGCGGAGTTCGGCGTCTTCCGGGGTTGAGCCCAAGTCCGAGCCCTGGGGTCGGGCGGAGCGGAGTTCGTCGTCTTCCGGGGCTGAGCCCGAGTCCGAGCCCTGGGGTCGGGCGGAGCGGAGTTTGTCGTCTTCCGGGGCTGAGCCCGAGTCCGAGCCCTAGGGTCGGGCGGAGCGGAGTTCGTCGTCTTCCGGGGCTGAGCCCGAGTCCGAGCCCTGGGGTTGGGCGGAGCGGAGTTCGTCGTCTTTCGGGGCTGAGCCCGAGTCTGAGCCCTGGGGTCGGGCGGAGCGGAGTTCGTCGTCTTCTGGGGCTGAGCCCGAGTCCGAGCCGTGGGGTCGGTCGGAGCGAAGTTCGTCGTCTTCCGGGGCTGAGCCCGAGTCCGAGCCCTGGGGTCGGGCGGAGCGGAGTTCGTCGTCTTCCGGGGCTGAGCCTGAGTCCAAGCCCTGGGGTCGGGCGAAGCGGAGTTTCCTATGGCGCCTGAGGCCGGACTTGGCTGCTGTCAGCCTCACTCTATCGAGTGGCACAGCAGTCAGAGCAGCGCAGGCGGCGCTGTCCTCTTGTCAGGCCGGTCAGCAGAGCGGCGAAGTGACTATGGTCACTTCGGCTCTGTCAACCGGAGGGCGCGCGTCAGGATAAACGTGTCAAGCCACCTTTGCATTAAATGCCTCTGCGATTTGGTCGGTTGGCGTGGCGACTTGGCCAAGGTTGCTTCTTGGCGAAGACTGGGCCTCGGGCGAGCCGAAGGTGTGCCCGTTGCTGGAGGGGGTCTTCGGGCGAGACGTAGATCCTCCGGGGTCGGCTGCCCTTGCCCGAGGCTGGGCTCGGACGAGGCGTGATCGCGTCCCTCGAATGGACCGACCTTTGACTTAATCGCACCCATCAGGCCTTTGCAGCTTTGTGCTGATGGGGGTTACCAGCTGAGATTTAGGAGTCTTGAGGGTACCCCTAATTATGGTCCCCGACAAACCTCTTAATAGATTCATCTATATAATGTTTCAATTGGCCCCCCACTGATATACATAATACTTAAAAGTTGGATCTGGAATTCTTACAATGGGGGCATGAGGCGAAGCTAGGAGAGATGCCATCTCGATCTCCCCTTGACAGGTTACCTACTAGTGGCGATGCATCGTAAAGTGCGATATGTACTTCACCCTCGCCTTCTCACGACGTTCAACTTGTTGTCGTAGCGCTTCTTCCTCATCTTGGTTCATGAAGTCCTCAAAGCCCTGTTGATCGCCAGCCGATAATTCCTCCATGGTCGGCTTGATGATATTGTTGATGGAGACCTCGGTGCGATGTTTAGAACCGGCCATCAAAAGTCGATTTTTAGTAGATCAAAGCACCATTGTCCCTAGCGAAGTCAACAAAAAGGTGTGTTGGCGCTGTTTTGGGCCAATCACCTAGTGCACCCTAATCCCACTCGAAGTGTGCAAGAACCTAGTGTGCTCTCTACGTGAGAGCTGACCATCCACGGTAGATCACCGGACCGCCCGCGACGTGCGCAGAGGGCACCACTCTTCTCTGCAGGTGCGCGGAGCGTCCGCTCAGGGCGTCCATATAGTTCACATGTGCGTAGAGGCTACGATGATCTCCTGCGGAACCTAGATCTCGCCCCAGGAGGGACCCCATCATGGGGGAAAGATTCTAGAGTTGTCTTGGGATCGATAAGTCATTTAAGACGTCTCTAAACGACATCGAGCTGAGGAGAGGTAATGTTTGGGATGATGAAGACTAATTACTGCTACTCCTAAGGCAAGGATATAAAGTAACTGGTAAATAGATTGATTTGATCAATGTGGTGATGTCTCAATCAGTTGTACCCCTCATATATAGTGGTGGAGGTCTAGACAACTGGACCCATTCTTAACGCTTCCTAGAAGATTTCCATGCGATTAGCTAGATAAGCACGCGCGAGATAAGAAATCTTGCCTGAGTTAATCTAATTATGGACTGTTCGGTCTACGTTCACGGACCATCCGAGACGTGGGCTATCTGGGCCACATGGCCAGACCGTCGGGCTTTATCTAAGTGCCAAATCTAAAGTTCAACATATATGTTGCTTTTTAATTAAGAAATTAGTGTTGGCCGGACTATACTAGTTTAATTCACTTTGTTGAGGTTTTTCACCGTAAACTAAGACCCGTTACATTCTTTCCGGAAAAGGATTTTTTCAGACTCTGCAAAAGGGTTGCACATAACCAATCGCTAGCTATTAAAGTTTCGTCCATAGGTTATTTCTATAAAGCTCATAAAAGCGTAAGCAAGCGAGGAAGCGCCTAAATAAGCACTAATCCTTTTAAAATATGTTGATGCATGTTTTGGCAAAAAATCTCCATACTTAGATAAGTGACACTGATCCGTGGTACCAGTTTTATCTTTTACTAGTGCCTAAAATTTATAAAATTTTACAAAAAATCAGTAATTATATATTATGTTTGTCCTAATTTTTCTGTATTTTAATAGTAACGACTTAATTACTAAAATTAAAAAGACTACATAAAAAGAGCTCAGTAATTTTGTTTCTAGTTCATTTCTTATCTTCAGAGATTAAAATTTTTACTATAGTTAAATAATGCTATTACTAAACTACTATTTTTTGTATGATTTTATTAAAAAAGTTAATTTAGTCTTTCTTCTAGTTACTAACTAAATCAATTTCACATTTGTTTTAGAAACACATACCTAATAAAATCATCTCCAGTTTGTGCACAAAGATTCTCTTAGCCAAACTAACATGCCCAAATATTTTTAGGATTTTCTGATAACTTTTGAATCTGGATCCATAATTTACATAAATATTTCTAATAACTTTATATAAGTCTAGATTTAAAGTTCTTAGAAAATTATAGAAATATTTGTATATGTAGTTTAGCTAAGATAAGGTCTATGTAAAAACATTTTCTTATTGTTTGCTAAATGTTTATAAAAACCACTTAACTTTCTCGATAAAATGAATACAAATTTTAGTAGTTTATTAATAATATTATTTAGATTTACTAAACTTTTTAGCCTAAGAAGATACGAAATGGATTAGGGACAAAAATAATAAGCTCTTTTTATGTATTTTTTGTTTTCAGTAATTAAGCTGCTACTTCCAACATTAGGAAACTTAATACAAATATAATATCTAACTAGTCGGTTGTCCGTGCTTTGCGACGGCTCACAACAATACCCATGTAAACTATCCACCAAAAAGATCTCAAGATTTTTTATTGATTGTCTCCGCTCTCCGCATAATTTTTTTATTTTACTAACTGATGTTGTTGTTTACTCTATCTAATATGTCTTAGTACAACACGGCTAATGAAGGGAGCGATTAGAAGATAGTTCACAACAAGTGACTGAACGAATAGAGATTATAGAATGACATAATTTCACCATACATCGACCAAATAAGAGGAAGTTTGTAAGCTCAAGTTTCTAAAATAAGTCACATGAACTCAAACTTATAAAACAGAGATATCAAAATATGGAGTGGTTGCTAAAGTCAGGCATCAATAAAAACTAGATGTGCTCCATACAAATTATGGTATTTTGTAGAAATTACTAACGTTTAAAACCAACAAATAATATTTCATTTTAATGTTAGCGTGACAAATCATTGTTACTTCATCCAATTCAGCAACCTCAAATACCATAGAGTTCATTGCGCCATTATGGTCTCAGAAACGACCTAATGCATACAAGAGCCAAGAACATAAGGGTCGAACACCTTGTGGTAGTGCCCACATGGATCTTCAAATCCTAACACATATTTTGCAGGATCCATGAACCATCATTCAGAAGAACACAAACCATGTGTAGACAATAAATAAAGTATTAACACACCCTAATTATGTTCAGTCCTTAGCACAAAAAAAACTAACACCCAAAACAACAGAGAAACAACACAATAATTTTTGCAACGACAGAAGGATGAGCGACAGGTACATAGAAGTGGTAGAAGCATACCGAGTCGACACTGTGGTAAGGGAAAGACCATGTAGACAGGCGATGACAAGCCATCGAACGAGCCGTGGGTGGGGGCAGTAGGTTGGGGAGGAAGAATAGGGTCAAGGCCGGTAAGATAAACGGGACGTCCGACGACGACGAAAACAATGGTGCACACATGATGTGAAACGTCCTCGTGTACGTGCAATAGCCACTGCGTGGGTCGGTGTCAGGGCTGGTGTCGGACGAATACAGAGAGGAGGCACCTGTTCTCACGCCCTCTGCTGAGAATGGGGTGGCGCGGAGGCGGAGGCATGAGGGGAGAGAGAAAAGAAGCAGGATGGCGAATGAGGTGGCGGCAACTGAGACGAGGACTATCATTATCGTGCGGAGGTATAGATGGCCAAATGAGCCGTTTCTAGTGGACCGGTCCGAGACACGACCCATTTAATAGTGTCTGGGCCAGCCCGGCAAGAGCGTCGTGCCGTGCTAGGGCCATATCATCGACCCGTAGTGCTGGCCTGTCGAGGCACGATTATATTTTTTTATTTTAAAAAAATTGAATATACAGATACAATTTATATTCAATATCAAAAACAACTAGACATGATATTCTATTGGTTAGACGGCTTCACCCATTGTCTTCTACTCTTCTTCCAAAGGGTGTGGGTTCAAACTCCAACTCTTGCACCATTTTTAACATTTTTTAACATTTTATGCTGATTTAACCAAATAATTCGACGGGCTAACGAGCCGGTCCGTCACGGTCAGCAGGCCGGTGTGCCGTGCTTGGGCCGAAGCTACGATCCGTGGGCATCGGGCCTAGCGGGCCCATGCTGGGCCGTCGTATGGCCATTTATATGTGGAAGTGTGGTTTGGGATGTGGAGCCCGGCACGGTCAGCAAGACGGCGTGCCATGCCTGGACCGGAGCTACGACCATCGGACCTAGTGAGCCCATGCTGAACCGCCGTTTGGCCATTTTATATGAGGATGTGTGGTTTGGGACGTAGAGGTTGGTTGCGTGGAGGGGATATGCATCGGTTAATTTATATTAGATGTGAGGGGTTATTTGTAAATAATAACATGGAACGACCATTGAAACTGGTGCTTTAATATAGTAGATATAGAGATTATCCTTTTTTGTGTAAACTTATATAAATTTTGAATACTAGTAGAAGATAAAATTGAAAAATACAAAATTGATACCACTTAAATTAGTGTCACTTGAGCAAAACCGTCAATTAAAACTATATAGGAAGTTATTTGTGTGAATTTGTAAAGCTAAGGTGATTAAACCATTTAAAGGTCAGATGTTATATAGAATTTTTTGCCTTTTCAATAAGAACTAAATGATAACCTTGATTTTAATAGTATGAATAAATATGAAAGATGATGACCAAAGCATCATGGTCCAACCTAACCCAGCTAATATTATCTTTTATCCCACCCTATTTCTTACTATCGTAATTTTCTTCATTGTCATTTGTCACCGAGAGCAGCCTATAGTCATCGCGCATCATCATGTTGGATTTCCTCATTCTTGTAGCTTGGGAAAGGCTAACAGGTTGAGTGAGAAAAAGAACTCTAATTCCGGTTTGGGTCCCTGAAATAGGATTTTGAAAGTCCACAGAAGCATCAAAAAAATCTAGGACCTTGCTAAGCTTGCATAGTCGCAAAATGAAGAGCACCTAATTGGAGTTACAATAGCATGCGCAATAGACTCAGACCTAGAATCATCTTATGGGAATCTGGCTTCAGAGAAAATCTAAGTATCGTGAGAATTACGCATGGAGAAAGATAAAGTTGTCCATAGAGTTCAAGATCAAGAAAGTGATGAATTCCTACTATTTCAAAGAATCGACTGATTATGTGTTTATGTTGATTTTTGATGATTTTTATTAAATCGATTTTTATAAAAGTTATCTGAAAAGCTGAGTATTTAGCAGTCCGCAACATTTTTTGGTGGTCAGAAATTGAAAAAATCTAAAACAATCATGGCCAATATTGTGATCCCCATAAATGATCTTAGCCTCGTGCAACATTCTTGCAACCGCACACAGCATTAGTTGAGACACATGAGAAATGCGATATTTTTAAAGGTAGGCATGGATTCAAGTTGGGACCATACAATTGAAAGCAACAAGATGTATAAAGCTGACCATTTCCAAACGAAAAGCCACTTAAGGGCTTGTTCGGATAGCTCTCAATCCATGTGGATTGAGTGGGATTTGATGAGTTTGAATCCTAAACAAGTCAAACTTCTTCTTAATTTTTTCCAATTCCATCCAATCCATGTGTATTGGGAATAACCGAACAAGGCCTAACTAAATGGTGAGGGTAAACTTGTCTAGCTCTCACGAATTCAGATGACAATCAGATGCAGAGGAGTGTGACAATGTACCTGTACTTTGGATCGAATTTGCTATCAATTGCTTGATCACAGTTCGTGCTGATGACAAGTGAAATATTCGCTTACTGCATGCCATGGATCACCAAGCATTAGAAAGAGGCCTCTAATTAAAGATTGGTTGTCTTGCCAGCAGGAAAGGAAACCATACAACAATTACGAGTTACATAGTACCGAACATCAGCACAAGCCTCTCACAAATTAAAAAGGAGGCAATGCACTTAATTATTGTTCCAAAGAGGGGAAAATGCCAACAAATGCTATTCGTCGTATCTTCGTAAACATTGTTCTCACACTTGCGGTTTTGGCTGTCACTTGACCCTGCAGGTAACTGAAAGTACGTTGTGGCCGGCATGTTATGCAGCATTTGGTTCGCGCTAGCCAGTGTCATTTCATTTACCAACTGCGGTGTGGAATCGATGCCATAATTCAATTTGGTCCGTTAGAAAACATGAATTGCAAGAACAAATAAATTCTAGAGGTGTTTTTTTTCCGTTTTCATTTTTTTCTAGTTCACCTTTGCAAACCCAATCCCTTGAGGTAGTGTCCCATCCCCTACTCCACCACTGTTATCGTCATCCGGCCTTTCAACAACAGAAAGCAAAAATCTATCACGGGGCGTTTGGATCCCTTCATTTTAGAGGAATTGGAATTCACTCAATAAAGTAACTTATTTAGTTTGGAATTTGACATTCCACCACTTTCTAAAGTTCAGATATAAGTCTATCTCAAATTCATGGGGTAGAGGGTGGGAAATGATTTTATACATTACTAGAATTGGTTTCTAATCTATAACTTACATGATATTCTTCGTCTCACTCCCATATAGTAAAAATGTAACACATAAATATCTTCGACATCTTGCTAATAATAGTATACAAATATATTTTGCATAAAACCGAATTAGCTTAATTGATATATGCCTAAATTACTATTATTAGAATGGAATTCAATTCCAATGATCCAAACGGGGCATCAGAATATTTCCTAAATTGAAGCAGTAATCTTTTTAACAGTGCTCTCGTCTACCTTATTGTCAGTCAATTCTTTTGTGCCCTGGAATCCTATCCTGAAGTAGAACAAGGGAATTAATTCCAACGGTAAGTTTGACTTGAGTGAGCTTTTATTGTGAAATGTCAGTTGTTGGGGACTTGTTCTCAAATGCTATGAGTTAAAAACAAGACAACACAAAATGTTAATAATTAAAGCACTTCGTCCTCTGAAGCATTATCTCACTTAAGATATAATAATCTTCAGACGAAGGCCATTAAGGACGTACCTTCATCATTGTAGTATAAATTAATGAAAGAATAGGCATATGAAACATGAGAAATAACATGAATAATCATATGACATTATTAATATATCTTTATTATATCATCATAGATGAATAAAAACAATGTTGAATTACATTTGTACCTTCGGCTTGACAGAAGGCAAAAAAAATCTAAGCGTGACGTACGAGCGAATACAAGTCAGCGTGAACAGTACGGGGGTACTGTTCATCTATTTATAGGCACAGGGCACAACCTGTATAAAATTACATTTATGTCCTTCATGTTTACAATTGACTTAAGAACAATCTATCGAGGACTAAATAACCTTTTCCTCTTTAAGTCGGTTCCTTTTTCTGCTACTCAGGCGAAGCTTCCTTGCGCGTAGCTTCGGAATTGATTCAACCTTCGTCCCGATCATGCTTTTCATATTGCGGACAGTTTCTTTCCAAATCCGAAGGTTCCTGTATATACATTTCACTTAGAAAACATTGTTAAATCATGTTTTTGAGGACCTTCGGAAGACAAAGGCCCCCAACAGTAGCCCCTCGCAGTATTAATTTGTTATAACAACGAATTCAAACTGCGATATGAACGAAGGCCTTAAGCCAAAGGTCCGAAAAAACACCTTGCCTTTGCTAGAATAGCAATAGTCAATGACAGATAGGGCCCTCCAAGTTGCAACGCACTAGGCGTATAAATATGAACCCACACCGGCAACATTTGATACGCCACTTTCTAGCATTCGCGTTGTTTTCTCAAACTTTTTAGCTCTTGCTCTCTAGCTCTCGCCTGATTTTCAAGCTTTTCGAGCTTCGGTTTAAGGACGCATTTTCACCATGTCTGGGAAAAAGATGACTGAAGAAAAGAAGGTGACTGAGGAGACGAAGCTAACTGAGGAAACGAAGTTGTTTGAAGAAAAGAAGACTGCAGATCCTTACGTTGCTGGATTTATTGAGTCCATGGCAAAAACAAAAACAGAGAAAATCACTAAGGAGATTCTGGAGGGTTTATCCGAAGATTCTGATGACAATGATAGTTATGACGTGGAAAGTGGAGGTGAAGACTCTGAGGATCGGTCGTGGCGCCCAAGCCATACTCTCTTCGGAAAATCAACTATCAAGCAAAGTCACATTGATGCCATTAGGGGGAGATATTTTCGCGACATGTATATTGTCAAAGTTGGAGGAGACAGTACTACCCCTGATTCGGAGGAAAACAAAGTTGTTATATACCGAAGCTTCTTAAAGGCAGGTCTTCGGTTCCCGCTGAGCAAGTTTGTAGTTGAAGTGTTGAAGATATACCAGATCTTCCTCCATCAGATCACCCCCGAAGCTATTATTAGGATGGGGATTTTTGTTTTGGCTATAAGAAGTCAGGGGCTGGAGCCAAGCGTGAAGTGCTTTCGTAGTATGCATGAGCTTTTATATGAGACGAAGGCTACTAGTAAAGAACAGTACCACAACAACTTCGGTTGTTATAGATTTATTGCTCGCCCCAATGCAAGCCACTCGGTGCCAACATTCCGAAAAAGATTGCCCGGGGCCTGGATGGAGGAGTGGTTTTATGTTAAGAATGATTTAAAGAAGAGAGAAGATATCAAGGAGGTTATCCAGCGCTCCATCTGGTCCCGCTTCGGCCTCCGAAGGCTGAAGGTGAATATTGATAGTGGCGTTGAAGAGTGTCAGAAGGCCTTTAGCACTGTGTGTTCCTTTATTGGCACAAGAGATTTAATTCAAGAGCACATAGCCTTCAGGGTATGGCCACTTGTGGAGAGTTGGGATATGCCGAAGGAGACCACCGCCGACTCTAGTGAGGGTGATCTAGTTCGATTGAAGTATACCTTCAGATTTGGGGAGAAGTTTGATGAGCCAAACGATGACTGGCTGAAGTGTATTGAAGCTACTAGCGATGAGCTACTTGGGGCATACTCTAAGGCCGAGGATAATGCTTTGTCTGCAGCTTTCGGGGGACGGAACAAGAAAAGATTAAACAGGGTATTTGACGCTATTGGCTTCGTATACCCGGATTATCGCTACCCGCTGCGAGGGCAAGGGAGAAAGAGAAAGATTGCCGCTTCGGTCATTACAGCTGAGCCGAAGGGCAAGAAGATGAAGGTTTTGACTCATCGGCCGCGTTATATTGAACCGACCGTGATACCCGAATTTGGCAAAGGGACCTCTTCAGCTGCCAAAGCAAAAGACACTGTTCCAGTTGTGCAGAGCGATGAAGAGCCAACTGTAGTGCCGAAGGTGCCTACAGTTGGGCCAGCCGAAGCTGAATATGATAAGGTCGAAGAGCCCCAGGTGGAAAGAGTGATAGAAATGCCAGAAATCCTGAGCCCACCGGTAGCGGCAGATTTGCCAAAGATGCATAGAGCTCCTATTGCAACTCCCAAGAGGAGGAGGATGGCCAACGTGCTAGACGCTGTTATAGAGACTACGAAGGCCTTGAGCTCTGCTCCTACAATGAAAATTGTTGAAGCTGCCAAAGCGCAAGCCGAAGCCGAAACTGGGCAAGCAGAAGCCGAAACTGCAAAAACTCAGGCTGAAGCTAAAGCTGGGCCTTCAGCGCTCATCGCTGCGAAGCCTGCCGTGCCTAAAGAAAGAACGGCAGGGCAGATTGCACCTGAAACTCCTGCTCCCGAAGCTCCAATCGAAACTGTTGACTATATCATTCGACATGCTTCGAGGAAGAAATTGTCAGAAGAAGAAATTCTGGAAGCTGGACACTATGCGCGAAAGTTGAAATATCCAAAGGGATCTTTAGTGTTTAACGGCACAAATGATGACGACTTCTTATACTGTCTCCCGGACAACAAAGAAATATCCGTTTGCCGGGAGATAGGTAAGAGCATGGGATTTCCGAAGCTGGAAGATGGCCTTTCGCTTTTGTCAAAGGATGATCTTGCTGACAGCTTAGCATACAATAGTATAAATGTATAGAAGTTAACTTTGATTTTGAGAATGAAGTATTTTATTTGTCATCTCAACTCTTTCTTCCTCTTTTCAGGGCTTAATTCTTAGTAATGCCCTTAGGGCGTAGAAGAATATTGAAGACGAAAGCTATACAATGGCCCTTAATAACCTTCGTTCAAAGGTGATTGAATTGAGAAACGAAGGTCTTGAAAAAGACAAAATCTTAATTTCATTGGTAAACAAAGTGAAGGAAGACGAAGCTAGTTTCAAAGCTCAGGCCGAAGCTCAAAAAACTGAAATTGAAGACCTTAGGAGACAACTGGCCGAAGCTAAGGAAAACTGCGCACTCGCACAAGCTAACCAAGAAATTAGCGAATATTGGAAAAATCATCTAGAGAAAAATGTTGAAGAACTTCGCACATCCAAGGAAAGGTGCTTTGAGAAATCCTTGGATTGCGTGAAGAAAATAAAAGCTAGCTTCGCCAAAGTGGGTGCCTACTCTGCTGAAGAAAACTTCATACGAGGCGACCACAAAGGCGTTGTTGAATAGATAAGTGGAGAAGCCGAAACCTTCGAAGAAATTTTGAGTGATCGCGGGGATGTTTGCACGTTTTCCGGTGCGCGGGGAATTTTAGCCATCTTGGAGAAGGCGGGATGTGATCACATTAAAGTTGTAGCCCAGGCCGAAGCTGCCTTCTCTGTAGATGATACGAAGGATCCTTCAGCTGAAGCAGCCTTGATAGGCGGGAAATTTTACAATGATGTCTGGGTGAATGGTGGCCGAGAGATGGTCCATGAAATTATAAAGAAAAGTGAAAAAGACACCATGACGCGCGAGCAGAAGCAAAACGAGCTGAAGAAGCTGTAGAGCACGAAAAGCGTATAGGTATTATTTTTTGGCTTTTAGCTTCGGCATTTGTTTTTGTGGCTTCGGACTAATTAATTTTTCCTACTTCAGCTGAATTATCTCCGCCACCGGAACCATTCGATCCCCTAGCTGATCCAGAAATGAAGGAAGTGCTGGACATCATAAACATGGCTGAATCCATTGTCGACGAAGTCATCAACAAATTGCTGAACGAAGTTGCAGAGAAAGTCCTTAAAGAGGAATAAATTTTATTGTAATAAACATTTTGAAAAGCTTGATGTATATAACAAATGAAGGAAGATTAGATTTCTACTGTAACAAAACTATGTAATATTCGGAGTGTGTAATGTTGCATTGAATATGTAAATTATTGCAGCTTATTTCTTTGCGATGCATGAAATTTACACACATACCGTTTTTGAGTCTTCGGCGAAAAAACACCTTCCCTTCTTTTCATGCTTCGTAAAGAAAAAGATCCATGCTTCGTAAAGAAAGATATCCATGCTTTGTAAAGAGAGATCCCTTCTTTTAACAAGGCTGATAAAATTGTATTTCCCGAAACTTACTTTATGCCTTAGCACTTTTTTATTTTGACGAAGCATTTGCCGAAGATCAGCTTCGTATTCAATTCTCGTGTCATTGATGCAATATGATGTATGATGTGATGTTATGCGAAATGATGTGATGATATGATGCAAAAATGATGAGGATGCCGAAGACACACACCCACACGCCCACACTGGAACACACAAGCTCTTCATCCCCTTAGGAACGACTTTTGAACTTCTTCACCTTCTATTTCGGTGATATAAGTTCTGCATCCCCTTAGGAATGTCTTTTGAACTTCTTCGCCTTCTATTTCGGCGGTATAAGTTCTGCATCCCCTTAGAAACGACTTTTGAACTTCTTCGCCTTATATTTCGGCGGTATTTGGCTCTGCATTCCCTTTGGAACGACTTTTGAGCAGAAAACTTACGCTGCACTCCCTTAGGAGCGACTTTTTGTAGCTTTGGCAATTTAGGCTCTGCATTCCCTTAGGAACGACTTTTGAGCTCAAAACTTACGTTGCGCTCCCTTAGAAACGACTTTTTGTAGCTTCGGCAAATTTAGCTCTGCATTCCGTTAGGAACAACTTTTGAGCTTCATAAATCTGTGAAGAAGATATATTTCATTCTGATAGAAGCAAAATCATTACAAGAAATTAAAACTAAATTTACATTGCTTGTTCCTTATTAAAAAGAAAAATGGCATAGAACATAAAAGTGTTTCAGATGCAGGATATTGATCAGTATATGTGCTTCGATTCTGGTACAGTACTATTGACTGTACGAGCTTCGGACTCCTCCCTGAATTCACGTTGTTGTTGGGAGTGCTGGCGCCCTTCTGACTGCTGGCTTCGAGAATAAGTAGGTTGCAGTAGTGGTGACGGTGGGAATAGGGGCCAAGAAGCCTGTGAATGGCTTGCCGAAGCAACAAAAGTTGCAGGTTGCTTGCCCACATATTCTGGTATGTAGGGAGAGTGACACGAAGCAGTATGTAGGACTTGCTTCGGCTGATTCTGCCGAGCTTCTGCTTCGGCAATCTCTTTTTGCTTCAGAATAGTGATCTCGCAGGTTCTTGTAGTGTGGCCTTTGACCTCACCACAGAATAAGCAATAAATTTTTCTGGGCTGATCCCCATATCTTCCTCTAAAGCCCCTGCCGCCTCTGCCCCTTGGAGCTGGTGGCCTGAAGGAGCTTTGCTGCTGTCCCGAAGACTATGAGGTGTGCTGTGGCCTCTGAAGCTGGCTTCCTTTGTCATCAGTCTGACTGGAGCTGTGGATTGATCTAACATTCCTAGGGTGGATTCTTCCTCCGAAGCCCCTAGTCATTTCAGAAAATATGTAAGCTTCCTCACTTCTTTGTCGGAAGTCATTATCAGCCCGGATGTACTCATCCATTTTCTGAAGCAGCTTCTCCAGAGTTTGAGGGGGTTTTCTGGCGAAGTATTGGGCCGTAGGTCCTGGCCGAAGACCCTTGATCATGGCCTCAATGACGATTTCATTGGGCACTGTGGGCGCTTGTGCTCTTAGTCGCAAGAACCTTTGGACATACGCCTGAAGGTACTCCTCATGGTCTTGTGTGCACTGGAACAAGGCCTGAGCTGTGACTGGCTTCGTCTGAAAGCCTTGAAAACTGGTAACCAGCATGTCCTTGAGCTTCTGCCATGACGTGATTGTCTCTGGCCAAAGAGAGGAGTACCATGTCTGGGCCACGTTTCGGACTGCCATGATGAAGGACTTGGCCATGACAGCTGTGTTGCCTCCGTACGAGGATATTGTTGCCTCATAGCTCATCAAGAATTGCTTTGCATCCGAGTGCCCATCGTACATGGGTAGTTGGGGTGGCTTGTAGGATTGTGGCCATGGGATAGCCTGCAATTCTGCTGTCAGGGGAGAAACATCATCAAAAGTAAAGGTACCATGATTAAAATCATCGTACCATTCATCTTCGTTGAATGAGCCCTCTTGACGAAGCTCCCTGTGTTGGGGCCTTCGGTCATGATCATCTTGAGTAAGATGACGCACTTCCTCAGTAGCTTCATCGATCTTCCTTTGAAGATCGGCCAGCCGAGCCATCTTCTCCTTTTTCCTTTGCACCTGTTGGTAGATGATTTCTATGTCCCTGATCTCCTGGTCTAACTCCTCCTCCTGAAGTGTTGGAGTGGTGGCCTTTCTCTTTTGGCTTCTGGCCTCTCGGAGAGAGAGAGTCTCCTGGTTTGTGTACAGTGGCTGCAGTGCAGGCCCTGGTGCTATTATCTTCTTCGACGGCATGACGAAGGTTGATGCTTTGCCAAAGATTGTGGAAGTGAGTACACCGGAGGTGGGCGCCAATGTTATGGACTTGTTCTCAAATGCTATGAGTTAAGAACAAGGCAACACAAAATGTTAATGATTAAAGCCCTTCGTCCTCCGAAGCATTATCTCCCTTAGGATATAATAATCTTAAAAAGAAGGTCATGAAGGACGTACCTTCATCGTCGCAGTATAAATTAATAAAAGAAGAAGCATATGAAACATGAGAAATAACATGAATAATCATATGACATTATTAATATATCTTTATTATATCATCATAGATGAATAAGAACAATGTTGAATTACATTTGTACCTTCAGCTTGACAGAAGGCAAAAAATCCAAGTATGACGTACGAGCGAATACAAGTCAGCGTGAACAGTACGGGATATTGTTCATCTATTTATAGGCACAGGGCACAGCCTGTATAAAATTACATTCATGCCCTTCATGTTTACAATTGACTTAAAAACAATCTATCGAGTACTAAATAGCCTTTTCCTCTTTAAGTCGGTTCCTTTTTCTACTACTGAGGCGAAGCTTCCTTGCGCGTAGCTTCGAAATTGATTCAACCTTGGTCCCGATTGTCCTTCGTCCCGATCATGCTTTCCATATTGTGGACAATTTTGTTCCAAATCTGAAGGTTCCTGTACATACATTTCACTTGGAAAACATTATGAAATCATGTTTTTGATGATCTTCGGAGGACAAAGGCCCCAACAGCCATGATAACAAATTTTAATGGGAATGCAAAGGAATGGGTATCGAGCACGGGTTGATTACAAAGAAATGCAAGATACTTTTATGTAAAAGTAATGGTGGCCGGAAATTCTTTTTATGGGAAATGCAAGATGCTTTATAATAGTAAAAATAGAGATATAGATATAAATAAAACATAGATGAGACAATCCTTTTTATGAGAATTTTATTGTATAGCTTTATAGATATTTATTTTATTACTCATAAAAAATTGATAATTAGATTAAGAGAGTTGTATTTCTACGAAACTTATTTTCTCTTTCTCTTCTTAAAAATATTTCACGTCCTTGAAATTGTTTATTTATGCGGCAGCCCATTAAGTATAAATAAAATTTTGTTAAAATTCCTGCTGATACTGACATGTTTCTATCAGCTTTTTCCGTTTCAAACGGGTCCAAATAAAACCGATGGAGACCGCTATCATAGACATATCAAGTATGAAAGATAAGTTTTTGTGACTTTGCTCGAGCCAAATCCCGAGTCGGCGAGTCTGGATGCGGTGACCCAAAATTAATAAAGGTTGTGCTCTCCTTTTCACGCACCTATCCTGAACGTGACGGTTTTGTTGTCAACCATTGTGAGCAGTATAAGTCACGGCGCCAAACTATCAACGTTCACGTCACAGTGGTCATAACATGACAATACCTTGGTGCCCTGACTTAGCACATATATACAATAGATATCTTGAGGTGTGTCTTCGAGTGTATATAATATGGTAATGTAAAAAAACTTAAGGCATGTATCTTAACAAAGAGACTGTATTTTGGCTCTATGCTCAAGACAGAGAACTAGCTGATTGGTCAATTTAATTTATTAAATATTCTGATTGGTGTAATGAATATATCAAGATATGTTTTAGACACGTCTACTATATTATATTATATTATAGCCGTGTTTTAAACTTGTAGTACCGTGCAGTAGTGTCAGGGTTATACATGCCCTTGCTCTTATGGTTTCAAATCAATGCCACATATTTTGACGACAACCTGGGCACCATTGATCATGGCGCTAACATCGATGTCGCATATATTGGCCCTAAGGTTAGACTCCTCACATCTTCATTTCCCAGTAGTGTTCGGTCTCTGGACCAATTACATTAACGAACATATATTTAGTTTTTGCCGTTGTATCTAGTTGTGCATGTGAGCATATGTGTTTTATAATTAGATTATAATGTCAGTCATTATGTTTAGGTATAATGTAGCTTTCATTTTGTTATGTATAATATTTAGTTTTATTAGTTATTTTGTTTAAGTTATGTCGTGGTTTCGGAAACAGAAGGACAATAGATTTGTGTTTGGCAGGGGTGCTAGCGCGGACTCACATCAAATGATGAACCACGAGGGGCTCGAAGAGAAATCTGAAACATGGGGTTTATACTGGTTAGAGTCCGCACCCTATTCCATTGTAGTGATGATCGTAGTATTAGGCGTGTTACAACTAGTAAGCTCTTGTGCTAGAGGAAGAGGAGCCTTCCCTTTTATATCTTACGGGGTAGACCTTACATATTGTTGTCTCTCTTAGAGAGAGAAAGAGAGAGAGAGTAGATGGAGAAAGAGTGTAACATCCCTAGTGATACGAGAACTAAAACACTAACATGTCATCATATGCATTGACATTTCATTGTTTGTGATACAGTTAAAATGCATTTACTAGGCTAAAACTTCAAAAGAACATGTGATGTGTTACTTGCTTGAGTATAGGGTATGCTTGTTAGGGTTTAACCCAAGTGGGGAGTGAGACACTCCATGAGATAGTAAACTGTTGACCATATGGCCTAGGTGTGAGAGAGTAGTTTTGCTAAGTGGAGATTATGCCTCAAGGGGTGAGGAACATGAGAGGTTAAGCACTTGAAGTACTTTGGTGCACTCAAAACCCTAGTTTGGACTCCAAAACCCTAAATAGTGCCTTGTAAAGAATTTCAATTTTTAACCACTTTTTGCAAAAAGTCTATATACCGAAGTGGTAGAGTTTTGAGAGCCTAACAATGTTCCTAATTGGAGATTTCCATGTGTTGTGGAACAATTTGGAGTAAAGTGCAAAAGTTCACAAGTACTCAAGAACTTCAACTCTGAAAAACAGTGTTATTGACCAAAGTTTGGGCTCCTGTAGTTTTTAATCCATAAGGGTTTTGTAATAAGTCACCATAACAAAGTTGTAGAGCTACTAGAGTAGTACCAATTTGATTAAGTGGCCTAGCCCTAAAACTACAAGGAACTAAGTGACAAACATCCTCAAAGTAGGTTGTCAGACCTAGGATAGTTCGGAAACTGAAGTCCAGTCCTATGCATGTTTTGTTCTTTTCTTTTTGCTGATAACTTGCAAAATCTAGTACAAATTGTAGAACAATTGTAAAATAGTGAAACCAATTTTACTAGACTCCTAAAATAAGATAGTATTTAATAAAAATAATTTCAAGATTTTTGTCGCAAACCATGAATTATCCAATATTTAATAGTACTAGGGTAAATTTTAGAGACATATTGGAAATTCCAAAAATCATGAAAACTTGTGGGTAAACTTAATATGTTTGTGCTAGACTTTGGATGAAGTTTGAGTCTGTTTGAACATTGTTTGACTATAGAACATAATATGACCTAAAGAAATCACCCTTTTTAATAAGAAATAAGAGTAGGGTTAATTCTAAAAGTAAAAGTAGGAATATTAAAGTTTATTGCTACCTAAGAACTCAAGGGGATTAGTTATGCTAGTCTTAAAAGAATATCTACCTAGGTGGTTTTCATAAGCATCGTGAAGGAAAGTTGTATTTAAGAGGGTGTTTTTTGTTTTCTCGTTTATAAAATTTCATGTTCATGGTGTATCATAAGCATCAATATATGTATTATTGCGTGTAGAACACAAAGAGGATTATTTAGTAGAAGAAGAAGTTGCCCCTCAGACAGAGAATCCTCTTGTGGAGAACCATTTCTACTTTACATCAATGGTGAAGAAACAGCTACTCCTGCAACACAAGCAAGCCCTAGTGCATTTACCCTTTCCTTGTGTTTTAAAATTTTATCAACTTTGAATGATGCATTTAGGTGATTGGAGTTGTGTGATAAACTATTGATGCATTTCCTTCCTTGAGAAATTGAATAATATTCCTTATTACCTGATTTATTCAACACAAGTTTTAATGATGCTTAGCCTTGCTTAGAGAACAAAAATGTTTGTTTTTAAAAAGGTCATGCTTCACATTGGAATGGGAATGTTTATAAAGGAATGCTTATGATGGTGAATCCATCACGGCCATGATGGATTCAATATCTGAAAAGCGTACCTCTGACGGGTACCAGATTTTGGGGTTGTTAGTCATAAGATGGGACAGGACGGGTGACTTGCACGAGAAGAGATTCTCGATGTAATGTCTCCGTCTGAGTCATTTAAGGACCGAGCCGATGTAGGCTTGATGATCGAGAACCTTTTAACTAGCCACATGCCTCATCATGGGTAAGCTTTCCCTCGACCGGACCAATTCCAGAACATCTCACCCGCATTGGATGTGGGAGATGGTGAGAGTAGCGTGTAACCTCCGTGGCAAGAGGCTGGACGGTGGAGTAACTATACTCTCGGGTAGAGGGAACCCGTTCTGGTCTTGAGAAACATGGGTGCGAGTTGACATATGCAAGGGTTAAGTGCTACATATGTCATGTGGTTGCAGATCCCCAGCTGAGTATTAGTCGATTCAGATCGTCGTTACTTCTCGGATATGAAGACTTGGTCACTACCCTACACCATAGCTGACAACTAAACTCAGGATTTGATAAAAGGTGGCTAGTGTAGGCCTAGTGATTGATCTGGATTAGAAAAAAACTAGACTCAAGAAACTACTTAACTTGACAAGTAAAAAGAATTTGTAAGGACCAACTTCAGTAAGCTTTGTGCAAACCGAGTCATTGGTTCTTGCTAAACCTTACCTTGACTCCTAAAGGCCAGCATATCCTTGAGAGTCTTTTCTTTTAGTTGGATAAGACTTGTGAAAGTACACTCCATACTCGGGGTTTTCGAACCCATGTTGTTGTAGGTGAAGAGCCTACAGAGTTTTGCTGCTTCTGTACAAAGACCATCCCCAAGGAGGAGGATGAAAATTAAGTACGAACTTATGGAAGGTGTCTACCTTCCAGTGATGTAAGTAGAAGCACTCAGACCCTTATATTGTAAAAGACACTCTCTCTTTATTGTTAATTTAACAAATCAATGTAAATTAAGTTATTGTAACTCTTTCCGCTTTTACCCTGATTATGTGTAATGTCTATGAAATGGGATATGCACTCTTGGAAGATGTTGAAGAAGATACGAGAACTAGGTCCTACCAAGCTATTGGGTGATCTGCATGGCTGTCTAAGGTCCCTAGGATGAGGATAGGTGTAGGTGGGCCTAATATCTTGGGAGGTTCCATCACAAAGAGTCCTTCGGTTGTCGTGGCGGGCCCCCTCCCTTGGTCGTGCAAAGTAGTGCTTCCGGTATGGCACCGTCCGTCACTCCCATTCCTATGGCGAGTGCATGGCTAACATCCCTGTGATGATGAGCGGTGGGTCCCATGGTTCAGCCTCGGGGCTCGATAGATACAACACAACTTTCTCCTGTTGTGGGCCCTACATTGTCCTTCCGTGTGCATGGATTTGCCCATTTAGTATGGCGCCTCGCCGTGTCATTTCTAACATATCGGCTACTATGGAGGCTCTCGTGTTGAGGTTGCCTTTGAACGGGGTTGCCTTGTCCCATCAGCTAGCGTGGTATGCTTATTATAAGGAAGGGGTGTACAGTCGTGCCTACGACTATCGTGTGGACTCTTGTCGTCGTGTCCTACTGTGGTTGATCTATGCTTGTGACTCTGGCCCAGCGCTTGAGCTCACTTAGTGGGTGCTTGGTCGGTTGTTCTGCCCATCTAGCTTGCTCGGCCATGACTTGGTCATCCACTCCGCCTCACAAACTTACTCGGTGAGAACGTGGTCGTGCGCTCTGCCTCGCCGACTAGCTCGACAGGGACTTGGTTGTCCGCTCCACCTTGTTGACTTACTCGGTGGAGGACTCAGTCATCCACTTTGCCTCGCAGACTTGCTCGACGGTGGACTTTGTCATCCTAGCCTGTAGGCCTTGCTTCATGAGGTCCTGGCGTGTTGGGCCAGAAAAGAATTGTCAAACTCGGTTTTATAAGGCAAACCGAATGCGAACCATGTACGTGTCAGGATCATCAATTCACGTACACAGCAGTTACATAACTGGACATCATCACACAGTGCTCAAATAATAACATAAAAGAGGGTATAATAGTCGATTACATCATGATGTCTGAGACATCCACATAGTCTTTAACAATAATCAAAGTGCGGAAAAGAAACATAGATACACACGACCTACACAGGCAGCCGACTGGGGGTTTGCCGCTAACCCACGCCTAGAACTCATCGTACTCTTGGAACTCCTGGAAGTCCTCCTCCACGACTTCATCTTCACCTGAGCAGTGGTTGCATCACTGACAACTTGGGGGGGTTTGGTGTGTAAAGCAAGGGTGAGTACACATCAACATACTCAGCAAAATGCCCCGTTTGGCTGTAGTGGACTAGCTTTATGTGGGGTTAAGTCAAGCAGTTACTTTTAGTTGGTCAGGTTATTATTTACTAGTAGAGAGCCAGGTTTTAGCATTAACCCAAGTTATTAACCCGATGTATCCTTTCCAAACGGAAAGAATACCACTTACCAGTACCATAAGCATAATAGTATCTCTAATCAATGGAGCTCCCTTGGCCGCTCATAATCGCGAGCACGGCTGATATATCAGTTTCATAACACTCTGCAGAGGTTGCGCACTTTCCCCACAAGCCATGATTCCCTCTTGCCTTGGGCCGATCAAACCCTTAAACACTACCAAGGTGAATAGGCAGGGTCTCACTATGTAGCCTTTACAAAGATTTCCTGGGGTTGTAGCCGCCCGTTAGGTTTCCTAAATGCACCGAACTCCTCCCCAAGGGGGCGAACCAGCCTTGGCAGAGCGAGCCGCATACACCGAGCCCCATTAACGACACGACGGTGAAGCGAACTACACCCCAGTTCCTCTAATTACTCAGTTAAGGGCGTCCCACTCCACCCTCATGGTTGCACTGTTTTCCCGGGCGGTCATCCAACGAATAGGTCCTTACAGAGAGGCACTCGAGAAATAGCTCGAGTCCCCTTAAGGGCCACAAGTACCATCATCATAATCAAAAGGGAAAACAGAGTATCATAGATAATCTCATCATGTTCATTGATTAATGTGAAGCGCTAGCATAAAGCTAAACTGAAATAACCCAACCAGAATAGGTAAACAAGGACAAGATAGACAAAAGCTAGTCAATCCTTAGGTATAAACGTGTAAATGCGGGAAGTGAATTATAAGAATTAGTAGGACATAGATGGGTCAAGGGACACTTGCCTTCACCAACTAGCTGCTGCTTAGGGTCTTCACCTGCAACTCCTTCGGACTCCACCAACTGACCGTTATCTATACGAGTTCAAACATACATTCCACACATTTAATACAAAAGAACAGTACACCATACAATGGAATGCAATAAATAAACAGACGTTCGACACAGGGCTCACACTTACGACTAAGCGAGAAAGAGAAAGTAACGGTCGAGGCTACGGTCGAGAAGCGATCACGTTACACGATTATAAATTAAACTACTCGTTTAAACAGAATGGTATTAATTTGGCCATTGCGTTTAGCATAAGGTAAAGTCATGTTCCACGTTTAACCATTATAAGCAGATAAAGGTGAATTAAAGGAAATGGACGCGCGGCGAGACGCACGACACAACATTTAAATTGAATGAAGAAATAAACGACTCGTCGCGCGACAGAGCGCGCAATGGGACACTTGCATTAATTATAAAGAGACGTTAAGCGTCGCACGACGAAACACACGACGGTATACGTCAACTGAACTGAGTTTTAAAACGAAATGTCGCGCGGCGAAGCGCGTGACACAGATCATTAACAAAGATGAACTTAAATTGAATCGTCGCGCAACGAAGCGCGCGACACAACACATTAATAAAGATGAATTTAAATTGAATCATCGCGCGACGAAGTGCGCGACGCATCACATCGACTAAACTAAAATTGAAAAAGGGATAAAACTGAAAGTCGAACGCCGCACAACGCAACTACAGTTGCACGCGCGGGAACACGCTGCGCGCATGCCGGGGGCACACGAGGCCACGCCGGGGAACACGACAGGACCGACAGGGCACATGGTTGCCAGGACGCGAGGCGCAAGGGCGCGCGAGACGCGACGCGGGGCCGAGCTCGCGGGGCGCGCGGGCACGTGGGGCCGCGGGGCGCTAGGCCACCGGGGCGCGGGCGAGGCCGCCGGGGCGAGCGCGACGGGGGCAGGGCCGCCGGGGCAGGGGGTGCGACGGGCATGGGGCTGAGCCGCCGCCGCCGGGCGCGAGGGCCACAGGCGAGGCCGCCGCCGCCAGGCGCGGAGGGGCGCGGGGGCATGAGGCCGGGCGCGGGAGCACGGGGCCGGGACGTGCAGGCGCAACGTGGGGGGGGCAAGCCGTCGGCGCGCAGGGACGCGGCGCAGGAGGTCGAGCCACCGGGGGGCGCACGACCACGGGGAGGAAGGGGCGCGCAGGGGAGAAGAATGGGGAGGGGGAGGGGAAGAGAGAGAGGGAGAGGGAGAGGGAGAGGGGAGGGGAGCTCACCTCGGGGTCCAAATCCGGCGATCAACGTCTCCAAAACCTAGGGCACCACCACGGGGAGAGAGAGATGGGAGAGAGAGAGGTTGTTGCGCGGGAGAAATCAAATGAAAGAAAGAGACCAGGGGAGCGGGGCACGCGCATGGGGAGCAGGGGGCACCAGGGGCGCGCGGACCGAGCTGGGCTGGGCTGGGCCGCACCGCGAGCCAAAACCCCATGGCACGCACTACCACACATCGAAAAATCAATGCGCGAAGCAGAATCCGAGACAAAACTAAGCAATGCACGCGATTAAGCACGGAATCAGACAAAGAAATATGATTCGGCATGATGCAACACTCTTGACACTTAGGTTTTGTTTACACACGATATGGACTCCAGTCGCTACACTGCTTTGAAACTGGGAAGAAGGGGCGAAACGGGAAAAGAAAAGAGAGTAACACCTGAATTTGATGAGTAAAAAGAAGAAAAATTCTACCCCCAAATTCAGGGCGTTACAAACCTATCCCCCTTAAAAGAATCTCGCCCTCGAGATTCAAGGTTGGCCAGCAAAGAGTTCAGGATACTTGGCCATCAGATCATCTTCACGCTCCCAGGTTGCTTCTTCCTCAGAGTGGTGACTCCATCTGACTTTGCACATTCTGATAGTCTTCCTCCGGGTGACTCTGTCTGTAGTCTCAAGAATCTGCGCTAGCTTCTCAATATTGGTCAAGTCCTCCTAGACCTCCAGACCTTCCACTGGCAACTTCCCTTCTGGCACACGCAGACACTTCTTCAACTGAGACACATGGAAGACATCATGCACTACGGATAAACCTTCTAGCAAACTGAGCTGATAGGCCACTTCTCCACGCCTTACGAGAATCTGATACGGACCAACATAGCGGGGTGCTAGCTTGCCTTTGACTCCGAATCTTCTGACTCCTCTGATCGGCGAAACCTTCAAATAGACGAAGTCTCCGACTTCGAAACTCAGCTCTCTTCTTCTTGTGTCTGCATAGCTTCGCTGCCTTGATTGCGCTATCTTCATGTTTTCTCAAACCATCCTGATGTTCTCTTCAGCTTTGAGCAAAACGTCTGGCCCAAACACTTGCTTTTCTCCAGGCTGATCCCATTGCAATGGACTTCTACAACTCCTTCCATAAAGCGCCTGAAATGGTGACATCTTCAAGCTGGCCTGGTAACTGTTATTATAGGAGAACTCTGCATAAGGTAACCTCTTGTCCAATCCAGACTGATCTTGCAACGCACAAGCTCTCAACATATCTTCAAGGATTTGATTGGTTCTTTCAGTCTGACCGTCTGTCTGTGGATGATAAGCTGAACTAAAATTTAGATGTGTGCCCAAAGCTTCATGCAACTGCTGCCAGAAATGAGAGGTGAACTATGTTCCTCTGTCTGACACTATCTTCTTTGGCACACCGTGAAGGCAAACGATTCGGGACATGTACAACTCTGCCAATACTGCGCTACTGTAGTTGGTCTTTACAGGTATAAAGTGGGCTGACTTGGTTAAGCGGTCCACCACTACCCAAATGGAATCATAGCCGGCTCGAGTGCGAGGCAATCCGACTATGAAATCCATACCGATTTCATCCCATTTTCACTGAGAAATTTGCAATGGTTGCAACAATCCAGCGGGCCTCTAATGCTCTGCCTTGATCCTTTGCCAACTGTCACATATAGCCACATGCTCTGCGATCTCCCTTTTCATTCCGTTCCACCAGAACTTCTTCTTTAGATCCTGATACATCTTTTCACTTCTAGGGTGTATAGAATAAGCTGACTCATGAGCTTCCTTGAGGATCAACTCCCGAATAGACTGGACATCGAGAACACCCAAGCGGTCCTTGAACCATATCACACCTTCTGCATCTTCTCGAAAATCTTTGCCTCTTCCTTCCAGAATTAGCTGCCGGATTTCACTGATCTTCTCATCATTCTTATGCGCTTCTTTGATTTCCCGCTCTAAAGTGGGCTCTAACTCAACTGTTACTCCTTGCATACTATTCAGAAATCTGAGGCTCAACCTGTCAAACTCTTTGGCCATCTCATAAGGCATCGGATGAGCGACCATCAGGTTGACTTGACTTTTCCTGCTCAAAGCATCTGCCACTACGTTCACTTTGCCTAGATGGTAATGAATCTCTAATTCATAGTCTTTGATCAACTCTAACCATCTTCATTGCCTCATGTTCAGCTCCGACTGAGTGAATATGTATTTCAGACTCTTGTGGTCTGTGTAAACATCACATTTCTGCCCATACAGATAGTGTCTCCATGTCTTCAGTGCATGAACCACTGCTGCCAACTCTAGGTCATGGATCGGATAATTCTTCTCATGAACCTTCAGCTATCAGGACGAGTAAGCCACAACTCTTCCCTCCTGCATCAACACGCATCCCAAACCAGTGTAACAAGCATCGCAATACGCTGAAAAGGGCTTGCGCACATCAGGCAAGACTAAGACAGGCGTTGTAGTCAACTTCTCTTTTAGCGCTTCGAAGGCCTCTTGACATTTCTGGGTCCACTTGAACTCAACCTTGTTGCCTAGCAAAGCTGTCATCGGTTTCACAATCTTCGAGAACCCTTCAATGAATCGTCGATAATATCTGGCCATTCCAATAAAGCTCTTGATTCCTCGAGCATCTGTTGGCGCTTTCCAGTTCAGAATATCTACCACTTTCTTCGGATCCACAGCCAATCCAACTTTGTTAATTATGTGACCCAAGAATAGGACTTCATTGATCCAGAACTCACACTTGCTCAACTTTGCATACAACTGGTGCTCTCGCAATCTCTGCAAAACCATCCTCAAATGATCCGCATGCTCCTCCTCACTTTGAGAATATATAAGAATATCATCAATAAATACCACCACAAACTTGTCAAGATAATCCATGAATACACTGTTCATTAGATTCATGAAGAAGGCTGGTGCATTTGTTAGACCAAAAGACATCACAGTGAACTCATACAACCCATATTTGGTAATGAATGTCGTCTTTGGAATATCTGAAGGTCGGATCCTGAGCTGATGATAACCTGACCTCAGATCTATCTTTGAAAACACACTAGCTCCTCTCAGCTGGTCGAACAGATCTTCTATTCTAGGCAAGGGGTACTTGTTCTTGATCGTGACCTCGTTCAAAGCTCGATAATTGATACACATCTGTCTGGTGCCATCTTTCTTCTCCACGAATAGGACAGGGGTGGCCCAAGGTGAGGTGCTTGGCCTTATATAACCTTTCTCTGACAACTCATCGATCTGCTTCTTGAGTTCAACTAACTCTGGTCCAGATACTCTATAAGCTCTCTTAAAGATGGGGGCGGTTCCAGGAAGAAGCTCTATGGCAAACTCAACTTTTCACTCAGGTGGCATACCCGGTAGGTCCTTTGGGAACACATCTAGGAACTCGGACACAACCTTGATAATCTCCAGTGGATCTGCTTCACTGCTATCAACAGCCATCTGATAACAACTTCCTTTCTTTGGCTCAGGCGGGACTAACTCGGTGACCACTTCCTCTCCTAGTGGGGACCTCAACTTGATTGTCCTCTTATCACAACTGATAACTGCCTGATACTTATCTAGCCAATTCATCCCTAGGATGACATTTATTCCCTGAGTACCCATTACTATGAGATTAGCGGGAAACGCTATCCCCCTTATTTCCACACTTACATTCAAACAAATGCTATCGGCTCGAATTCTACCACCGGCTGAGTCAATTTGGATGGGGGTTGACATGGTAGTGATTGGAAGATTATGTGCTTCTACCCATGATGTAGTTATAAATGAATGTGTTGCTCCAGTATCAAATAACACTTCTGCAATATGGGAGTCGACTGGAAACATACCTACTGTCATGCCGGGGGTCTCCTGAACTGCTTCAGCCTCCAAGTGGTTCAGTCTCCCATGGTTGTAGCGTGGCTGAGAGCGGTTGCCTGCTCCAGGCTAAGACACATTCTGCTTTGCTGGGGCGCTGGGGCCTGACTGTTGCTGGGCTGCCTTCTTCGGACATTGCATCACCCAATGGCCTTGCTCTCCACAGTGGAAACATGCTCTGCTTCTGCTTTGAACTGGTGCTGCTTGACTGTTCTGCTGGTTTGCTGGGGCAGGAAGACGAGGTGCCTGTTGATTCTGCCTCTGGAACTGACCTCCTCCTGATTGATTGTTTTGGCGATTCTGATGCTGGTGCTGAGGGTACTGCCTTTGAAACTGCTGATGCTGAGGTGGGCGCTGGTTCTGCCTGAACTACTGAGGTCGATTGCCTGAGAAACGAGGGTGATTGCTGCTTCCAGACTAGGGTCCACTGATCTTACGCTTGCGATCCTCCATTTCTTTACGCTTCTTCTCTGTCATGATCGCTCTGTCAATCAGGTGTTGAAATGTGGGGAAGGTATGATTCATCAGATGATACTGCAGAGGATCGACTAAGCCTCTCAGGAAGCGATACTGCCGCTTGGTATCTATGTTGACATCCTTAGGAGCATAGCGAGACAGCTGCAGAAACTTGTCTCGGTACTCACTGACAGACATAGGCCCTTGCTTGAGTGCTAGGAACTCCTCCTTCTTCACTATCATCAGACCTGTAGGAACATGGTACTGATGGAAGCTAACTCTGAATTCTTCCCAGGTAATAGTGTCGGGGTTGGCATGGGTGGCGAGGTAAGACTCCCACCAAGACTGAGCTGCTCCTCTCAACAGACGGGGACCATACAGAACTTTCTCTCTATCGTCACACTGAGCGGTATGCAACTCCCGCTCCACAGTGCGCATCCAATCTTCAGCATCCATGGGGTTAGAAGAATGAGCGAACGTTGGGGGATGACCTCTCATGAATTCAGCACGCTTGTCTCTAGGCATCTGAGGCATCTGAGGCTGAGGTGGTGGCTGCTGCTGCTGCTGAATGGCGGCCAGAGTCTGACCGATGGCTTGAACTGCCTGAGTCTGCATTAAGAACATCAGCTCGATCGTCATCGGGGGCGGGGATGGCAGCTGCTGTTGCTGGGGTGCCTCATCCTGCTGAGCTGGCCGCTCCTGCTGAGCACGCCTTCCTCCTCTGCGCCTGTTTTCTGACATTTGCAGAATGCAATCACACATCAGAACTGATCTTGCAACTTGCAGCATAAGGAAAGAGCATAGAGTTCTCCAAAATACTGAACAGATGAACATCTTCACGGATCTCCAACACAGACCAACACAGCTTCTCCGATAAAGAGGAAAGTAGAACAAAAGGGCTTCCTAACTAAGTAACTATTTTTATTAACACTTAACAGGTAAACCAAAATGCAGGGGATACCCACACTCTGGTGACAGTCATTACAAAGATCCAACTCCAACATTGTTCATCATAACAAGCATAAAAGCACAGGATAAGCAAACTACCCTGTCTAACTAAGACTAACTAAGAGTAAGACTAATGCTAAGACTATAGCTTCTATATGTATATATTTTTGCATTAATTACAAGATCGAACACTAGTGATCTATGGTTCTAAATTTACCTTGGTCCTACAGTCGGGGTTACCATAAGCATGGTGTCCACGCTGAGGTGAGCGGTACAGGTGCTGAGTCCCGACGGGAGCGGGGGAGCTATCCTCCAGGTGACGATGCTCTGCGCGCTCTGCCCACAGCTAGGCGATCTTAGCACGAGCCCTAATCAGCTCGTCTAATGCATAGTCTAGCTCCGTGTTTAGCAGGGCGGCTAGGTTGACTGTGCTACTCAACCTAGGATTGTCCTCACCGACAGGTGAGACAACCACGCCTCCTGTGCTGCCAGATGGACGACGGGGGTAATAATTCAGGTTGAGACCATCGGCTACCCCGCCGAGCACTGAGCAGTAGTGCGAAAGTGCACGCCGTGCGGCATCTTGCATGGCCGCCTCAGCTGAGTCCCGCTCAGAGATGGAATAGTGCTATGAGCAGACCTCTGCACCCCGGAGACTTTTCTCCGGACGGCGCACCAAGCAGGTCGCCACCCAGCGGTCCGGGTAAACCCTGTGACTATGCTGAAAGACAACACAACGATACTCGATAGACCAAGTGCGCTAGTCGAGTGCCTGGTGCAGCAGGGTGTCGAGCGCGTCGTGCAAGTGACACCCGCGAGCAGCGTCGCGAGTGATGGGTTGGACAACCCATCCTTCTAACTCCTGCTCCTTAGAAAGGTCGGTGTCGTGGCTCGAGCTGCCGTCACCACCTCTATCGTCTGGGTCTCCTCCAGCAACTACTCCAGGGGCTGGGGCGCTCAGTGGTGGTGCAGGGGGCGCCTCCAGCGGGAGCACAGGGAACAGCTCCTCATAGACTCTATCTCCTGCTGAAGCGAGAAAGAAGAGTCCTGCTGCTCCAGCTCCTGTCGTCGACGCTCCTGCTCCTCGTGCAGGCGGTGGTGCAGCCTCTCCAGGTGGCTAGACTAACCAGTCACTGGACAGCAAAGCGGACGCTCTGCGAGACGAGAAGGCAAGAAAGTAATGACTGACTTCCGTGCAGTGTGTCTAAGACGAACCATCTACAAAAGGCACCGTAAGCATAAGAGTGAGAACGGAACTAATATGACCAGCAAGTGAACCATAAATAAATGAATAAGGAATGAGAATAAACAAAAATTTTAGCAAGGTATAATATATAGTAGAACATAGGTTTGGTCGATATGACCAACTTTTGAAGGGATACCAAAGTCAAGGTGATAATAGGGGTCTATAATCCTTAGAACGACCATTCTACTCTAGGTTAGCGGTCCTACAGTCAGCACGACTTTGATACCACCTATGTTACACCCGGTTTTAGAAGTCAAACTGAATGCGAACCATGTACGTGCTAGGATCAGCAATTCATGTACACAACACTTACATAACTGGACATCATCACACAGTGCTCAAATAATAACATAAAAGAGGGTATAATAGTCGATTACATCATGATGTCCGAGACATCCACATATTCTTTAACAATAATCAAAGTGCGGAAAAGAAACGTAGATACACACGGCCTACAGAGGCAGCCGACTGGGGGTTTGCCGCTAACCCACGCCTAGAACTCATCGTACTCTTGGAACTCCTGGAAGTCCTCCTCCACGACTTCATCTTCACCTGAGCAGTGGTTGCATCGATGACAACCTGGGGGGTTTGGTGTGTAAAGCAAGGGT
This sequence comes from Zea mays, assembly GCF_902167145.1. NCBI lineage: Eukaryota > Viridiplantae > Streptophyta > Magnoliopsida > Poales > Poaceae > Zea > Zea mays. Next base: position 119,412,918 of record NC_050100.1, on the reverse strand, counting down.
GAGTACACATCAACATACTCAGCAAAATGCCCCGTTTGGCTGTAGTGGACATAGCTTTATGTGGGGTTAAGTCAAGCAGTTACTTTTAGTTGTGTCGGGGACCATAATTAGGGGTACCCCCAAGATTCCTAATCTCAGCTGGTAACCCCCATCAGCACAAAGCTGCAAAGGCCTGATGGGCACGACTCCGGTCAAGGCTCCGTCCACTCAAGGGACACGATCTCACCTCGCCCAAGCCCAGCCTCGGGCAGGAACAGTAGACCAAGGCAGATTCATGCCTCGCCCGAGGGTCTCCTCAAACAACGGACGCACCTTCGACTCGCCCGAGGACCAGCTCGGGCAGGCTTCGCGGAGAAGCAACCTTGGCCGGATCGCTATGCCAACCGACCGTATCACAGGAGCATTCAATGCAACCTTGGCCGGATCGCTAACACCTTATCCTGACGCACGCTCCTCAGTCGACAAGGCCGAAGTGACCGCGGTCACTTCGCCCCTCCACTGGTTGACCCGACAAGAAAACAGCGCCGCATGCGCTGCTCCGACTGCTGTGCCACCCATTAGGGTGAGGCTGACAGCTGCCAAGACCAGCCTCAGGCGCCATAGGAAGCTCCACCTCGCCTGACCCCAGGGCTCGGACTCAACCTCGACGCCGGACGACGGACTTCGCCTCGCTCGACCCCAGGGCTCGGACTCAACCTCGACGCCGGACGACGGACTCCGTCTCGCCCGACCCCAGGGCTCGGACTCCACCTCGACGCCGGACGACGGACTCCGCCTCGCCCGACCCCCAGGGCTCGGACTCCACCTCGACTCCGGAAGGCGGTCTCCGCCTCGCCCGACCCCAGGGCTCGGACTTAACCTCGACCTCGGACGACGGTCTCTGCCTCGCCCGACCCCTGGGGCTCGGACTCAACCTCGACCTCGGACGACGTTCTCCGCCTCGCCCGACCCCCGGGCTTGGGCTCAACCTCGACCTCGGACGACGGTCTCTGCCTCGCCCGACCCCCAGGCTCGGACTCAACCTCGACCTCGGACGACGGTCTCCGCCTCGCCCGACCCCCGGGCCCGGACTCAGCCTCGACCTCGGAGGAGCCTCCGCCTCGCCTGACCTCGGGCTCGGACCGACCATGTCATAGGGGGGCCATCATTACCCTACTCCTAGCTAGCTCAGGCTATGGGGAACAAGACCGACGTCCCATCTGGTTTGCCCCGGTAAACAAGTAATGATGACACCCCGCGTGCTCCATGACGACGGCGGCTCTCAGCCCCTTACGGAAGCAAGGAGACGTCAGCAAGGATCCGACAGCTCCGACAGTTGTACTTCCATGGGGCTCAAGCGCTCCTCCGACGACCATGACATCACATGAACAGGGCGACAAAACATCTCCGACAGCCACGACGGCATGTACATAGGGCTCTGGCTCCCCTTTGCTAGACACGTTAGCACATTGCTACACCCCCCATTGTACACCTGGGCCCACTCCTTACATCTATAAAAGGAAGGTCCAGGGCTCTCGTACGAGAGGGTGGCCGCGCGGGAGAACAGGCTAGCGGATAGTCTCTCTCTCTCTCCCTCGCGAACGCTTATAACCCCCTACTGCAAGCGCATCTGCCCAGGGCGCAGGACAACATGAAGGCCGCAGTTTCCCCCTTACTGTTTTCCCCCCTTTGTGTTCCATCTCGCGCCGACCCATTTGGGTTGGGACACGCAGCGACAATTTACTCGTCGGTCCAGGGACCCCCCGGGGTCGAAACACCGACAGTTAGCGCGCCAGGTAGGACCCTGCTACGTGTTGACGAACAGCTTCCCGTCAAGCTCCAGATGGGTAGTCTCCAACAACCACTCCAGCCCGGGACGGTGCTACGTTTCGGGAGTCTTGAGTTCATATCCCTCGACGGCAGCTACGACATGATACTCCTTCCTCCACCACGCGACAACGACAATGGCGGCCGTCAGCCCACCCGCCGGCGGCGGAATCGACGACGTCTTCCCCACGTGGCAGAAGAGCAACATCCAGGTCTGTCCCGTCACCTTCCCCGCCGACGGAGGAGGAGGCGGGGCAGGCATGGACAAGCAGGAGGCGGCACCTCGTCGGCTGTCGAGCGAGTCGACGACGCCGGCGCCCCAGCGGGGGACACGTCGGGCGTTGACCTCGCGTCTGAGACAAAGACGAGCGTCGTTTCCCTCCAATACGCCAACCCCAAGCAGACGGACGACGCCAGGACGCTCACGAAGGACTTGCTGGGCGTTAGCCTCGTACCTGAGATAATGGTGCAGTCCGTCCCTGACGCGACTTTGTCACCATCCGTCGATCAAGAGGTACCGTCCGTTTCCCATTCCATGCCTTTTAGATTCAGCTGCGACCCACCAAGCGACTCCGCTTCGGTGGACGCTTTCATAAAGGCATGTCCAAACCCTCCGGGGTATCATATGCGGTCAACCTGGGACCGACTGACGACCGTCTCGACCTACGGGCCACTGGATTCCGAGGAAGATGACGGGCCCGACTCTGGTTGGGATTTCTTCGGGCTCGATGACCCCAGTGCCATGCGGGACTTCATGACCGCATGCGACTACTGCCTCTCCGATTGCTCCGATAGTAGCCACAGCCTCGGCGACAAGGAATGTGGCCCAAGTCGCGAATGCTTCCACGTCGATCTAGGGGGTCTCGACGAAGGCAACCATCTTGGTATGCCGGAGGACGGTGATCCCCCTAGGCCTGCGCCTCGTGTTGACATCCTTCGGGAGCTAGCTGTGGTCCCAGTCCCTGCGAGGGGTCAGAACACACAGCTCGAGCAAATCCGCGAGATACAGGCCAGGCTCGACGAGGAAGCAGGACAACTTGTGCAGCTTCGGCAAAATATCGGGCAGGAGTGGGCAGGCCGAGCACCGGCCGGAGAAGCACGACATCTGGCCCAGGGCGTCCAGCACCACATCATCGACGATTCCAGGGCAAGGCTGCCCCCGGCTTCCAGTGGGGTCGGCCAGAACCTGGCTGCTGCAGCAATACTACTCCGAGCAATGCCGGAACCATCCACCACCGAGGGGCGGCGTATCCTGGGAGAGCTCAAGAATCTCTTGGAGGATGCCGCGGTCCGACGGGCTGAAAGCTCTGCCTCCCGAAGGCAGGGGTACCCCCGGAGCATCGCGCGGCGACTTCCCGATTCATGCGGGAAGCCTCGGTCCACACCGGGCGCATGCGGAACACAGCGCCTGTGGCCCCGGGTCGCCTCGGAAACGAGCACCACCGCCGCGACCGTCGAGCCCACCTCGACGAAAGGGTGCGCCGAGGCTACCACCCCAGGCGTGGGGGACGCTACAACAGCAAGGAGGATCGGAGCCCCTCGCCCGAACCACCCGGTCCGCAAGCTTTCAGCCGGGCCATACGACGGGCGCTGTTCTCGACCCGGTTCTGAACCCCGACTACCATCACCAAGTACTCGGGGGAGTCAAAGCCGGAACTGTGGCTCGCGGACTACCGGCTGGCCTGCCAGCTGGTGGGACGGCCGATGACAACCTCATCATCCGCAACCTTCCCCAGTTCCTCTCTGACGCCGCCCGAGCCTGGCTGGAGCATCTGCCTCCTGCGCGAATCTCCAACTGGGATGACCTGGTCAAAGCATTCGCCGGCAACTTCCAGGGCATGTACGTGCGCCCTGGGAACTCCTGGGATCTCCGAAGCTGCCACCAGCAGCCGGGAGAATCTCTCCAGGACTACATCCGGCGATTTTCAAAGCAGTGCACCGAGCTGCCCAACATCACCGACTCGGATGTCATCGGCGCATTCCTCGCCGGCACCACTTGCCGCGACCTGGTGAGCATGCTGGGTCGCAAGACTCCCACCAGGGCGAGCGAGCTGATGGACATCGCCAACAAGTTCGCCTCTAGTCAGGAGGCGGTCGAAGCCATCTTCCGGAAGGACAAGCAGCCTTAGGGGCACCAGCCGGAAGACGTCCCCGAGGCATCCGCTCAGCGCGGCACCAAGAAGAAGGGCAAGAAGAAGTCGCAAGCAAAACGCGACGCCGCCGACGCAGACCTTGTCGCCGCCGCCGAGCACAGGAACCCTCGGAAGCCTCCTAGAGGCGCCAACCTGTTCGACAAGATGCTCAATGAGTCGTGCCCCTATCATCAGGGTCCCGTCAAGCACACCCTTGAGGAGTGCGTCATGCTTCGGTGCTACTTCCACAAGGCTGGGCCACCGGCGGAAGGAGGCAGAGCCCCCGACAACGACAAGAAGGAGGATCACAAGGCAGAGGAGTTCCCCAAGGTCCACGATTGCTTCATGATCTACAGTGGGCAAGTGGCGAACGCCTCGGCTCGGCACCGCAAGCAAGAGCGCTGGGAGGTCTGCTCGGTAAAGGTGGCGGCGCCAGTCTACCTAGACTGGTCCGACAAGCCCATCACCTTCGACCAGGGCGACCACCCCGACCGCGTGCCGAGCCCAGGAAAGTACCCGCTCGTTGTCGATCCCGTCATCGGCAACATCAGGCTTACCAAGGTCCTCATGGACGGAGGCAACAGCCTCAACATCATCTACGCCGAGACCCTCGGGCTCCTGCAGATCGATCTGTCCTCGATCCGGGCCGACGCGGCGCCCTTTCACGGGATCATCCCCGAGAAACGCGTCCAACCCCTTGGGCAACTCGATCTGCCCGTCTGCTTCGGGACTCCCTCCAACTTACGAAAGGAAACCCTCACATTTGAGGTGGTCGGGTTCTGAGGAACCTACCACGCAGTGCTGGGTAGACCATGCTACGCCAAGTTCATGGCCGTCCCCAACTACACCTACCTCAAGCTCAAGATGTCGGGCCCCAACGGGGTCATCACCGTCGGCTCCATGTACCGACACGCGTACGAATGCGACGTGGAGTGCGTGGAGTACGCCGAGGCCCTCGCCGAATCCGAGGCCCTCATCGCCGACCTGGAGAGCCTCTCCAAGGAGGCGCCAGATGCGAAGTGCCACGCCGGCAACTTTGAGCCAGCTGAGACGGTCAAGTCCGTCCCTCTCGACCCCAGCAACGACGCCTCCAAGCAAGTCCGGATCGGCTCCGAGCTCGACCCTAAATAGGAAGCAGTGCTCATCGACTTTCTCCGCGCAAACGCCGAGGTTTTTGCGTGGAGTCCCTCGGACATGCCTGGCATACCGACGGATGTCGCCGAGCACTCGCTAGATATCCGAGCTGGAGCCCGACCCGTGAAGCGGCCTCTGCGCCGATTCGACGAAGAAAAGCGCAGAGCCATAGGCGAGGAGATCCACAAGCTGATGGCTGTAGGGTTCATCAAAGAGGTATTTCATCCCGAATGGCTAGCCAACCCTGTGCTTGTGAGAAAGAAAGGCGGGAAATGGCGGATGTGTGTAGACTATACTGGTCTAAACAAAGCATGTCCGAAGGTTCCCTACCCTCTGCCTCACATCGATCGAATCGTGGATTCCACTGCTGGGTGCGAAACCCTATCGTTCCTCGATGCCTACTCAGGGTATCACCAAATCAGGATGAAAGAGTCCGACCAGCTCGCGACTTCTTTCATCACACCCTTTAGCATGTACTCCTACATCACTATGCCATTCGGTTTGAGGAATGTGGGTGCGACATACCAAAGGTGCATGAACCACGTGTTCGGAGAGCACATTGGTCGAACGGTCGAGGCTTACGTCGATGACATCGTAGTCAAGACGAGGAAAGCCTCCGACCTCCTCTCCGACCTTGAAACGACATTCAAGTGTCTCAAGGCGAAAGGCGTAAAACTCAATCCCGAGAAGTGTATCTTCGGAGTCCCCTGAGGCATGCTCCTGGGGTTCATCGTCTCCGAGCGGGGCATCGAGGCCAACCCGGAGAAAATCGCGGCCATCACCAACATGGGGCCCATCAAGGACTTGAAAGGAGTACAGAGGGTCATGGGATGCCTTGCGGCTCTGAGCCATTTCATCTCGCGCCTCGGTGAAAGAGGCCTACCTCTGTACCACCTCTTAAGGAAGACCGAGCGCTTCACTTGGACCCCCGAGGCCGAGGAGGCCCTCGAGAACCTAAAAGTGCTCCTTACAAGTGCGCCCATCTTGGTGCCCCCCGCTGCCTGAGAAGCCCTCTTGATCTACGTCGCCGCTACCACTCAGGTGGTCAGCACCGCGATCTTGGTCGAGAGACGAGAAGAGGGGCACACATTGCCCGTCCAGAGGCCGGTCTACTTCATCAGTGAAGTACTGTCCGAGACCAAAATCCGCTACCCGCAAATCCAGAAGCTACTGTACGCGGTAATTCTGACGCGGCGAAAGTTGCGACACTACTTCGAGTCTCATCCGGTGACTGTGGTGTCATCCTTCCCCCTGGGAGAGATCATCGAGTGCCGAGAGGCCTCGGGTAGGATTGCAAAGTGGGCGGTGGAGATCATGGGCAAGACAATCTCGTTTGCTCCTCGGAAGGCCATCAAGTCCCAAGTCTTGGCGGACTTCATGGCTGAATGGGTCGACACCCAGCTTCCAGCAGCTCCAATTCAACCGGAACTCTGGACCATGTTTTTTGACGGGTCACTAATGAAAACAGGAGCGGGCGCGGGCCTGCTCTTCATCTCGCCCCTCGGGAAGCACCTCCGCTACGTGTTGCGCCTCCATTTCCCGGCGTCCAACAACAAGGCCGAGTACGAGGCTCTGGTTAACGGGTTGCACATCGCCATCGAGCTAGGGGTCTGACGCCTCGACGCTTGTGGCGACTCGCAGCTTGTCATCGACCAAGTCATGAAGAACTCCCATTGCCGCGACCCGAAGATGGAAGCCTACTGCGATGAGGTTCGGCGCCTGGAGGACAAGTTCTACGGGCTCGAGCTCAACCACATCGCCCGACGATACAACGAGACTGCGGACGAGCTGGCTAAGATAGCCTCGGGGCGGACAACGGTTCCCCAGGACGTCTTCTCCCAAGACCTACATCAACCCTCAGTCAAGACCGACGACACGCCCGAGCCCGAGAAGGTCTCGGCCCTGCCCGAGGCGCCCTCGGCTTAGCCCAAGGCACCCTGGGCCCCCGAGGGTGAGGCACTGCGCGTCGAGGGAGAGCGGAATGGGGTCACGCCTAATCGAAACTGGCAGACCCCGTACCTGCAATATCTCCACCGAGGAGAGCTACCCCTTGACAGAGCCGAAGCTCGGCGACTGGCGTGGCGCGCCAAGTCATTCGTCTTGCTGGGTGACAGGAAGGAGCTCTACCACCGCAGCCCCTCAGGCATCCTCCAGCGATGCATATCCATCGCCGAAGGTCATGAGTTATTACAAGAAATACATTCGGGGGCTTACGGTCATCGCGCAGCGCCTCGAGCCCTCGTTGGAAACACCTTCCGACAGGGTTTCTACTGGCCAACCGCGGTGGCCGACGCCACTAGGATTGTACGCACCTGCCAAGGGTGTCAATTCTATGCAAGGCAGAAGCACCTGCCCGCTCAGGCCCTGCAGACAATACCCATCACCTGGCCGTTTGCTGTGTGGGGTCTGGACCTCGTCGGTCCCTTGCAGAAGGCACCCGGGGGCTACACGCACCTGCTGGTCGCCATCGACAAATTCTCCAAGAGGATCGAGGCCAGACCCCTAAACAGCATCAGGTCCAAACAGGCGGTGGCGTTCTTCACCAACATCATCCATCGCTTTGGGGTCCCAAACTCCATCATCACCGACAACGGCACCCAGTTCACCGGCAGAAAGTTCCTGGACTTCTGCGAGGATCACCACATACGAGTGGACTGGGCCGCCGTAGCTCACCCCATGACGAATGGGCAAGTAGAGCGTGCCAACGACATGATTCTGCAAGGACTCAAGCCACGGATCTACAACGACCTCAACAAGTTCGAAGGTGATGGACGAAGGAACTCCCCTTGGTGGTTTGGAGTCTGAGAACGACGCCAAGCCGAGCCACGAGCTTCACGCCGTTTTTTCTAGTCTATGGGGCCGAAGCTATCTTGCCCACAGACTAGAAATACGGATCCCCGAGGACGAGGGCGTACGACGACCGAAGCAACCGGACCAACCGAGAAGATTCACTGGACCAGCTGGAGGAGGCTCGGGACATGGCCTTACTACACTCGGCGCTGTATCAGCAGTCCCTGCGACGCTACCACGCCCGAGGGGTTCGGTCCTGAGACCTCCAGGTGGGCGACTTGGTGCTTCGGCTACGACAAGACGCCCGAGGGCGCCACAAGCTCACGCCTCCCTGGGAAGGGCCATTCATCATCGCCAAGATTTTGAAGCCCGAAACATACAAGCTGGCCAACAGTCAAGGCGAGGTCTACATCAACGGTTGGAACATCCAACAGCTACGTCGCTTCTACCCTTAAGATGTTTTCAAGTCGTTCATACACCTCGTTTACATACGCCAACAAAGTCTAACCATCAAGGAAGGGTCAGCCTTGCCTCAGCAAAGCCCGACCCTCCCTCGGGGGCTAGAAGGGGGGAACCCCCTCTGCGTCAAAATTTTCCTCGGAAAAAGTCTTTCTGCCAGAACATCTTTCGTGCTTTTCGACTACTTCGAAAGTGGGATCCTGAAAACGACGGAGTACACGTAAGCAGCAAGGCCGACCGAGCCGAGGGACTCCTACGCCTCCGGGATACGGATACCTCACTCATCACCTTCTGCGATAAGTAACTCACGCTCGGATAAGCGATTCCGCTGACCGAACAAGTCTTAATGCTCGAAAACTTTTCTGCCGAAACGATTTTTCGTGCCTTCTCAACTGTATCGACAACAGAATCCTATGGACGAGTAAGAGTACACGTAAGCGGCAAGGCCGACCGAGCCGAGGGACTCCTACGCCTCCGGGATACGGATACCTCACTCATCACCTTCCGTGAAAAGTAACTCTCGCTCGGATAAACGATTCTGCTACCGATGAACAAGTCCTAATACTCGAAACGAGGGGAAAAGAAACACAGCTTTACAACACGACGACGGTATGTTTGGGCCTTGGCGGCCGCAAAAAACATACGCACACTACAGATAAAATGTTCCTGCAGGATCAGACATCAGTGGGGGAGCAGCAACACCCTCGGCATCGACTCCACCTTCGGCGGAGTCCAACCCAGCCTCGGACGGCGACACAGTCGAAGGATCTCCACCCCGAAGAAAGATGTCAGCACCGCGCCTGGGCCATCGTCGCTGGGGTCTCCTCCAGGAACCCGGCCCGAGCAGACAGCTCGACCGGCCACTCCGTAGCCTCAGCCAGCTGTCCCTCGAGGACATCAGCCCAGCTCATGGCCTCGGCGACCCGACTCCGGTGTTGGTCCCGCCAGTGGACGACCCGGCCAGGCTCCGGCCGACGAAGTCTTCTTTTCGAGCCAACTCTGCCTCTGTCCATGCTGACACCGCTGCCTCCGGCTCCGGCTCATCGCAGAGCGGCCTAGGGTTTCTTTAACTGAGCAAGAGAAGCCTCGGGCGGCAAGGCCGACCGAGCCGAGGGACTCCTACGCCTCCGGGATACGGATACCTCACTCGTCACCTTCCGCAAGAGGCAACTCACACTTGGTTAAGCAGTTCAGCTAGCCGACAGGCGAGTCCTAGTGCTCTAAATGAGGAAAAAACATGGTATTACACCCAAAATACCTAGATGTTCAGGCCCTAACAGCCGCGATGAACAAGACACTAGCACTCAAGGTGCCATTACAAACGGAACTCCGGTTCCACTCCCGCGGGTATGAACAACCTCCACATCGGAGAGCCTGCGGGATGGCAATCTCCGAGCGACTCGCCAGCGACCTCTGCAGCAGCAGCGATGGTCTCGGGACGGACGCTGCCGCTAGAAGGCTCTCGTTCGTGTCCCCACTCAAGGGACGAGAACCAGACATTAAAGCCAAAGAGCCAGAGGTCGGTCCGCGGGTTGCGCTGACGGGCTCGTCGGTGGAGAAGCTTTCTCCAGCTGCCACCACCTCAGCACCGACGGCGGCGTCCACCTGTCCACCAACACCGCACCAGCAAGCGCCAGCCGCCCCAAAGCGCACCGGCAGCTCCTCACTCCCGTCCTCGCCACGAAAACGAGGATAGAGGACGGAATGTTGCACCCTGGCTGGGCAGCAACAGTTCGCCCTTCCGCTAGGCCGGTGAGCGCCCTCTCCCCTGAGGGAGAAGGTGACCCATGAACCCGTGCGGGAGGTAGAGCTCCGGCTCAGCCCAGCCTCTGCCCCAGCCAGGATGACGAAGATCCTTGAAGCTGAGGGCGGGGCAGAGGTCGCGGCCCGGCTTGCTTCTCCCCACCATCAAACTGGTGGTCACCGTCTTGGGTGACCACTGGCGAGGGGATGCAGCCGGGCCGCCTGATGAAAATCCTTGAAGCCGAGCGATGGCTGAAAGGTACCAACTTCTGTGAAGTTGCGTTCCTCCAACGACGACAAGACAAAAGCAACGCGGGCGCTCCCCATCCGGGGGCTCGGAAGGTGGAAGGGCGCGATGCATGAGGAGAGTGCGAAGACATGGTTGCCATCCAAGGGGGTCACCCTCCTTTTAAAGGCGACTCTCCCCACTTGCGTCCTCAGCCGTCGCGGACTGAGTCTTCACCAACACGCTCCAAGGTCCTCCCCCTACGACACGGGGGCTGGGTCCCACGCGTCATGCAAGCTGGCCCAGGACAGAAGAGGCCAAACCGCCGCGCGTGGTGCGCGTAACTGCCCAGCGGTTACAAGCACTCCTCCACTTTCACCCAAACCAACGGGTGAAAGGGCGGACCACCATGCAGGCGGCATGCAACCGCACCAAGGTGGCGCACCCTTTCGACTTCGACGCGTCCAGCATGGGGCCTAGGCCCACACATCATGTAACCGGCGCGTCGGTTACTACGTGCGGGAAACTGCACCGCCACTTGCGCCAGTATCATGCCTTCTCGACTGCAGAACCGGAGCCGCGACTCGAGGCAACCCTGTGCATGGCCCAACAGTGCCAATCGAGCACATCGGTCATGGGTCAGTCAGCCGCGGGAGAAGGCGCGATGGTCGATATGGCCAAAAGTGGGCCGGCAGTAATGGCGGCGGCAGGCAGGCGGAAGCAGCGGTCAAAGTCATCTGCAAGCTCACGTCCCCTCCTAGGACAGCGAGAGAACCCTCTCCCACGGCATGAAGACGACGCGCCCGTGTTCCGTTCCTCGAACGGCTCGCGCACGCACAACGGCTGCCCCGCCAACCACTCGTCTCGTCGCATTAACTCTGCGGCAGAATGGGCGACACCTTTGGCAGGCGAAGCGGGCGACGCTTCACCTCCGCCATAATGACCACGTCAAAAAAGGTGCACCATGTCGTTCGATTTCGTATCCTTTTCTTCTTCCTCTTTCTCTCTCTTGCTACAGGGATCGGGAAAGGGGATACTCCGAAAGGGATCCTTCTCCGCGAAGGAAGCAGGCCCTGAGCCCTCCTACTGATCAGAGGTTCGAAGGCTGGCCCCTCGGAAGGGTTCGACAGCCGCCTCAGAGCACTCGGGCTCCGTGCCCACTACTGGTCAGAGGTTCGAAGGCTGGCCCCTCGGAAGGGTTCGATAGCCGCCTCAGGCCACTCGGGCTCCGCGCCCACTACTGATCAGGGGTTCGTAGGCTGGCCCCCGAAGGGTTCGACAGCCGCCTCAGAACATGCAGAGCGAGGGATGACTCTGGGTACATCCGATACATGGCCGAGGCTCGGGCTACGCTCCCGAGGTACCCTAGGACATTTCCGAGACCCACAGGAGCGATTCTGTAACGGAATCCCATCAGAGGGAGGCATCGAGCCCTCGGACCCTATCAAACGGGACCGGGTCCGACAAATCACCTGCAGGTACTTTTGGAGCACGCCTCTGGGCCACTAGCCGACCCTTATCGAACGGGGCACGGGCGTCCACTCGGATCACCCGTTAGCAACTCACTGGAGACACCATGTTCGACGCCCTCCGAGGGCAACATGGCGCTTTCCCCCCTCCTCCTTGCGGAAAGGCAACGAAGGGGCGTATGATAAAAGCCAAGTCAGTCCTTCACCGTCCTCTCGCTCTGTGCGGAGGCTCGGGGGCTGCTCTCGCAAACCCGGCTCCGGCCAAACCGTTGACAGCGTCAACATACCAGCCCGAGAACTTGGAACCTGACTATGCACCCGGGCAACGACTAGTTCGCATGAGGGAACAACCAGACCGGCCGAGGCATCACAAAAGGCATCAGGGGCTACACCCGGCGGGTGCGCTCGCGCGCACCCACTGGAACGAAATGCAACCGAGAAAGGCCGGTCCCCTTGCAAAAAAGTGCGACAAAAGCCTCCAAGCGAGTACTAACACTCCCTTCGAGGCTCAGGGGCTACTGTCGGGGACCATAATTAGGGGTACCCCCAAGACTCCTAATCTCAGCTGGTAACCCCCATCAGCACAAAGCTGCAAAGGCCTGATGGGCGCGACTCCGATCAAGGCTCCGTCCACTCAAGGGACACGATCTCGCCTCGCCCGAGCCCAGCCTCGGGCAGGAACAGTAGACCAAGGCAGATTCATGCCTCGCCCGAGGGTCTCCTCAAACAACGGACGCACCTTCGACTCGCCCGAGGACCAGCTCGGGCAGGCTTCGCGGAGAAGCAACCTTGGCCAGATCGCTACGCCAACCGATCGTATCGCAGGAGCATTCAATGCAAGGATGACCTGACACCTTATCCTGACGCACGCTCCTCAGTCGACAAGGCCGAAGTGACCGCAGTCACTTCGCCCCTCCACTGGCTGGCCTGACAGGAAAACGGTGTCGCATGTGCTGCTCCGACTGCTGCGCCACCCGTCAGGGTGAGGCTCACAGCCGCCAAGACCGGCCTAAGGCGCCATAGGAAGCTCCGCCTCGCCCGACCCTAGGGCTCGGACTCAACCTCGACGCCGGACGATGGACTCCGCCTTGCCCGACCCCAGGGCTCGGACTCAACCTCGACGCCGGACGACGGACTCTGCCTCGCCCGACCCCAGGGCTCGGACTCAACCTCGACGCCGGACGACGGACTCCGCCTCGCCCGACCCCCAGGGCTCGGACTCCACTTCGACTCCGGAAGGCGGTCTCCGCCTCGCCCGACCCCAGGGCTCGAACTCAACCTCGACCTTGGACGACGGTCTCCGCCTCGCCCGACCCCCAGGGCTCGGACTCAACCTCAACCTCGGACGACGGTCTCCGCCTCGCCCGACCCCCGGGCTCGGGCTCAACCTCGACCTCGAAAGACGGTCTCCGCCTCGCCCGACCCACGGGCTCGGACTCAGCCTCGACCTCGGAGGAGCCTCCGCCTCGCCCGACCTCGGGCTCGGACCGACCACGTCACAGGGGGGCCATCATTACCCTACTCCTAGCTAGCTCAGGCTACGGGGAACAAGACCGGCGTCCCATCTGGTTCGCCCCGGTAAACAAGTAATGATGACACCCCGCGTGCTCCATGACGACGGCGGCTCTCAGCCCCTTACGGAAGCAAGGAGACGTCAGCAAGGATCCGACAGCTCCGACAGCTGTACTTCCACGGGGCTCAAGCGCTCCTCCGACGGCCACGACATCACATGAACAGGGTGCCAAAACCTCTCCGACAGCCACGACGGCATGTACATAGGGCTCTGGCTCCCCTTTGCTAGACACGTTAGCACATTGCTACACCTCCCATTGTACACCTTTGCCCACTCCTTACATTTATAAAAGGAAGGTCCAGGGCTCTCGTATGAGAGGGTGGCCGCGTGGGAGAACGGGCTGGCGGACAGTCTCTCTCTCTCTCCCTCGCGAACGCTTGTAACCCCCTACTGCAAGCGCATCCGCCCTGGGCGCAAGACAACACAAAGGCCGCAGTTTCCCCCTTACTGTTTTCTCCCCTTTGTGTTCCGTCTCGCGCCGACCCATCTGGGCTGGGACACGCAGCGACAATTTACTCGTCGGTCCAGGGACCCCCCGGGGTCGAAACGCCAACAAGTTGGTCAGGTTATTATTTACTAGTAGAGAGCTAGGTTTTAGCATTAACCCAAGTTATTAACCCGATGTATCCTTTCCAAACGAAAAGAATACCACTTACCAGTACCATAAGCATAATCATAACCATCATCCTTGTCACCACCTGTAAACCATACATCTCTGATCAAGTATCTCTAATCAATGAAGCTCCCTTGGCTGCTCATAAAAGCGAGCACGGCTGATATATCAGTTTCATAACACTATGCAGAGGTTGCGCACTTTACCCACAAGCCGTGATTCCCTCTTGCCTCGGGCCGATCAAACCCTTAAATACTACCAAGGTGAATAGGCAAGATCTCACTACGTAGCCTTTACAAAGATTTCCTAGGGCTGTAGCCGCCCATTAGGTTTCCTAAATGCACCGAACTCCTCCCCAAGGGGGCGAACCAACCTAGGCAGGGCGAGCCGCATACACCGAGCCCCATTAACGGCACGATGACGAAGCGAACTACACCCCAGTTCCTCTAATTACTCAGCTAACGGCGTCCCACTCCACCCTCATGGTTGCACTGTTTTCCCGGGCGGTCATCCAACGAACATGTCCTTACGGAGAGGCACTCGAGAAACAGCTCGAGTCCCCTTAAGGGCCACAAGTATCATCATCATAATCAAAAGGGAAAACAACGTATCATAGATAATCTCATCATGTTCATTGATTAATGTGAAGCGCTAGCATAAAGCTAAACTGAAATAACCCAACCAGAATAGGTAAACAAGGACAAGATAGACAAAAGCTAGTCAATCCTTAGGTATAAACGTGTAAATGCGGGAAGTGAATTATAAGAATTAGTAGGACATAGATGGGTCAAGGGACACTTGCCTTCACCAACCAGCTGCTGCTCAGGGTCTTCACCTGCAACTCCTTCGGACTCCACCAACTGACCGTTATCTATACGAGTTCAAACATACATTCCACACATTTAATACAAAAGAACATTACACCATAAAATGGAATGCAATAAATAAACAGACGTTCGACGCAGGGCTCACACTTACGACTAAGCGAGAAAGAGAAAGTAACGGTCGAGGCTACGGTCGAGAAGCGATCATGTTACAAGATTATAAATTAAACTACTCGTTTAAACAGAATGGTATTAATTTGGCCATTGCATTTAGCATAAGGTAAAGTCATGTTCCACGTTTAATTTGACCATTATAAGCAGATAAAGGTGAATTAAAGGAAATGGTCGCGCGGCGGGACGCACGACACAACATTTAAATTGAATTAAGAAATAAACGACTCGTCGTGCGACAAAGCGCGCAACGGGACACTTGCATTAATTATAAAGAGACGTTAAGCGTCGCGCGACGAAATGCACGATGGCATACGTCAACTGAACTGAGTTTTAAAACGAAATGTCGTGCGGCGAAACGCGCGACACAGATCATTAACAAAGATGAACTTAAATTGAATCATTGCACGATGAAGCGCGCGACACAGCACATTAATATAGATGAATTTAAATTGAATCGTCACGACGAAGCGCGCGACGCAGCACATCGACTAAACTAAAATTGAAAAACGGATAAAGCTGAAAGTCGAACGCCGCGCAACGCAACTACAGTTGCGCGCGCGCGAACACGCTGCGCACACGCCGGGGACACGAGAGGCCACGCCGGGGCACACGATAGGACTGACAGGGCACACGGCTGCCGGGACGCGAGGCGCAGGGTCATGCGAGACGTGACGCAAGGCCGAGCACACAGGGCGCGCGGGCACGTGGGGCCACGGGGCCGCCGGGGCGGGGCGCGACGGGGGCAGGGGGTGCGACGGGCACGGGGCCGAGCCGCCGCCACCGGGCGCGGGGGCGCGAGGCCGCGAGGCCGCCGCCGCCGGGCGCGAAGGGGAGTGGGGCGCGAGGCCGGGCGCGGGAGCGCGGGGCCGGGACGCGCGGGTGCGACACGGGGGGCCGAGCCGCCGGCGCGCAGGGACACGACGCAGAAGGCCGAGCCGCCGGGGGGCATGATGGGGAGGAAGGGGGCGCGCAGGGGAGAAGAAAGGGGAGGGGGAGGGGAAGAGAGAGAGGGAGAGGGACAGGGGAGGGGAGGGGAGTTCACCTCGGGGTCCAAATCCAGTGATCACCGCCTCCAAAACCTAGGGCACCACCACGGGGAGAGAGAGAGAGATGGGAGAGAGAGAGATGGGAGAGAGAGAGGTTGCTGCGCGGGAGAAATCAAATGAAAGAAAGAGACCAGGGGAGGGGGCGCATGGGGAGCAGGGGGCACCAGGGGCGCGCGGACCGAGCTGGGCCAGGCCGGGCTGGGCTGGGCCGCACCGTGGGCCAAAACCTCGTGGCACGCACAACCACAGATCGGAAAATTAATTCACGAAGCAGAATCCGAGACGAAACTAAGCAACGCACGCGATTAAGCATGGAATCAGATAAAGAAATATGATTCGACATGATGCAACACTCTTGACACTTAGGTTTTGTTTACACACGATATGGACTCTAGTCGCTACACTGCTTTGAAATTGGGAAGAAGGGGCGAAACGGGAAAAGAAAAGAGAGTGACGCCTGAATTTGGTGAGTAAAAAGAAGAAAAATTCTACCCCCAAATTTAGGGCATTACAAGAATTTATGGGCTTGTTCCGGGTATCTCATTCCTGGGTACCCGATAGCAGCCCCCGAGCCTTGTGCGACCACTTGTGGTCGCGCAGAGGCTTTCTTTTGAGGAGTTGATTTTCTCGGTGTGCGCGAGCACATCTGTTAGATGTAGCCCCGAGCCCCCAAGTAGTCCATGAGGATTGCTTTGGGGTTTACACAGTTTGTGTGGATTTTCAGGGCCGATCCTTATGGTATTTCATGTTAGGTGTGAGCCCATCTGTTTTAATGATGAGTCGTTGTCTTCAAGGGTGATCCTTCTGGTTGCTACTTCTTTTTCTTTTTTGTGCATGCATCTCCCCTTTGGTCGCCTTCTCTCCGAAGTCATTCTCTCTAGGGGAGGGCCTTCCTCCTCCTACCTAGTCAGCGTGGGGAGGGAGGCCTTCGAGGTACAAGCGGGTTATCCAAGTGAGATTCGACCACTATCACACCCAATTTTAGAAGGCAAACCGAATGCGAAGCATGTACGTGCCAGGATCAGCAATTCACGTACACAAAAGTTAAATAACCAGACATCATCACACAATGCTCAAATAATAACATAAAGAAGTAATAGTTGATTACATCGTCATGCCCGAGACATCCACATAGTCATTAACATATATCAAAGCGCGAAAACGAAACATAGCTAAACACGGCCTTCCCAGGCAGCTGATTGGGGGTTTACCGCTAACTCACGCCTAGAACTCATCGTACTCTTGGAACTCCTGAAAATCCTCCACCACGACTTCATCTTCTCATGAGCAGTGATTGCAATGTGGACAACCTAGGTGGGGTGTGTAAAGCAAGGGTGAGTACACATAAACATACTCAACAATTGTCTTGTTTGGCTGTAGTGGACTAGCTTTATGTGGGGTTAAGATCAAGCGGTTGCTTTTAGTTGGCTAGGTAATTACTGCTAGTAGAGAGCCAGGTTTTATCGTTAAACCCAAGTTGTTAGCCCAAAAGTACTCCTTCCAAATGGAAAGAATACCATAAACCATAATCATAATCATCAGAACCATAATTATCCTCATCATCATCTATAAACATAGCATCTTAAATCAATGTGTCTCTAATCAATGGAGCTCCCAAGGCCGCTCATAATTGTGAGCACGGCTGACATATCAGTTTCATAACACTCTGCAGAGGTTGCACACTTTACCCATGAGCCATGATTCTCTCTCTAGCCCGGGCTTGCAAGACCCTTGTTCACTACCAAGGTGAATGTCTAGGGATTCACTACAAAGCCTTTACAAAGATTCCCTAAGATGTAGCCGCCCGTTAGGTTTCCTAAATATATCGCACTCCTCCCCAAGGGGCAAACCACCCTCGGCAGAACAAGCCTCATACACCGAGCCCCATTGATGGCACGACGGTGAAGCAAACTACACCTCAGTTCCTCTAATTAATTAGCTAAGGGCGTCCCATTCCACCCTCATGGCTGTACTGTTTTCCCGAGTGGTCATCCAACGAACCAGTCATTACGAAGAGGCACTCGAGAAACCGCTCGAGCCCCCTTAAATGTCATAATACCATCATCATAATCAAAAGGTAAACATTGTATCATAAATAATCTCATAATGTTCATTGAATAGAGTAAAGCGCTAGCATAGAGCTAAACCAAAAATGATCCAACCAAAATAGCCAAATAGGTGAACAAGGTCAGGATAAACAAAGCTAGTCAATCCTTAGGTATAAATTCTGTAAATGCGAGGAGGTGAATTATAAAATGTATAGGACATAGATAGGTCAAAGGACACTTGCCTTCACCAACCAGCTGCTGCTCAAAGTCTTCACCTGCAACTCCTTCGGACTCCGTCAACGGACCGTTATCTATATGAGTTCAAACATACATTTCACAAACTTAATATAGAAAGGAACAATATACCACACAATAAAATATAACAAATAAAGAGACGTGTGGTGCAGGGCTCGCGTCTACGACTATGCAAGAAAGAAAACATAATGGTCGAAGCTACGATCGAAAGGTAATTACGTTAAGCAGCTATGGATTAAAATACTTGTCTAAACATAATCACGTTAATTTAACCATCGCGCTATGCATAGAATGAATTACGCTACGCACTTAATTATTACAAACAACTCTATGTAGATTTAAAAGATCGTCGCGTGACGAAGCGCGCAACACAACACATAATTTAAACGGTATTAAAACGGATCGTCGCGCAATGAAGCGCACAACGCAACGAGACTCAACCTGAAATTAAAATGGATTATCGTGCGACGAAGCGCGCGACATCACACGCGATCTAAACTGAAATTGAGACGAGTTGCTGCGTGACGAGGCGCACGACAGCACACACGAATTAAGCTGAAATTAGAACGAACCATCGCGCGACGATGTGCGCGACAGCACACATGAACTGAACTGAACTAAAATCAAAACGAGTTATCATGCGACGAAGCGCACGACACATCACTTGAACTAAACTGATATTAAATCTGAATTTAAAATAAAACGTCGCGCGGCAAAGCGTGCGACAGCATACGCTAACTAAACTGAATTTGAAACGAAACGTCGCACGACGAAACGCGCGCCGCAACACATTACCTAAATTGAAATTAAAACGAATTGTCGCGCGATAGAGCGCGCGACGCAACGCACTAATAAATCTGAATTTTAAATGAATCGTGGTGCGAAGAAGCGCGTGATGCAACACATGAATTAAACTGAATTTAAACATTACGCGCGCTAGGGCTGCGCGCATGGGCAGCGAACCGCGCCAAGGCTTCGCCAGTCAGCGCGCCACGGCCACACCGGGCTGTGGCCGCGCCGGGGCAGGGGCTGCACAGGGTCACCGGGGAGGCCTGCACGCGGGGAGAGGGAAGGAGAAGAGGGAGAGAAGAGAGGAGAGGGGAAGCTCACCTCAGGGCTCGACGATCGGCAGCAACCGCTCACCAGGATCCAACCTAGGGCAAGGAGAGGTGGAAGAGAGGGAGGTTGCTGCGCATGAAAGAAAGAATGAGGAGGAGGGGTGGGGCGCGCATAGGGGAGGGGGCGCCAGGGCGCGCGCGCCTAGGCCAGGTGGTCGCGCCATGGGCCGGGCCGACTACCTACTGCTCGATCTCGCCTGGTTCTAATCGAGATTAATCCACGAATCAAAAACCGAAACTAGACGAACCCACAGTTAGGCACAACATCAGACAAAATAAATATGCTTCGGCATGATGCAACAACAATATCAACTTAGGTTTTGTTTACATGTGATATGAACACCAATCTCTATATTGCTTTGAGAATGAGAGGGAGGAGCAAAATAGGAAGAGAAAAGAGAGTAACGCCTAAATTTGGTGAATATTGGAGACAAAAAATTTATACCCCCAAATTCAAGGCGTTACAACCTCCTTCCGATATTTTAGGTCTTGGTGAGCGATCCCACTGGGGGCATCTCATTGATTCCTTCCTTATTCAATCTAGTTTTGGCCCTCTGGTTGGCATGGCCGACCAAAGGGGGCCCCGTGGCCACCCTGTCAGCTGAGTTTCCATGGGAAAATTTGAGGTACAACCTTGGATGTGGTGCCGAGCAAATGACCTATGAGCCAGTCACCTAGCTTGCGACTCACTGGGAGTTTGCTCGGTCCACCCATCACTCTGCGCGCTAAGTTGGAATGCGTTTCAGTTTTTACCTGGTTGGAGCGGTAAAACATGGGGTAATCATTACGTCGATCACCGCGGGTGGTCCGATGGGACGCGAAACAATTCGTTCGTCGTACAGCTCGCAGGTGGCGTGATTGGATGGCTAACCTCCTTGCTCGTTATTGACGCCCTTCCCTCCATGTGCCCTCTTGGCACCCCATTCGAGGTGGTTGGTTTCCTACAAAAACATATAGTTTTCCGCCTGGTTTTCGAGGCAGCATTACCTCACAACGATGGATTTGATGAGTGGTTTGTGGGGGTGCCACCTTTCAGGTGCTGCATGGGCTTCCTTCTCCTGCACATAAAACAAAGTGGGAGGATTTTGTGGTTCGATTACGATCATCGGTATTTCGTGCCTAAGCATCTTCTTCTCTCTTTACTTCGAAACCTCCCTGCACTCGCACACTCTCCTTCTCTCTTCGCTTGCATTCCCTGCTACTCCCATTGATGAGGACATCACTTATACACATACAATGAATGGACCGATAACACGATCACGTGCACGACAGATAAATCTCCAGGTACGTTCTACCCTAGTAAATTGTGTTTTAGAGCTTACGCTTGGGGCCATGGATGTTTTGATGATTAGGAACCTTGGAGAGGACCAGCAAGAACTTGGGAAAGGTCTAGGTGTTGAGGAGGAGCAGCAAGGGCGCCACAACAGGAAGGAGATTAAGTCTGACTCGGCTGAGACTCCATCTCGGGTTCCAGGACCAGTCTGCACTAAAATGGACGCCCAAGGTGCATCTGGACTCCGATTGCGACGGACTTGATTTGGTTGGAAAGATAAGAAGATTATCTAACCAACCCGACTAGTTCCACCCTAAAATTCTTCCGGAGTCAACGGGAATCATCGAAACAAGTCAGCATTCAGATTCTGTTTTGGTGCTGCGACACCGTCTATTGGGCCGTGTATCGCGTCGGAGCCCATTAGGGGCGAGTCCAGGGGTCACGCACGCCCTAATACTCTATTTATTTAGCAGCCGCTGCCACATTAGGGTTGGGTTTTGCTTAAATTTAGATCCGTCGAGAACAGTCGTCGTAGATCGGTTTGTGAGACCCCAACTTGTGAGCTTAATCATTCATCCGCAATATTCTAGATTGTGTTCTTTCTTGTTCTTGCTTGTGTCTTCGATTCTCAAGCAGGAATTAGCCCTCGTGGCGAGATCAATCGCGCAGTGCACAGTTGATAACTAGAGGAGAAGTGGTGCTGCGATTGTGGGGTTCTAGTTGTGTTGATTGGATGCCGGATCGTCTGTGTGACATCTCCACCAAATCGATAGTTATCTTCACCTGACGGAAGATCGGGCACCCCCATTCCTATCAAGTGGTATTCAAAGACTCAGGTATTACCGTCAGGCTTACCCTAGTTTAGTTTAGGTTTTTCATCCTATAACTCCAGATAATTGCCATACAAAAAAAATATTCCCCTGTCCTAGAACCCTTGTTTAGCCTTGCAATTTCGTTTCAGATTGCTTTGTTGAGTTTGTGTCCGTGTCGAGTCTTGTTGCTGGTTTAGGTCGTGTCGTCATCGTAGTTCAACCGCTCCATCGTTGTTATTTGTTTCCGCCGCTATCCCATCCACCTTACCTAGATTACAAGTCGAGACACCACATTACTCAATTTGCCCTCGCTAGCCGCCTTGTGTGAATTCTCGCCACGCTAGCCCTAGATTAGGTTGCAAGCCGCATTGCATTGCAGCCCCTCCTTGTTTCATCATCTGACGCTTACCTATTGCTTATACCAGGGAGGTTTGTGCCCCTGTGCTCTATAGCCGCCGCTACGGTTCCTACCAATTTGTGCCCTTGAAAACTATAACTTGAGGTACCTTCCATAAAACGGGCATAACTTTTCGCTCGGTGCTCCGTTTGAGCTCAAATTTTTAAAGCAGATTCCTGACTCCATTCTGGGGTGACCTTTGGTTCGGTCAAAAACTTCAAACAAAATCGATAAGATAATTAAAAAAATTTGTTTAAGTGTTTTCAGGAATTTTAGAGATCCTTTGTGATTTTGTTTAGGCCACAATACAACTCTATTTCAAGTGAAATTTTGTGTGCTTCCATCTTTTGTGATTTTGGATCAGTGATAAAAAATTCAGAATATTTCGAGCTCGTTTGCTGGTACTCCTTTGGGAACGCGCCTTTGATTTCTACTAGTGCTGAAAAATCTGCGCTATTTACAGAACTGTCATTCTGCTAGTTTGTTACTTTTATCTTGTTGTGCTTCGATAGGACACGTCTTAGCCAGCAATTGTGACTTGTGCTCTGGACACTTATTGAACTTCGCTAATCTGCACTCGATTTTGTTCCACATTCACATACATATTGTGCCTGTCCTACAGCTCCACATACTATATCTTCTAATCAATACAGATTTGACCTTGCAATCGCGATTTCACTACCTCTTGGTAAGTATCACGAACCAGCCTCCGATTGTACCATTCTTTTCTTGTATTTCGTCAGACACTTGTAAGAGCTTGGTAAGATACATTAGAGTGTGTTCCTATGTTGCACCTGAGAGGAGCGTGTAGTGAAATTATTAGGGATAACCGTCACCGTTTGTTTCCAGTTTTTGTGTTTCAATGGCAGACGACGACGAAGAAGCAAGGATCCCTACTGACTTCGATGAATTTGTTAGCCGCCAAGATCTTGAGGCAAACAACAAGCTCCTGAAGGAGCAAATGCAGGAGATGGTCCACAAGTCAGTGCATGATGCCTTCATTGACATGAACCTTGGCAAGACTTACGAGAGGCTGGATCGACGATTGTCGTAGATCGTCGACAGACTTGCTATGTTGGAGACGCAACAACAAGCACCGCCACCACCACCTCCTCGTCCACGTCTTTATGATGATGCGGTGTTTGATGAAGAAGGTAATTATGATGAAGCGACCACCAGAGATTTGTGCCTACGTCATCGTCTTCATCAAAACACAGAAGGTATGCCACACCGCCAGCAAGGTAATAACAATCGTGCTCCTGACGACCCTTATGCTAAGATTAAATTTTCTATACCATCTTTTTCGGGTCATTATGATGCTGAGGGATATCTTGATTGGGAGATGACGATAGAACAGAAAATTGATGCCCACCTTGTACCTG
Source organism: Zea mays (assembly GCF_902167145.1). Lineage (NCBI taxonomy): Eukaryota > Viridiplantae > Streptophyta > Magnoliopsida > Poales > Poaceae > Zea > Zea mays. The sequence goes on along the minus strand of NC_050100.1, from coordinate 119,389,644 downwards.
AACGACATCAAGTTAGACAAGCCACTAGTGAATTTAAAGATTTTGCTATCGTCTGGTGGACTGGTCTAGTTGGGGATGGTAGAGCACCTACGACTTGGGAAGATCTTAAGGTAGCTATGCGCGATAGATTTGTTCCCCCATCTTATCATAGAGAATTGCGTAAGAAATTGATGCGTTTAGAGCAAGGGGATAAATCTGTTCAAGATTATTATGCTGAGCTTCAGAAGGGATTGCAGCGTTGTGGCATAGTAGAGGGACATGAGGACGCTCTTTGTCGTTTTTATTCAGGTTTGCGGTGTGACATTCAGGACATTGTGGATTACAAAGAATTTAACATTGTCAACAAGTTGTTCCAGTTTGCTATGCTTGTAGAGAAGGAATTGCAGGGACGCCAACATCGACCTAGGGCTACTTTTGGCGCCTCCTCTGCATCACGGACGCACACACCTGCATCGAGTCATACTCCCTCGACACCTGCTGCACATGTTGGTAACCTTCCTTTGCAGGTACCCGCCAAGAAACAGAATTCACCAGCACCTACAACACCTTCTAGTGGTCGTTCTTCGGGTATTGCTTGCCACCGCTGTCATGGGATTGGTCACATGAAGAAAGATTGCCCGAGTCAACGAACATACATTGCTACGGATGATGGCTACATTAGTGCTTCCGACGGTGAGGGTGACGATGATGACTCCAGTGATGTTGCTGCTAATGATGATGCCATGCTTGGTGCTAATGCTACGGCGAACCTTCGAAGCATCATGGTGCAGCGTGTTCTTAGTTCTCAGCCTAAATCATTAGAGAAGTAGCAACGCAATAATTTGTTCCAGACTTTTTCTCCATCAAGAATCGGCGTGCACGTGTTATTATTGATGGTGGAAGCTGCAATAATTTGGTGAGTTCAGATTTGGTCAAGAAGCTTGGCCTAACCACACGTCCATAGCCACATCCATACCACATTCAGTGGATCAATGATTCAGGCAAGGTTAAGGTAACACACATGGTACGAGTGCATTTCTCCATTGGTATGTATTCTGATTATGCGGATTATGATGTAGTACCGATGGAAGCTTGTTCTCTTTTGTTGGGTAGACCTTGGGAATATGATACTGATGCATGTCACCATGGTAGGAGTAATACATACACTTTTAGGCATAAAGATAAAAACATTACTTTGCTACCTTTGACTCTTACTGAAATTGTACAAGCTGATAAAGATAGAACTACAAGTACCTATAAGGAACCAACTAATGAGACAAAAATTCAGCAACAAATTAAATTGAAAGCTCCTGTCATGCTTGCTACTAAATCTGATCTTCTTGAAACTCATGCTACTTATGCTTGTTGCTATACCTTGGTTTGCAAAGATGCTTTCTTTTCTATTGATGATATTGCTAGCACTTTGCCTGCATCTGTGACTAACATTTTGCAGTAGTTCCGAGATGTTTTTCCCTCTGCGTTACCTCCAGGACTTCCTCACATTCGTGGGATTAAGCACCAGATTGATTTGATTCCTGGAGCAAGCTTGCCCAACCGTGCTGCTGGACCATTTAATATTTCAGATTTAAAGCCATATTTGGGAAAAGAAGATGAGCTTGAGTCGAGGATGACTCCACTTCAAGAGGGGGAGGATGATGAGGACATGGATGTGTTTCCCTCTGAGATACCCCCTGGATTACCACCTGAGTTGCCTCCAGATTTTCGGGTTAGTCCCACCTTTAACATTTCAGATTTGAAGCCATATATGGGTGACAAAGATGAGATCGAGTCAAGGACGACTCCAATTCAAGAGGAGGAGGAGGATGAGGACATCACTTATACACATACAATAAATGGACCGATAACACGATCGCGTGCACAACAGATAAATCTCGAGGTATGTTCTACCCTAGTCAATTGTGTTTCAGAGCTTACGCTTGGGGCCATGGATGTTTTGATGATTAGGAAGCTTGGAGAGGACCAGTAAGAACTTGGGAAAGGCCTAGGTGTTGAGGAGGAGCAGCAAGGGCGCCACAACAGGAAGGAGATCAAGTCCGACTCGGCTGTGACTCCATCTCGGGTTCCAGGACCAGTCTGCACTAAAATGGACGCCCAAGATGCATCCGGACTCCGATTGTGACGGACTTGATATGGTTGGAAAGATAAGAAGATTATCTGACCAACCCAACTGGTTCCACCCTAAAATTCGCCCTAAGTGAACGGGAATCGTCGAAACAAGTCAGTGTTCAGATTCTGTTTTGGTGCTGCGACACCGTCTGTTGGGCCGTTGGGCCGTGTATCGCGTCGGAGCCCATTAGGGGCGAGTCCAGGGATCACGCACGCCCTAATACTCTATTTATTCAGCAGCCGCCGCCACATTAGGGTTGGGTTTTGCTTAAGTTTAGATCTGTCGAGAACAGCCGCCGTAGATCGGTTTGTGAGACCCCAACTTGTGAGCTTAATCATTCATCCGCAATATTCTAGATTGTGTTCTTTCTTGTTCTTGATTGTGTCTTCGATTCTCAGGCAGGAATTAGCCCTCGTGGCGAGGTCAATCGTGCAGTGCATGGTTGATAACCAGAGGAGAAGTGGTGTTGCGATTGAGGGGTTCTAGTCGTGTTGATTGGAAGCCGGATCGTCTGTGTGACATCTCCACCAAATCGATAGTTATCTTTACCTGACTGAAGATTGGGCACCCCCGTTCCTATCACCCATGGACTCCTTTCCCACATGCTCTCTGACTTGGTGTCGTCTTGAAGATCTGGAGAGGAAATGGTTCATCCCCTCTGCACCGGTTTCTAGGTGGCGGCTTGAAGAAAGAGGCGGTGATCCGCGCCATGAGGAGGCGAGGTGGTCATTCTCACCTTTTTTATGAGCGTGGCTTCGGATTTCCCCTGCATTCATTCATTTGGGGAATCCTGTTCCACTATGGCCTAGAGCTGTAGAATCTCCAACCGAACACCGTCCTCCACATAGCGTGCTTCATCACGCTATATGAGGCCTAACTCAGCATGGCCCCCCACTGGAAGATCTGGAAGCACCTCTTCAGCACGCGGGTGAGCCCAAGCAGGGCGACCAGTAGTTTGTCGGCTCCTTCAACGTCTAGCTCCGTGGAACGCGTAAGGCGTCGTACCTGTCTATTCCCCTTCCTTCCTCGATGCGCGGCTACGAGGGCGAGTGATTCTACGTTCGGAACCTAGGGGGAGCGTGCCTGCGTTTACCAGTTGCATATTGGTAGCCCAGTCGCACTAGACATATGGTGCAAAGAAGAGGTTTAGACCGAAGATCGACTGCATGCTGGCCACCTTTGCCAAGCAGTGCGGGTGGGGCCACAATGGCGACAGGTTAATCTGGGCATTCATGCAGCGTTGCCTTCAGCCGCTTGTGGCTCGCTAGAGGATGATGTGGCAGTTCACCGGTGCGGGTGATTCTAATAAAGGAAGAGGTGGTGGCCCGCGTCCTTGCTATCCCAGAAAATGTCACGTTAGACTTTATGGATGAAAGCGCCCCCTGCCTTTCAACTAGGTGAGGTCGAGTGACCTAGTGAGCCTTTGCTTCTCCTCTCCTTTTTTGGCTTTGTGCGGGGTTTCATTATTGTGCGCTTTTGTAGGGGCATGGGAATGCCACGGTTTCTCTACCTCCTCTTCCTTAAGACACCGATATTAAGGTGGAGAAGTGGAAATGGGAGGCGGAGGAAGCGGCGGCAGCGCGCTAGGAGCGCTGTCACAAGAGGAAGAAAGAGAAGAAGTGGGCTCATATTGCTCGCTCCAGGTCGGGGGAGAGCATCACCCTATCCACGGATATAGAGGATTTGACCCCTATGACCTCTGGTGGGACAAGAAATCCTTCATTGGTGGGCATCCCCTCCGCCCTGACGATGTCGAGACGAGCTCCAGTGCCCTCCCCCTAAGAGAGGGCGTCTTTGCGGGGCTTCCTATCGTGGCCATGCCGACGAGGCATCAAGAAGGGAGGTCAGGGGCGGTCGGGCCTTCTTCTACTCGCATCGTGTTAGCTAGGCGTGAGGGATGCAGTGAGATGGTGTTGCCTACTTTGGTGCCAACTGATCTCGCGACTCGTTATGAAGAGGTGATGCCACCGATTGCGCCCTGTCTGGCTCCTCCTGTCCCCCTCTGGCTCCTGCGCCGGTCGTTGAAGTCTCCCAGCCACGGAGGAGTGTGGTCGCCAAGACGCGCTCTTCTCGGTAAGTCGTTGCTTGCTTATTTCTTTCTTCATTGTCCTTGTCTGATGTTTCTGATTTTGCTCACTTTGTGAGCGCGTATGTTTCAGGGAAGACGGTGAAGGTCGTGACCCTTGTGGCAAAGGGGCCACTTCAACCTCCTAAGCTCTCATCCAACTAGTGGCTACTGGGTGATCCCTCTGGCCATCCTAGTCAGCTTGTTCATGGTCGCGGTGTCTTCTGCTATTGGTGCAGGCGCTCCATCGACTCCCATCGCTCAGGAGTTGCCGGGGGCACCTGCTATCAATGTCCTCCCTCCAAAGGTGCGAGTGTCCTTGCCCGACCTCGAGGTGATCCTTGCGGCCAAAATTGTTGCTGCAGGTGCCCTCCTGTGGTAGATACGGAGGAGGCCTCTCTACCACCACTGTCGGTCTTGCTAACCTCGGGTGAGAGATAATTGCCATTATAGACAAAGAGCAGACGGGATTCGACGAAATGGAGGAGATGGTGTTGGCTTCTCTCTTCTGGAGACGCAGGCGACAGCCAAACTCCAAAACGGAAAGGAGACAGCGCTCGGAGCTGCGTAAACAGGTATTAGTCTCCTGTCCCCGTTTACCGTTCGCCTGCACAGACGCCGTCCGTTGTACTCCTCTTGTGAACATTCGCATATCTTCCGTCGCCGAATTGGACTGCTCTCGTGGTCGACATCGCCTGCGTCTCTTCTTCCTCTTGCGGCTGCTTGCGGTCTCCTCTTCTCGGCGGTGAGTTCTCCTGCTCCGACATTGCTGGACCAATGCATTTCTCTGTCTTGTATGGTTAACGCATAATGTAACCCTAGCCGCCTTTTCGTGTTCATGCTGCCCGCTTCCTCAATCCAGAAACCCTAGCCGTATTTTCTCTGCTCCTATGCGGATGGATTTTCCACCGAGCAAAGTGGTTGCCGTTGCTGTAGAAGCTGCTCGTGCTGCTGCCGTTGCGGCCTCGGAGGCGAGATGCGCGGTCTTTGTTGCTGAGAAGGAGGCCAAGGCTGCGGTTCAGTTCGCCGCCATTGTCGTGGACAAGGTTGAAGCAGTTAAGGCCTCATCAAATGTGGTATGGATTCTCAAACTCATACACTCAATTTTTTTGTTGATAGAAATGGATTGTCATCTGGTTGTTGCACAGGATCTTGTCGACTTCAAGTATCATGTGAACATAAAGAATTCGTTGAGATATGATATTCAAGAAATGAGGAGGCAATCTAAACTGTTGCATTCGGTTCAAAAATTGTGTTCGACTATTCCAGAGGTACAAGGTGGCAAGATAGGAAAGGTTAGCGGGCATCTGGAACATGTGTGCAAGGAGCTAGAGAAAACTTCAATTGTCTGTGAAGAAGATTTGGAAACAAAGAATCCAAGTTGGGATCTTTACGACAACCCTTCCGTAGATGATGAACATCGGGGGAGTTGGGAAGGGCGTTGGAGTCTAGCGAAATGCCAATGGGCTTGAAATCCATGGATCCAAAATCAGAGAAAACCTAAGTTCACAACCGGGTTCGGTCAGAGAAGAGACGATAACCATGGGAGACAGAGAAATGCATGAGTCTGGTAATGGCGGAGCAGGAGAACTCACGAAGAGGAGACCGCAAGAAGCCGCAATAGGAAGACGCCAGCTCCCGAGAGCAGTCCAATTCGGCGCGGAGAGGAGAACGCCAGCTCCAGAGAGCAGGCCGACCCCGAGAGCAGCCGCAAGAAGAGACGGTGTAGAGAGGAGTATGCCAGACGACGTCTGCGCAGGCGAACGGTAAACGGGGACAGGAGACTAATACCTGTTTACGCAGCTCCAAGCGCTGTCTCCTTTCCGTTTTGGAGTTTGGCTGTCGCCTGCGTCTCCAGAACAGAGAAGCCAACGCCATCGCCTCCATTTCGTCGAATCCCGTCCGCTCTTCGTCTATAATGGCAATTATCTCCTTGGGTGATGTGTGTAAAACCCAAAATTGGTAGAAGCAAAATAAAATAAAATAAAATAAAAAATAAAGAAATAAATATATTTATGATAATGTTTCTAGAATTTTTGAAACCTTTGGAATTTATTAGGACCCTTCCTTTTTTATAATCAGTTAAGGATATTAAAATAGTCATGTAACCAGTAAATGAGTAAAAGAGTGGGCATCTCAAACTTATGAATTTGTGGTGATACATTTTATTGAAATAAGGAATCATTACTTCAAAGTGACCTCAAATTATAAATTAAAATAAAAAATGAAAAAAATTGTAATAAAACCATTTATTGCTAGAATTAAATATTGGGAAGGAAAGAAAAATATACACTATAGAAGGAAAAGGAATATTAACGCAAATAGTAGATGTTATATCCTCATTAGGGTTGTGTTTGATATTTAGAAATTTGGAAGTTCAAAACATGAGTTTGATATGAATTGGAAATATGAAAAATAAATCAGAAAAATAGAAAAGAAATCATGAAACGTCTCTTGGGCCGAATCCCCCTCCCTTGGCCCACCTAACGACTAACCCGCGCCAGCCCAACGCGCGCTGGTCTTTCTTTCACTGCTAGGCCCACCCCACCCTCTAGCCAGTGCTACACGCGTGCTCCTGTGCATGCTCGGTCACGGGCGCCAGGGCCCACATTGTCAGCCTCAGCCTCTTCCGCACATTTCCCTTAGATCTCAGCACCGACAGCCTGGGCCCGCTAACTAGTCTCTCTTTTGCCTCGCGCTCGTGCCACGGTGTCGATGGTAGGTGGACCCTCTGCGTTAGACAGCTGGGTCACCTTCCCCCGCAGAGCGCGGTGATCTCAACCACCTTGCGGAGATCTCGGGTTAGCTCCGGTCGAGCACATCGGACTCCACGCTATATAATCCAGGTTCCGTTATTGTCTCGCCCATCTAGCCGGAGCATCGCAAGCACCAAGTATCGCCGTTGGCGTGTCGTCTACGCCTGGGGATGAAAGAAAGCCACCGCGCCCCTCACCTTGCCTCCACTTCCGCTCAGTGCTCGCTGTGGAGTCAGGGTGCATCGTTATTGAGCGTTGATCATGTACAGCCTGGCCCTTGGTCGCCGGAGTCGATGGTGTCCCGTGAATTGCTCACCGGAGCCCAAGTTTGCTGCGGTCTGCACCTCGCCATGGTCGGGGTCTCTTCGCCACCAAATCCAGTGAGTAGGGTCTCCCATTCGTTCATCGTAACCCTAGCATAGTGTAGCGCCAGTTAATTTGGAAATCAGAGCACTTGAGCACTAACCGGGCCTTCGCCGGCCATGGTCCCGCCGTGGACATCGGGCGGCGCCGCCGGGCTCGGAGCCGGGGGGGTGGTTTGGCCCCGACCATTGGATGCTCGATGGGTGGATCCGATTAAATCGTTCCATACCCCTTTCGTGTTATAAAGGTAGACCGTTGATGCGTGATCGGGTGGTGGGGATTGAATTGTGTGTTTGTGCCTCGTTGTGTGGATCTGATCGTTGGATCAAGATCCAAAGGCTCTGGACAAATGTCGGTTTATAAGATGATAGATCTAATCCTGGCCCTTGATATCTCATCGTGCGGCCAGGAAGTCTCGCTACCACTTTAGATAGCCGATATTGCAAAAGAAACCCTACTATTTATATGAATGAACATGCTACCCACCATGTGTATAGAATAGTTAATCCAAGTCCTCAGGTTTTTATGGAACTAACCTCGTGCTTCTAGTAAATTGAACCCGCGGTCCTTTTTGAATATAATAAATTAATCATTTTAGAAAAAACTTGTAGTAATTGATTTTAAGTATAGAAATAATATGAAAATACCTAGGATCTTAAAAAATTCATAAATCTTCATTTTAACTCCTTTTTAACCCATTCCAGTTGCATTAGTTTCATATTAATATTGTTCTTCATCTAGTAACCTTATTTTATCATGAAACCTATGATTAAAATTATGCACTTAGTTTCTTTATATCCCACACTTAAATCTTCTGAAAATCATAACTTTATAACCGTAGGTCCGAATTTAGTGGTTCTTGAACCCACGATCTCGTTACAACGCGTAGAATATTATTATGCAGTTTGTGATTATAGTTGATGTGGTGTTAATTTTGCCTATACCATGTTTGTTTGTATTGTTATGAATAGCAGTGAGGTCACGAGAATATGAAGATCATCCTGGTACCTAGAATCTCGAGTCCCAGGCAAGTTGTGCCCTTGATCACTCCTTTTTACCTAATAATGTTCCTATCAATCACTATGACATGCTCAGGTTAATTTGATGGGACCCATTAGGTTTCCCTAGCATTGTTTTCCCCACCTTGCAAATAGATGAATTATTGGGTAGATTTGCTATTGCTCTACCTGGTTTTGGGAAACTAATGTTTTATTATGATCATGTTCCAGTTATGTTGTTGTTTAATTATTGTTCACGATAAGATCATATAGTTAATTGGAACATGGAGCGACCACCCGGGAAAACAGTGCTACCACAAGGGTGGTACGGGACGCCTTTGGTTGACTAATTAGGAAAGCTAGTGGAGGACTACCTTACTCGAAAGGGGCAAGGGCAGTAGGGGAGTGGTCGATATAGGGAGGTTCTCGGGCTGATTTTGCTGCGATGACGTTTCAGACGGGGGATTCCTATACTGCGCTTTCTAGAAACTATAGCAGGTTTTCTGAATCTAGTGGAACTTTGTAAAGGCCTCGTAGTGGTACCCTGCCTCGCTTCCTTGGTAGAGGTGTATGGGGTCTGATCAACTCTATGGCAAATGGGTAACACCACTTGTGGGTAAAGATGTGCAACCTCTGTAGAGTGTAAAACTTATATATCAGTCGTGCTCACGGTCATGAGCGGCTCGAACCCTCACATGATTAACTTATGGAATTAAACTCAATTTGTCATTTGCATTACATTGTGGGTGTTGTTATTAATCTTGATCTCTTATTTAATTGGGTTGGTATCTACTTATACTTAGTAACTACTAATAAAATTTTGACCAACTTCAAAAGCAATGCTCAGCTTTAACCATCCTCTTTGGTAAGCCTTACACTTCATATGAGCTCCCACCTTTGGTGAGTTCATGCACATTATTCCCCACAGCTTGTTGAACGATGAACGTATGTGAGCTCACCCTTGCTGTACTCACATTCCCCCTAGGTCAAGAACAGGTACCACAGGAGGAGGCGCATGAAGGATGCTGTGATGAGTTCGTGAGTGGTCTGGGTTGTTGTCTCCCAGTCAACTTTGGGTTGTGGTACCGTTATCTTCATATGATGTAATTATTTAACTATTTTGTACAGAACTCCTATTATATAGTAAAGAATATGACATTTGTTTCTGTACCTTGAGTCATCATATGTGTGAGACTTGATCCTAGCACACTTGGTGATTATCTCATGCCCAGATTTCGGTGCCCCTGAAATCCAGGTGTGACACTGCGGTGGTGACCAGTGCAGCTAGGGTGATAGTGGTTGCGGCGACCGCCAAGCCCCAGGCTCTATCGTCGCCGCCACTTGCTGCTTCCTCCTCCTCCCTCGCACTGCCAACGCTTCCCCTTCCCACTCCTAGAGGGGAGCTCAGAAATCTTCCCCTATTCATCCTTGAGGGCTCGAAGGGGGAGAAAATAGAGCCAGATGAGTGTCATTTTATTGAGGCAGCTTCCGACCAGGCCGATAGGAGCTTAGAGGCGGTGGAGCGTTTCCTTCGCAATTTTGGAGAGGCAGTTGTGATTACACGTTCGTTGATGACGTAGGACATCATTCCCCACGTCTAAGTAAATGTCCCTTCTTGCTCACTTTCCTTTGTTCGGATTTTTCTTGCCGTGGCTAAGTTTGACCGTCGAGCCATTCTTTGCATTGTCTCTACTCTTGGTCGTCGGCCTAGAGGGAGGTGCTATTGGCCGCATAGCGGGAGGTGGAGAGGCTGATGGTGGAAGTCACCCACTTGGAGGAGAGGGATCGTGAGCTCTTCGCTCTTCGAGGTAAGGCCGAGCGTCTCAAGAGCGAAGCAACATGCCTCCGCTCGGGGTGCGATGAGGCGCGTATACAACTCGGCTAGCTTGACACCCGTGTAAGTAGTTCTCACAAGGATGAAGTGAGCTACTTTGGTTAGTCTGTCCATGATTACACAAATAGAGTCATAACCTGCAGAAGTGTGGGGTAGACCAACGATGAAGTCCATACCAATTTGTTCCCACTTCCACTCGGGTATCTTTAGCGGGTGAAGTAATCCAGCTGGCCTATGATGTTCAGCTTTTACCCTCTGGCAAACATCACAAACTGCCACATGTGAGGCTACATCCTTTTTCAGCCCATACCACCAACACTTCTGCTTCAGATCTTGATACATTTTGGTGCTACTAGGATAAATAGAGTAATCAAAGTCATGGGATTCCTTCCGAATGGTTTCATAGAGGCTATCAATCTCAGGAACACATATCCTGTTCTTGGACCATTTTGTGCCTTACTCATCCTCCGTGAAGTCTAGACCTCTACCTTCTGTCATCAGAACTTTGATTTCTTGAATCTTAGCATCTCCGATCCGACCCTTGCGTATTCCTTGCTCTAAGGTAGGTTCCACTTCTATAGTGATCCCTTCAGCATGTGCAACTATCCACAAGTTGAGGCTTTTAAAGTCTTCTACTAACTCATCGAGTAATTGGGTGATTATAGCTGCATGAATATGTTCTTTCCGACTCAAGGCATCCGCAACTAGATTCGCCTTGCCCGGATGATAGTGGATCTCCAAGTCATAATCTTTGATGAGCTCCAACCAATGGTGTTGCCTAAGGTTGAGATCTTTCTGAGTGAGATATACTTTAAGCTCTTATGATCAGTATAGACTTGGCATTTGGTCCCATTATATAATGCCTCCAAATCTTAAGAGTGTGCACTACGACTGCCAGTTCTAAGTCATGAGCGGGGTAGTTCAGCTCATGTTTCCACAACTGGCGAGACGCGTAGGCAATGACATGTCCTTCTTGCATAAGAACATATCCCAAGCCCGGACGACATGCATCACAGTATATGTCACATCCCTTCTACAGATCTGGCATAATAAACACTGGGGGAGACATCTATTTAAACCTTAGTTGATTGAAACTCTCTTGGCATTCATGAGTCCACTTAAACTCTTTCCCCTTCTCCAATAGTGATGTCATAGGCTTCGGTATTTGGAGAATCCTTCAATAAAATGCTGGTAATAGTCCGTGAGTCCTAGGAAACTCCGGACCTCCGTGACTGTACTCGGTATCTTCTATCCTACTCTCCCTTACTTTAACCGGATCCACTGAGATTCCACCATTGGAGATGATATGCCCAAGCAATGGTACTTCATCAAGCTAGAACTCACACTTGCTAAACTTGGCATAGAGTTGATTATCCCTTAGCTTTTGTAGTACCAATCGCAGATGTTCCTCATGATCACTATCATTCTAAGAATAAATCATAATGTCGTCGATGAATACCACGACGAACCTATCAAGATACTCCATGAACACCTTGTTCATCAGATTCATAAAGTAGGCTAGTGCATTAATTAAGCCAAACCACATGACCATGAACTCATATAGACCATATCGGGTAGAGAAAGTCGTCTTGGGAATGTCCAATGGCCTAGTCTTCATTTGATGATAACCCGATCTGAGATCAATTTTAGAGAATACCCTGGCACCTCTCATCTGATCAAACAAATCTTCAATACGAGGTAAGGGATACATATTTTTAATTGTGACATCATTAAGTGATCTGTAATCAACACACATCCTTTGTGAACCATCCTTCTTCTGTACAAACAGAACCGATGCTCCCCAAGGTGAGGAACTCGGACGAATGTACCCCGCCTCTTGTAATTCCGTTAGTTGTTTCTTAAGTTCTTTTAATTCTTCCACTGACATCACGTATGGTCTTTTAGATATAGGAGCGGTCCCAGGTAAGAGATCAATGACAAATTCCATTTCCCTATCTAGTGGCATTCTGGGTAACTCTTCTGGAAAGACGTCTAGAAATTCTCTAACAATTTTGATGTGATCTCCCACAAATTTACCGTTGATCATGTATACAACAGGCATGTTAGATGTGGGTGGTGCAACTGTGACTTCAAATCTATCCCCATCAGGACTAGAAAGTTCTACTGTCCCTCTAGCACAATGTATTACTGCATTCCACTGTTTTAACCAGTTCATGCCAAGGATTAAGTCTATTGTACTCTCTTCTAGCACTACAGGCATAGCCCAAAATTGTCACTTCTATTTATGACTCATATATGTTGCCTCATAAGCCCCCTTAGGTGTAATGACTATCATAGGTCTACGTAGGACAAGGTAAGGTATGAATGAATGCGAAGCTCCAGAATCAAAAATTATAGTAGTTGGCATGGAATTAATGAATAACGCACCAATGATGATGTTAGGACCATCCTCAGTAGCTTCAACATTGATTTGATTAACCCTGGTAATGCTATAACCACGGTTACTGCCTGGAGTCTGTGTCTGCTTGCCCTGAGAATTACCACGAGTCGGTGTGTTGGGGTTCCTCTTCGGACAAACATTAGCATAGTGACCAACCTCACCACACTTGAAGCATGTGGTGCCTATAGCAGTGCCCTAGCATGTAGGTCTCGCTGAGGTGCCAGTAGGAGTAGCCTGACGAGTATGTGGAGTCTGCGGTGTCGCCTGTGGTGTCTGCTGAGTAGGTGTCACACCCGGTTTCGAGGGCAAAACCGAATGCATAGCATATGTGTGCTAGGATCCATTTCCACACATATGTTGACGTCACAAGTGTAATATATCAAAAGACAATGCAATAAAGGCGTAAAAAGGAGTAGAGTAACTTTATTACATCATCCGGATCATAGTATCTTAAACAAGTATCATTATCAAAGTACGACAGAATTAAACATGGACACTCTTCCACAGGCAGGTGACTAGCGCATCGTTAGACTCAAAATTCATCAACGTCATCTATGAAGTCTTCGTCATCACCCTCCGACCAAAATATTAGCAAGGGTGAGCTCACTTATGGTCGGGGCTCAGCAAGTGGGGGAAATAATGCAAAGTTAACAAGGTAGATTATGGATAAGCAGTAAGCATTTTAGTTGGTCAATATTTTATTAGCAACACCTAACTTACTAATTGTAAGTGTATCCCAAAATTTCCAATTAAACATAAGTACAAAATTATTTCAAAACACTTAGGTGAAACCACTTAAGCAAACCACTTATGGATCATCAGATCACAAATTATTTTCCATCTTTATGTTCAATTATCATGTGAGGGTCTAGGTTGCTCTTAACCGTGAGCACGGCTGACGTATCAGTTTTACACTCTGCAGAGGTGGTAAAACTTTACCCACAAGTCGTGTATCCCATCTAGCTTGGGTTGATCGGACTCATAAACACTGCCTAGGTGAATGGCTAGGGATCCACTATGAGGCTCTCACAAAATATCCTTAGTACAAAGCCACCGCTAAGGTTTCCACGTCAGTATTGATGGCCCTCTGGGTGTGGTAACTTAGCCAAGACTACCACCCCATGTTAACATGAGCTGCCACCAAACCACTGCCGCCCCCTCTTGCCCATCTTTCAGGTAGGGTTGCTAAGCACTAAGTCTATATAGCTAATTACCAAAGCCAGAGCCATTATAGCACTCGTGGTTGCACTTTTATCCTAGGTGGTCACTCCATGTTCTATTTAATACAAAATGTTCTTGTTTAACCATCGGGTTAACATCATAAATAAAACTTCATGACTGGAACATAGTATCATTAAAATAGTGACATCATATTTATCAAGTTGAGCAGTAGAATAAATTGCTAAGCATAGCATTTATCACAGGGTAAATCAAGGAATAGGGTTGGTAATTCTAGGAAATCCTATTTAGGCAAAGCCCATCAAATTATGCAATATCCGAAAGTAAACATTATTATATGCATTATTTGGGTACAAATAGAAATGCAGAGGGAGAATCCACTTGCCTTGATCGAACGTGTCCTGTGGGTCGTCTTCGAACGAGTTTGGGTCGTCTACACCACAGTCAACTTCTAATCATCGATTTGTGTATCGTACATACAAAAGAATACGTACGCCAAATAAATAAACATACACCATTACATAAACATTTACATATCACACAACTATACTCATAAATTTGTCTAAATCATAACTATTTTATTAATCCACTAAGTTTTCCACTTCGAGTTATCATTGGCGAAAATTATATGAGCAGGTGACTACGAAGCTATTTTATCTAATATAGCGTAGATAAAATGACTTAACAAATTTTATGGAAAATAATTACTAATTGTTTATTTTCTTTATTACTAATAATAATCCTTTGGGTTTTACCCTTTCCTTTTTAAATAGAAATTGCATGTATTGCTAAAAATGCTTATTTATGAATCACATAAAATTAATATTCTAAGAATTAATGTAAATTACTAGTTTTGGACTTTAGTAACATAATCATGGTTATTTTGACATAAATTGCTATTTTACTAATTTTTTATGAATAAGCGATATGTGTATGACACAAATATCACGATTAGTAAAAAAACTATATTTTAACCTGATCGACAAGATTTGGCCTAGTACCTCTTTCATTTTCTTATGTCAGTAAAATTATACTTAAAACACTACTAACATAATATTGTTTTATGTGCTAAAATGAGAAAATAGTCACAATGTTTTTAGCATTACATCACAAATTTAAAGAATCGTGACAACCTATGTATTTTTCAAATTATAAAAATAATGTCCACATTCAAAATACTACTATCGGGGTTGATTCAAACACGTATACTTCGGGGAGTAGCACATAAGGATTTTCGATCTCTTTTACATACATTTGTACTGCAGAAAATACAAAAATAATTTTCAGAAATTTGGAGGGCCAAAATGCAAAAAATATTTTCTTCTACCTTGAGCTCTTGCTCTCGCGCAGGGAGCTCGACGGGGGAGGGGGAATGGAACGGACGGTGACGAACTGGAAACAAACGGCGTGGGTGCGGCTCCGGCAAGGCAGGGGCGCAGCCAGGATGGGCGAGTGCTCGGTGGGGCGGGCGTGGACGACGGACGGTCCGACGAGGCACTACAAACGACGTACCAGCGAACGACGACGGCGTACGGCGCAGGTGAGAGATAGGTGAGGTGAGGGAGAGCTTGAGCAGGGGAGAGGGAGAGGGCTCGGTTTGCCATTTTATAGAGGGAGAGGGGAAGGGGAGAGAGCGCCGGGAAAGGGTGATGGCCGGCGGCCATTAACTCCATTGATGACGCCGATTAATGGGAGGAGGACGTGGGGGAGAGGAAATGGGGGAGAAGGGGAGCCGACGACAGTTTCGGGTGTAAGGGAAGACGAGTGGGTGTGGTCGGGACCAAGGCGGCTCGGCCGAACGGCAGCCGGGCGGGCACGGGGGCACCCCCACACGCAGGCGCGGCGCGAGGAAGACGGAGCGGCGACGAGTGGTCCCCACCTGCAAGTGAGATAGAGGGAGGAGATGGTGGAGGTGCCGGCCGGTTTGGGCCTAATGGGCCAAATTGGCCAACTCGCCTAGGGTTTCAAAATCTTTTTTTCTTTTTTTCCATTAAAAATATAATCAAATATATTTTTAAATATCTCTAAAAATTCATAAAAATTATGTACAGCTAAAGTACTCATTTGTTTTTACCAATGTTTTTATATTAATTAATTAGGCTTTCAATGTAAAAGAAATTCTACGAAACAACCATAAATCAAATATGAGCAAACAAAAATTATTCTAAAGGCAAATCAAATCAAACACTTGAAGAAAAATTCTTTAATATTATTACCACTAATATTCTAAATGTATTATTTTTACTTGATGGTTTTGAGGTGTTACAGCATGTTGCTGGAAGGACTGTGGTCCTCCTCTAGGAGGAGCTGGTGTACCCTGGGGTGGAACTTAGCGAGGGCGGACGCTACTACTCCCCTGTCCCTGGGTAATAGCCTTCCTCTTCATCTCGCCCAGCTGAACACGTTTGTGTTCAATAGGTATAGCCTTGTCCAGAAGCCTCTGGAAAGATGGGAAGGTGTGAGATACCAGCTGGTACTGGAGTGGCCCAATGAGTCCCTCCATGAACTTCTCCTGCTTCCTTTCATCGTGTGCAACCTCCTCTAGAGCATACCGTGACAGTTGAATAAATTTATCACGGTATTCACTAACTGTGATGTTGACTTGCTTAAGTGACAAGAATTCCTTCTTCTTAATTTTCATCAAGACTACACGAATATGATAGTTCCGGAATTGTGTAGAAAATTCTGCCTAGGTGATAGTGTTAGCAGCAGCATGGGCAGCACAGTAGGAGCCCCACCAATCAGCAGCAGGGCCAGTGAGACGGCTCGACGCATAGAGCACCTTCTCCCGATCAATACATTGAGCAATATTGAGCATTTTATCCACTATCTTCAGCCAGTTCTCTGCCTGAAGAGGATCTGGAGAGCTGGAGAATGTAGGTGGCTTGTGACTCATGAATTCTCGGTGCTTGTCCTGGGGTGGAGCTGCTGGTGGTGGTGGAGGTAGTGGTGGTCGTTGCTGCCGTTCCAGTCGTTCCTGCCTGAGTTCCAGTCGCATTTCTTGCCGCTCCTAACGCATCTCCTGACGTTCTTATCGCATCTGAGCTTGCATCTCTATCATGGTGTTTGCCATTTGCTGCAGCAACTGCATTTGAGCGGCAGCTACTGGATCTGCTCCAGCCGGTGGAGGGTTCGGTGGTGGATTCATCTCTGGTTGAGGTTGGTTAACAATCCTTCTGCGACGATTGTTGGCAGGTAGATCGATATGGCCTCCCTTCCTGGTATTGACCATCTAGGTTAGAAACACATGGTAAGACAGAATTGCAGATAAGACGAGTAATTACGAGACGTGATCTTTTAGGGGTTTTATTAGCTCAGTAGATTAGTGTGTCACCTACCAATACTAATACATTACCTTATGGTGGTACATGCTAGAATGACCTGCTATACTATTTTAGTCAATCAAAGAAGCAAATCAACCATTTATCATCAGAACAGACATCCAAACATTTTAGATAGAGAAAATATTTTTTGTCTTAGGTCTCCTATCTCTTTAGAGGGTCTTATATGTAGGATTCCAAGGTGTGAAATCCTTCTTGTCTTTGTAGAGTATAAAAGATAAGAATAGTCAGAGTAGAACAGCCAAAGGTGAGACAGGATCAAGAAAAGTATAGAAAGAATCAGAGTAAAGGTAAGTAGGTAAAGGTTTCGTCCAGTTCTATCTAGGTTTCGTCCTACAGTCAACATTTGCTCTGATACCACTTCTGTCACCCCGGATTTAAGGGATAAAGTCGGGTGTGTCTCATATGTGCGCCAAAGAACAACACATATAATGACCAAGTGTATAGAGATAAATGTCACAAATATTATTACATAGTGGAAGTGTCTTATAAAAATAAATGATAACAATAAATCAAACTAATAATTATTCCTTGGCACCATCAAGCTGACTAGGAGACGCCACCTAGATAAACTCGTACTCCTCGTTGTAGACCTCCTCCTGGACTACCTGCTCTTCACCTGTGGCGGGTTTATATATCGCAAGGGTGAGCTCACAAAATATCATAACTCAACAAGTTGTGGGGAATAATGTGCATGAACTCACCAAAGGTGGGAGTTCATGTGTAGTGTAAGGTTGATCAACAAATAACGGTTAAAGCTGAGCATTGCTTTTAATAAGTTGGTCAAATTTTATTAGCAGTTACTAAATGTAAGTGTATACCAACCCAAAGTAGTAGTAGATCAAAATTAATAATAAACCACAATGCGATGCAAATGACAAATTAAATTTACTTCCATAAATTAATCATGTGAGTGTGAGCCGCTCATGACCGTGAGCACGGCTGATATACCAGTTTTACACTCTGCAGAGGCTGCACTTCTTTACCCACAAGACATGCTACTCGTTTGCCAAGGGGTCTAGAAGTCCCATTCATCTCTACCGAGGAGACGAGGCAGGGTAGCACTACGAGGCCTTTCCAAAGTTCCACTAGTTTGAGAAAACCCGCTACGGATTCAGGAAGAAGGAAGCATAGGAATCCCCCGCCCAGAAAGCTAGGCAGTCCGACCCGAGAACCTCCCTATACTCTACAGCGACGCCTTCCCGCTTGCCCCTTTCAGGTAAGGTAATCTCTCCCTAATTTTCCTAATTACTTTGCCAAGGGTGTCCCATTCCACACTTGTGGTAGCACTGTTTTCCCGAGTGGTTGTCCATGTTCCAATTAACACAATAATCTTATCATGAACAATAAATAATCAACAGTAATAATAAAGAATGATGATGTGTCAAATTAATCTCAACACCCAAAACCACATATAGCAATAGCAGGACTACCCAAAAGTTCAGTGGTGATCAAGGTACAAGATAAAGCAGACTAGGGTGACCTATTGGGTCCCATCAAAATTAAGCCTAAACATGCCATAGTGATTAAAGAGAACATTATTGGATAAATAAAAGTGGCCAAGGGCACAACTTGCCTTCAACGACCTCCTGCTCAAAATTATCCACCTGTTGAGTACCGGGGTCCTCGATTGCTTGCTCGTCTACTCGCAACAATACAAGCAAACATGGTACAGGAGAAATTAACATCACACCAAATAGAAGAATATAATACATGATAATATTCTATGCGTCGTAACGAGACCACGTGCTCGAGAACCACTAAATTCGGAGTTACGGTTAACAAGTTATGATTTTCCAAAGGTCTTAGTGGTTGATATAGAAATAACTAAGTGCATAAATTTTAATCTATGTTTCATGACAAAACAAGGTTACTAGATGATAGACAATATTTTTATGAATTTAATGCAACTGGAATGGATCAATTTGGAGTTAAAAAAGAAGTTATGGATTTATTAAGATTTAAGAATTAATTTCTATATCAAAAACCATTTCCCATATTCATTCATGAATTTCTGGAGTTCTTGGATTGCGGGTATGATTTTCCAGTAGTACAGGGGCTAACACGAAAGATTTAGGGAGCCGGCTGCGAATACTTTTAGTTACCAGGGGACGGTGGGTTGATTACACTAAAGGGTAGGGTCTCTTTTGCAATTTTCACAGGCCAAAGCAGTATAAGTGGATCTCGGTCGTCCAATCAGAAGCGAACAACCCGGATTAGATCTGTCTTCCCCCGAACCGTTACGCTACGCCGAGCCTCGGATTAAGATCCAACGGCCACAGTTTTAAATAGGGGGAATCACAAGGCATCCGCCCGATCGCGACTCAACGGACCAGATCCACCCCTTGCGAAGGGTTATTCCTGCTACTAATCTCAACCATCCTCGATTGGATCAACACACTTGATTTTAAAATGCCGCGATCAAACCCCATCCACACGATCGTCGATCAACGGTCAAGGCACGCTCCACCGAAGCAGTACGCACGATCAAATCTGAATCGTCTGTTTCCAGATCCACACCCTAGCGCTATCCTCCCCCAACCCGAGCTCGGGCCGGTGGTGCTGGCTCTGCTTCGGCGGCGCCATCGCCGGCGCACACAGACTCCGGTGTTCCGGTAATATAACCCTAATGCGGCAAGTGCTACACGAGACAGAAGGTAGGGCAAACTAAAGAAAAGGGTCGTTAACGGTAGCCGTGGAGAAATCGGTGCTGCCCACGGTGTTAGGCGGACCTGCAGCGGGTTGACGTCTCCGGCAAGGAATTCCGCGTACCCAGGGACACGACCGACGGAGAAACGGATATGAGCGAGTCCCCTTGCATCTAGGTGAGGTTCTGTGGCTCCACACAAGCATTAGCCGACGATGGAGGCGAGAAGCATACGTGTCAGCTATGTCGTTTCCAATGGCGGAGCTGGCGGCACGAAAGTCTCGCGTAGGGAGGAAGACCGGGTTGAGGTGGGCATACCGGCACTTTATAGCCGGTGCTGATGGAGGCTAGGCCGGTGTGCAACTAGCGGGCAGCCAGGCTCCGCACGAAGGTCGGCAGGGTGGTTATGGCCGAGAGATTGGGTTGCTCCGAGGAAGATGCATAGGGGTTGAAGGGAGGGGGTCCACCTGTCGGCTACACCAAGCGGTGTGGAGTGCGTTCTCATGAGTTTGGGTGGCTGACTCCTTGGGCCCGTGTTGTCAGCGCAAGTGTTTCCATGCCCACGCACGCGTGGCAAGAGTGGCTGCTCGGTGGGGCCGGGACATCAGTGCACGACGATGCCCGTTGCGCTAGCCGCCAAGTGGCTGGTGGGTGGGGTCGGGACATCAGCGCCACCACCCGAGCGGGCCAAGTTAGATGGGCCGCAAGCTAGCTGTGGGCCCAATTCGAGGTTAGCTGCCCCTTTACTTTTTTCTTGTATTTATCTATTTATTTGTTTTGTTTTCCTATCTCCATTTTCCATTTCCAACTTCCATTCAAATTTAGATTCAACAACACAAAATGAGATTTAGCGTGATTGTGACACCCCAGTGCCACCTAGGGCTTTTCTCAGTGCTAACTCAAGTGCCATCATTTCATGTAAGCCAAAGAGAGCATGAAGCACCAAATCAAATTAAGAATAAAAGATCCACTAAGTTTATATCTAAAGAATCATGTTCAAAACAAATGAGGTTTTCAAAAGAGGGAAAAATGTTGAAACCCTAATACCAACCCTAATTAAGCTATTTAAGTAGAAAAGAAGAAAAGGGATGAAAGACCATGAAAAACATGAAATCATGGCTTAGGCCAATTATAAAAATTGAAATACACTAAATGAGCTACAATAAAGATTAGGAAAGCTTGGCCAAAATAGTTTATTAAAAACTCCAAACAAGCCATTCAAGTGGAGGTTCAATGGGGAAATCTGAAATTCAGATTTCTAAATTTTCAGCCTTTGAACCAAAACCAAGCGCGTTCACCTTGATCCTTAGCTCTAATCCTAATGCTCCCATTGACAAAAACATGTCTAACTAACCCCTCTATCACATATCTGAAGATGGCATCGGGACGCGAGCCCTAGACACGACAAAACCGAAGATTTGACTCGGGCTCGGGCTGGGAGACAAACCAGACTTCAGAGCTCCAAATCTTTGAAAGAAGTAGGCCAAATCCTATGACCCCACACAAGATCGGTAGCTTATAGGGAGGAGAAGAGGTTTTGGGCACTGACCAAGGCAAGAGCAGGCTCGGATGAATGACCACACGCGCCAGAACTCGGGCAAAATGAACGCGCACACGTGTTCGACCCTGGTCGGCACGCCGGCGTTCGCCCAACCCGCGCTCGCCCCAACGTCCGGTCAAGTCCGCCGCGCGCCCTCACCCTCGTCGTGCCTATAAAGCAGCCCAAGGCCTTGGTTGTACCTCCCTGCGCGCTCTCAGGCCTTGCCTAAGCCGAAGTTCACCGGACTTCGCCTCGAGCACGTCGCGCCACCGCCCGCCACCACTGCCCAAGCCTCGACCACCGCGGCCAGCCCGCTCGAGTCACGTCCAAGTTGCGCCGGGCTCTCGGTTAGCTTCGCCAGTGACCCGTGAAGCTTTCCAAGCGCTCGGACCCGACAGGACCTCACCGGAGACCCAAAATCATCCTCGCTGGACTTCGGTCGCCCACAGCCGCGCGTAGACCGAGCAATCCGGTGAGCTATTCTCCGATTCCTTGCACACACATCTTCCTTGATCCCTAGTGAAGGTTCCTCACCCATTTAATTGAACTGTATCGCCCTGGTTAGGCCGGACTCCTCGCCGCCGACGAGCTCCCCCGCCTGCGCGCGTGGACTGACCTCCTCCGACCACCATCGCTGGAGATCCACACCTCGACGTGATCGCCAGAGACTCCCGGACCTCACCCGACCCCTCGCCAGAGCAACCTCGCCGCTGGTAAGCCCCTCCGCCCTTTTTCTCTGCCACGGTCACTGTTCCATTAGGGGAAGGATCGCGGGTTCGATTTCGGGAAACCCTAGGGGGTTTTCTACAGAGCCTTAGACTCATGTGAATAGTGCACCAAGGACCTGTCTGTAATTCACCTAAAATCTTTCGCCAGGCACCCCAGTGGAAAACCATTTTTCTTTTAATCATTTCTAGTTAATCTTTTAAATTCAGCGGAGAACTTAGAAAATTTATATCTTGAGTTATATTCAACCAAATTTGACCAAACTAATTTTGCTTGATTCAAAATATTATGGACTATCAATTAAAAATACTGAACCCCATGCTTTTTGTTTCAAATTTTAGAGTTTGAAATTGATTAAGGAAAATGACCAAACCTTATTAAATTAACTAAAATTAGTTATGCTTCTGTGCTGAATTTAAGAAAATTTGTGGAAGTGTAAACCCCCCTTAGGCACTGTTTAAAAATAGTGAGCACCCCAGTATTGAAAATTTAAGTAGGGTTATCTATTAAAAGCCATTTTTGCCCAAAACATAGGAAAATCAGAAAGGCATTAGATAATAATGAACAGTGAATGCAATTAATTTTCCTAGTCCACTTAAGTAATAGAGAACCTAGGAAAAATAAAGGGACCCCTAGTACAGAACAAATTCTAGGAGAAATGTTTTATTAGGCACTAATCAAACTAGAAAAACAATTATTAGAATTATGAAAACAACTTTAAAATTATTAATAAAAATCCAGTAGACTTGTAACCGCTAGAACCCTACTACAAAAAATGATAAACACCCCAGCCCATCATTTTAAGTTGGGTAAACAAATAGAACTTGATATTGGGCCATATTTCAATTAAATCATGAGCAAACCAAAAAGAGTGCAATAATGAGCAAATAAATTTTTACCAGATAGGTAATGAAGTAGGCCACCAGAGAAAATTGTAAAACCCAATTGAAAGCTGCAAAATACTACCCATTGTCAATACTTCATGAAAAAGGCCATTTAATCCAAATAAATCCTACCACCCTTCCCTTAAGCAAAAAGTTGTCAAACTTCAGAATGATTGCTTTTGCCCAAAGAAGAAGATAGGAAAAATTAGAAATCTGTTGTTTGATATTTTTCAAATATAGTGGTAGTAGAAAGCACCCCTTTGACTAGAAACTTTAGAAACTCATAGAAAAATAACTAATAAGTATTAATGGCTAAACATTTGTACAAAGTCATGTTATAACATCTAGATGCCAGTAAAAATATGTTGTAGAGAATAACCCTCTGTTAGAAGGTAGTTGTAGTTCAAACACCCCCTCTGCCCTAATATTTGCTAATTTTATACAGAGAAAACCACTCACTTTTTAAACCCCAAATTTTGAGACATAGACTTATACACCAGTAAAAAGCCACTGTAATTTTTGCAGAATTTTTGGAAATTTATTAAGCTAGCTTGTAGTTCAAACCCACCTTAAAAGCATAAAGGAAATAAAAGAGAAAAAGGGGGAATAATAAATCTCACTCTAATGATTAAGCTAGAAACTTTAATAAACTCTCACTAAGACATTAAAGGGAAATCAGTAAGACACCAAAAGAAACTTACCAATTAGCTTAACCAAGCTTGACCCTAATTTGCCAAGTATACCACAAGAATCTTCGGTAGCAAGATTAAGCCCTACCTTATTAAATTGATCATTTCCCCCATCAAATATTAATTGTAATTACATATCATGCCATGCATATATCTTACTCATTGCATTCATTAGATTGCAATCTCGCTGACGGAGAGTATGTGCTCATCCCCGAGCAAGGAGCTGCCCACGAGGAGGACCAGGAGCAAGCTCCCGAGACTGCCATCGAGGATCTCCCCGCAGCCCCATCGATTGAAGGCAAGCCCCGGT